>NW_027363659.1:0-559033 GCF_046119375.1 Phyllobates terribilis | reverse complement strand
AATGCACAAACAGTAATATCTCCACATTGCAAGGTGCAATTCTGAAATTTTTTGCTTTTTCCTGCTAATCCTAGCATGATAAAGAAGATTCAAAGAGAGTGAGATGCCAGCTCCTTTCATTCAGTCAGTAGCTTCAAACATTTCTGGTATATGAAAAACATGTTTTTCAATGGCAAAAATCAATGAATATTGTAAATGCACAAACAGTAATATCTCCACATTGCAAGGTGCAATTCTGAAATTTTTTGCTTTTTCCTGCTAATCCTAGCATGATAAAGAAGATTCAAAGAGAGTGAGATGCCAGCTCCTTTCATTCAGTCAGTAGCTTCAAACATTTCTGGACGTTTTTCAATGGCAAAAATCAATGAATATTGTAAATGCACAAACAGTAATATCTCCACATTGCAAGGTGCAATTCTGAAATTTTTTGCTTTTTCCTGTTAATCCTAGCATGATAAAGAAGATTCAAAGAGAGTGAGATGCCAGCTCCTTTCATTCAGTCAGTAGCTTCAAACATTTCTGGACGTTTTTCAATGGCAAAAATCAATGAATATTGTAAATGCACAAACAGTAATATCTCCACATTGCAAGGTGCAATTCTGAAATTTTTTGCTTTTTCCTGTTAATCCTAGCATGATAAAGAAGATTCAAAGAGAGTGAGATGCCAGCTCCTTTCATTCAGTCAGTAGCTTCAAACATTTCTGGTATATGAAAAACATGTTTTTCAATGGCAAAAATCAATGAATATTGTAAATGCACAAACAGTAATATCTCCACATTGCAAGGTGCAATTCTGAAATTTTTTGCTTTTTCCTGCTAATCCTAGCATGATAAAGAAGATTCAAAGAGAGTGAGATGCCAGCTCCTTTCATTCAGTCAGTAGCTTCAAACATTTCTGGACGTTTTTCAATGGCAAAAATCAATGAATATTGTAAATGCACAAACAGTAATATCTCCACATTGCAAGGTGCAATTCTGAAATTTTTTGCTTTTTCCTGTTAATCCTAGCATGATAAAGAAGATTCAAAGAGAGTGAGATGCCAGCTCCTTTCATTCAGTCAGTAGCTTCAAACATTTCTGGTATATGAAAAACATGTTTTTCAATGGCAAAAATCAATGAATATTGTAAATGCACAAACAGTAATATCTCCACATTGCAAGGTGCAATTCTGAAATTTTTTGCTTTTTCCTGCTAATCCTAGCATGATAAAGAAGATTCAAAGAGTGAGATGCCAGCTCCTTTCATTCAGTCAGTAGCTTCAAACATTTCTGGTATATGAAAAACATGTTTTTCAATGGCAAAAATCAATGAATATTGTAAATGCACAAACAGTAATATCTCCACATTGCAAGGTGCAATTCTGAAATTTTTTGCTTTTTCCTGCTAATCCTAGCATGATAAAGAAGATTCAAAGAGAGTGAGATGCCAGCTCCTTTCATTCAGTCAGTAGCTTCAAACATTTCTGGTATATGAAAAACATGTTTTTCAATGGCAAAAATCAATGAATATTGTAAATGCACAAACAGTAATATCTCCACATTGCAAGGTGCAATTCGGAAATTTTTTGCTTTTTCCTGCTAATCCTAGCATGATAAAGAAGATTCAAAGAGAGTGAGATGCCAGCTCCTTTCATTCAGTCAGTAGCTTCAAACATTTCTGGACGTTTTTCAATGGCAAAAATCAATGAATATTGTAAATGCACAAACAGTAATATCTCCACATTGCAAGGTGCAATTCTGAAATTTTTTGCTTTTTCCTGTTAATCCTAGCATGATAAAGAAGATTCAAAGAGAGTGAGATGCCAGCTCCTTTCATTCAGTCAGTAGCTTCAAACATTTCTGGTATATGAAAAACATGTTTTTCAATGGCAAAAATCAATGAATATTGTAAATGCACAAACAGTAACATCTCCACATTGCAAGGTGCAATTCTGAAATTTTTTGCTTTTTCCTGCTAATCCTAGCATGATAAAGAAGATTCAAAGAGAGTGAGATGCCAGCTCCTTTCATTCAGTCAGTAGCTTCAAACATTTCTGGTATATGAAAAACATGTTTTTCAATGGCAAAAATCAATGAATATTGTAAATGCACAAACAGTAATATCTCCACATTGCAAGGTGCAATTCTGAAATTTTTTGCTTTTTCCTGCTAATCCTAGCATGATAAAGAAGATTCAAAGAGAGTGAGATGCCAGCTCCTTTCATTCAGTCAGTAGCTTCAAACATTTCTGGTATATGAAAAACATGTTTTTCAATGGCAAAAATCAATGAATATTGTAAATGCACAAACAGTAATATCTCCACATTGCAAGGTGCAATTCTGAAATTTTTAGCTTTTTCCTGTTAATCCTAGCATGATAAAGAAGATTCAAAGAGAGTGAGATGCCAGCTCCTTTCATTCAGTCAGTAGCTTCAAACATTTCTGGACGTTTTTCAATGGCAAAAATCAATGAATATTGTAAATGCACAAACAGTAATATCTCCACATTGCAAGGTGCAATTCTGAAATTTTTTGCTTTTTCCTGTTAATCCTAGCATGATAAAGAAGATTCAAAGAGAGTGAGATGCCAGCTCCTTTCATTCAGTCAGTAGCTTCAAACATTTCTGGTATATGAAAAACATGTTTTTCAATGGCAAAAATCAATGAATATTGTAAATGCACAAACAGTAATATCTCCACATTGCAAGGTGCAATTCTGAAATTTTTTGCTTTTTCCTGCTAATCCTAGCATGATAAAGAAGATTCAAAGAGAGTGAGATGCCAGCTCCTTTCATTCAGTCAGTAGCTTCAAACATTTCTGGTATATGAAAAACATGTTTTTCAATGGCAAAAATCAATGAATATTGTAAATGCACAAACAGTAATATCTCCACATTGGAAGGTGCAATTCTGAAATTTTTAGCTTTTTCCTGTTAATCCTAGCATGATAAAGAAGATTCAAAGAGAGTGAGATGCCAGCTCCTTTCATTCAGTCAGTAGCTTCAAACATTTCTGGACGTTTTTCAATGGCAAAAATCAATGAATATTGTAAATGCACAAACAGTAATATCTCCACATTGCAAGGTGCAATTCTGAAATTTTTTGCTTTTTCCTGTTAATCCTAGCATGATAAAGAAGATTCAAAGAGAGTGAGATGCCAGCTCCTTTCATTCAGTCAGTAGCTTCAAACATTTCTGGTATATGAAAAACATGTTTTTCAATGGCAAAAATCAATGAATATTGTAAATGCACAAACAGTAATATCTCCACATTGCAAGGTGCAATTCTGAAATTTTTTGCTTTTTCCTGCTAATCCTAGCATGATAAAGAAGATTCAAAGAGAGTGAGATGCCAGCTCCTTTCATTCAGTCAGTAGCTTCAAACATTTCTGGTATATGAAAAACATGTTTTTCAATGGCAAAAATCAATGAATATTGTAAATGCACAAACAGTAATATCTCCACATTGCAAGGTGCAATTCTGAAATTTTTTGCTTTTTCCTGCTAATCCTAGCATGATAAAGAAGATTCAAAGAGAGTGAGATGCCAGCTCCTTTCATTCAGTCAGTAGCTTCAAACATTTCTGGTATATGAAAAACATGTTTTTCAATGGCAAAAATCAATGAATATTGTAAATGCACAAACAGTAATATCTCCACATTGCAAGGTGCAATTCTGAAATTTTTTGCTTTTTCCTGCTAATCCTAGCATGATAAAGAAGATTCAAAGAGAGTGAGATGCCAGCTCCTTTCATTCAGTCAGTAGCTTCAAACATTTCTGGTATATGAAAAACATGTTTTTCAATGGCAAAAATCAATGAATATTGTAAATGCACAAACAGTAATATCTCCACATTGGAAGGTGCAATTCTGAAATTTTTAGCTTTTTCCTGTTAATCCTAGCATGATAAAGAAGATTCAAAGAGAGTGAGATGCCAGCTCCTTTCATTCAGTCAGTAGCTTCAAACATTTCTGGACGTTTTTCAATGGCAAAAATCAATGAATATTGTAAATGCACAAACAGTAATATCTCCACATTGCAAGGTGCAATTCTGAAATTTTTTGCTTTTTCCTGTTAATCCTAGCATGATAAAGAAGATTCAAAGAGAGTGAGATGCCAGCTCCTTTCATTCAGTCAGTAGCTTCAAACATTTCTGGTATATGAAAAACATGTTTTTCAATGGCAAAAATCAATGAATATTGTAAATGCACAAACAGTAATATCTCCACATTGCAAGGTGCAATTCTGAAATTTTTTGCTTTTTCCTGCTAATCCTAGCATGATAAAGAAGATTCAAAGAGAGTGAGATGCCAGCTCCTTTCATTCAGTCAGTAGCTTCAAACATTTCTGGTATATGAAAAACATGTTTTTCAATGGCAAAAATCAATGAATATTGTAAATGCACAAACAGTAATATCTCCACATTGCAAGGTGCAATTCTGAAATTTTTTGCTTTTTCCTGCTAATCCTAGCATGATAAAGAAGATTCAAAGAGAGTGAGATGCCAGCTCCTTTCATTCAGTCAGTAGCTTCAAACATTTCTGGACGTTTTTCAATGGCAAAAATCAATGAATATTGTAAATGCCCAAACAGTAATATCTCCACATTGCAAGGTGCAATTCTGAAATTTTTTGCTTTTTCCTGTTAATCCTAGCATGATAAAGAAGATTCAAAGAGAGTGAGATGCCAGCTCCTTTCATTCAGTCAGTAGCTTCAAACATTTCTGGTATATGAAAAACATGTTTTTCAATGGCAAAAATCAATGAATATTGTAAATGCACAAACAGTAATATCTCCACATTGCAAGGTGCAATTCTGAAATTTTTTGCTTTTTCCTGCTAATCCTAGCATGATAAAGAAGATTCAAAGAGAGTGAGATGCCAGCTCCTTTCATTCAGTCAGTAGCTTCAAACATTTCTGGTATATGAAAAACATGTTTTTCAATGGCAAAAATCAATGAATATTGTAAATGCACAAACAGTAATATCTCCACATTGCAAGGTGCAATTCTGAAATTCTTTGCTTTTTCCTGCTAATCCTAGCATGATAAAGAAGATTCAAAGAGAGTGAGATGCCAGCTCCTTTCATTCAGTCAGTAGCTTCAAACATTTCTGGTATATGAAAAACATGTTTTTCAATGGCAAAAATCAATGAATATTGTAAATGCACAAACAGTAATATCTCCACATTGCAAGGTGCAGTTCTGAAATTTTTAGCTTTTTCCTGTTAATCCTAGCATGATAAAGAAGATTCAAAGAGAGTGAGATGCCAGCTCCTTTCATTCAGTCAGTAGCTTCAAACATTTCTGGACGTTTTTCAATGGCAAAAATCAATGAATATTGTAAATGCACAAACAGTAATATCTCCACATTGCAAGGTGCAATTCTGAAATTTTTTGCTTTTTCCTGTTAATCCTAGCATGATAAAGAAGATTCAAAGAGAGTGAGATGCCAGCTCCTTTCATTCAGTCAGTAGCTTCAAACATTTCTGGTATATGAAAAACATGTTTTTCAATGGCAAAAATCAATGAATATTGTAAATGCACAAACAGTAATATCTCCACATTGCAAGGTGCAATTCTGAAATTTTTTGCTTTTTCCTGCTAATCCTAGCATGATAAAGAAGATTCAAAGAGAGTGAGATGCCAGCTCCTTTCATTCAGTCAGTAGCTTCAAACATTTCTGGTATATGAAAAACATGTTTTTCAATGGCAAAAATCAATGAATATTGTAAATGCACAAACAGTAATATCTCCACATTGCAAGGTGCAATTCTGAAATTTTTTGCTTTTTCCTGCTAATCCTAGCATGATAAAGAAGATTCAAAGAGAGTGAGATGCCAGCTCCTTTCATTCAGTCAGTAGCTTCAAACATTTCTGGACGTTTTTCAATGGCAAAAATCAATGAATATTGTAAATGCACAAACAGTAATATCTCCACATTGCAAGGTGCAATTCTGAAATTTTTTGCTTTTTCCTGTTAATCCTAGCATGATAAAGAAGATTCAAAGAGAGTGAGATGCCAGCTCCTTTCATTCAGTCAGTAGCTTCAAACATTTCTGGACGTTTTTCAATGGCAAAAATCAATGAATATTGTAAATGCACAAACAGTAATATCTCCACATTGCAAGGTGCAATTCTGAAATTTTTTGCTTTTTCCTGTTAATCCTAGCATGATAAAGAAGATTCAAAGAGAGTGAGATGCCAGCTCCTTTCATTCAGTCAGTAGCTTCAAACATTTCTGGTATATGAAAAACATGTTTTTCAATGGCAAAAATCAATGAATATTGTAAATGCACAAACAGTAATATCTCCACATTGCAAGGTGCAATTCTGAAATTTTTTGCTTTTTCCTGCTAATCCTAGCATGATAAAGAAGATTCAAAGAGAGTGAGATGCCAGCTCCTTTCATTCAGTCAGTAGCTTCAAACATTTCTGGACGTTTTTCAATGGCAAAAATCAATGAATATTGTAAATGCACAAACAGTAATATCTCCACATTGCAAGGTGCAATTCTGAAATTTTTTGCTTTTTCCTGTTAATCCTAGCATGATAAAGAAGATTCAAAGAGAGTGAGATGCCAGCTCCTTTCATTCAGTCAGTAGCTTCAAACATTTCTGGTATATGAAAAACATGTTTTTCAATGGCAAAAATCAATGAATATTGTAAATGCACAAACAGTAATATCTCCACATTGCAAGGTGCAATTCTGAAATTTTTTGCTTTTTCCTGCTAATCCTAGCATGATAAAGAAGATTCAAAGAGTGAGATGCCAGCTCCTTTCATTCAGTCAGTAGCTTCAAACATTTCTGGTATATGAAAAACATGTTTTTCAATGGCAAAAATCAATGAATATTGTAAATGCACAAACAGTAATATCTCCACATTGCAAGGTGCAATTCTGAAATTTTTTGCTTTTTCCTGCTAATCCTAGCATGATAAAGAAGATTCAAAGAGAGTGAGATGCCAGCTCCTTTCATTCAGTCAGTAGCTTCAAACATTTCTGGTATATGAAAAACATGTTTTTCAATGGCAAAAATCAATGAATATTGTAAATGCACAAACAGTAATATCTCCACATTGCAAGGTGCAATTCGGAAATTTTTTGCTTTTTCCTGCTAATCCTAGCATGATAAAGAAGATTCAAAGAGAGTGAGATGCCAGCTCCTTTCATTCAGTCAGTAGCTTCAAACATTTCTGGACGTTTTTCAATGGCAAAAATCAATGAATATTGTAAATGCACAAACAGTAATATCTCCACATTGCAAGGTGCAATTCTGAAATTTTTTGCTTTTTCCTGTTAATCCTAGCATGATAAAGAAGATTCAAAGAGAGTGAGATGCCAGCTCCTTTCATTCAGTCAGTAGCTTCAAACATTTCTGGTATATGAAAAACATGTTTTTCAATGGCAAAAATCAATGAATATTGTAAATGCACAAACAGTAATATCTCCACATTGCAAGGTGCAATTCTGAAATTTTTTGCTTTTTCCTGCTAATCCTAGCATGATAAAGAAGATTCAAAGAGAGTGAGATGCCAGCTCCTTTCATTCAGTCAGTAGCTTCAAACATTTCTGGTATATGAAAAACATGTTTTTCAATGGCAAAAATCAATGAATATTGTAAATGCACAAACAGTAATATCTCCACATTGCAAGGTGCAATTCTGAAATTTTTTGCTTTTTCCTGCTAATCCTAGCATGATAAAGAAGATTCAAAGAGAGTGAGATGCCAGCTCCTTTCATTCAGTCAGTAGCTTCAAACATTTCTGGTATATGAAAAACATGTTTTTCAATGGCAAAAATCAATGAATATTGTAAATGCACAAACAGTAATATCTCCACATTGCAAGGTGCAATTCTGAAATTTTTAGCTTTTTCCTGTTAATCCTAGCATGATAAAGAAGATTCAAAGAGAGTGAGATGCCAGCTCCTTTCATTCAGTCAGTAGCTTCAAACATTTCTGGACGTTTTTCAATGGCAAAAATCAATGAATATTGTAAATGCACAAACAGTAATATCTCCACATTGCAAGGTGCAATTCTGAAATTTTTTGCTTTTTCCTGTTAATCCTAGCATGATAAAGAAGATTCAAAGAGAGTGAGATGCCAGCTCCTTTCATTCAGTCAGTAGCTTCAAACATTTCTGGTATATGAAAAACATGTTTTTCAATGGCAAAAATCAATGAATATTGTAAATGCACAAACAGTAATATCTCCACATTGCAAGGTGCAATTCTGAAATTTTTTGCTTTTTCCTGCTAATCCTAGCATGATAAAGAAGATTCAAAGAGAGTGAGATGCCAGCTCCTTTCATTCAGTCAGTAGCTTCAAACATTTCTGGTATATGAAAAACATGTTTTTCAATGGCAAAAATCAATGAATATTGTAAATGCACAAACAGTAATATCTCCACATTGGAAGGTGCAATTCTGAAATTTTTAGCTTTTTCCTGTTAATCCTAGCATGATAAAGAAGATTCAAAGAGAGTGAGATGCCAGCTCCTTTCATTCAGTCAGTAGCTTCAAACATTTCTGGACGTTTTTCAATGGCAAAAATCAATGAATATTGTAAATGCACAAACAGTAATATCTCCACATTGCAAGGTGCAATTCTGAAATTTTTTGCTTTTTCCTGTTAATCCTAGCATGATAAAGAAGATTCAAAGAGAGTGAGATGCCAGCTCCTTTCATTCAGTCAGTAGCTTCAAACATTTCTGGTATATGAAAAACATGTTTTTCAATGGCAAAAATCAATGAATATTGTAAATGCACAAACAGTAATATCTCCACATTGCAAGGTGCAATTCTGAAATTTTTTGCTTTTTCCTGCTAATCCTAGCATGATAAAGAAGATTCAAAGAGAGTGAGATGCCAGCTCCTTTCATTCAGTCAGTAGCTTCAAACATTTCTGGTATATGAAAAACATGTTTTTCAATGGCAAAAATCAATGAATATTGTAAATGCACAAACAGTAATATCTCCACATTGCAAGGTGCAATTCTGAAATTTTTTGCTTTTTCCTGCTAATCCTAGCATGATAAAGAAGATTCAAAGAGAGTGAGATGCCAGCTCCTTTCATTCAGTCAGTAGCTTCAAACATTTCTGGACGTTTTTCAATGGCAAAAATCAATGAATATTGTAAATGCCCAAACAGTAATATCTCCACATTGCAAGGTGCAATTCTGAAATTTTTTGCTTTTTCCTGTTAATCCTAGCATGATAAAGAAGATTCAAAGAGAGTGAGATGCCAGCTCCTTTCATTCAGTCAGTAGCTTCAAACATTTCTGGTATATGAAAAACATGTTTTTCAATGGCAAAAATCAATGAATATTGTAAATGCACAAACAGTAATATCTCCACATTGCAAGGTGCAATTCTGAAATTTTTTGCTTTTTCCTGCTAATCCTAGCATGATAAAGAAGATTCAAAGAGAGTGAGATGCCAGCTCCTTTCATTCAGTCAGTAGCTTCAAACATTTCTGGTATATGAAAAACATGTTTTTCAATGGCAAAAATCAATGAATATTGTAAATGCACAAACAGTAATATCTCCACATTGCAAGGTGCAATTCTGAAATTCTTTGCTTTTTCCTGCTAATCCTAGCATGATAAAGAAGATTCAAAGAGAGTGAGATGCCAGCTCCTTTCATTCAGTCAGTAGCTTCAAACATTTCTGGTATATGAAAAACATGTTTTTCAATGGCAAAAATCAATGAATATTGTAAATGCACAAACAGTAATATCTCCACATTGCAAGGTGCAGTTCTGAAATTTTTAGCTTTTTCCTGTTAATCCTAGCATGATAAAGAAGATTCAAAGAGAGTGAGATGCCAGCTCCTTTCATTCAGTCAGTAGCTTCAAACATTTCTGGACGTTTTTCAATGGCAAAAATCAATGAATATTGTAAATGCACAAACAGTAATATCTCCACATTGCAAGGTGCAATTCTGAAATTTTTTGCTTTTTCCTGTTAATCCTAGCATGATAAAGAAGATTCAAAGAGAGTGAGATGCCAGCTCCTTTCATTCAGTCAGTAGCTTCAAACATTTCTGGTATATGAAAAACATGTTTTTCAATGGCAAAAATCAATGAATATTGTAAATGCACAAACAGTAATATCTCCACATTGCAAGGTGCAATTCTGAAATTTTTTGCTTTTTCCTGCTAATCCTAGCATGATAAAGAAGATTCAAAGAGAGTGAGATGCCAGCTCCTTTCATTCAGTCAGTAGCTTCAAACATTTCTGGTATATGAAAAACATGTTTTTCAATGGCAAAAATCAATGAATATTGTAAATGCACAAACAGTAATATCTCCACATTGCAAGGTGCAATTCTGAAATTTTTTGCTTTTTCCTGCTAATCCTAGCATGATAAAGAAGATTCAAAGAGAGTGAGATGCCAGCTCTTTTCATTCAGTCAGTAGCTTCAAACATTTCTGGACGTTTTTCAATGGCAAAAATCAATGAATATTGTAAATGCACAAACAGTAATATCTCCACATTGCAAGGTGCAATTCTGAAATTTTTTGCTTTTTCCTGTTAATCCTAGCATGATAAAGAAGATTCAAAGAGAGTGAGATGCCAGCTCCTTTCATTCAGTCAGTAGCTTCAAACATTTCTGGACGTTTTTCAATGGCAAAAATCAATGAATATTGTAAATGCACAAACAGTAATATCTCCACATTGCAAGGTGCAATTCTGAAATTTTTTGCTTTTTCCTGTTAATCCTAGCATGATAAAGAAGATTCAAAGAGAGTGAGATGCCAGCTCCTTTCATTCAGTCAGTAGCTTCAAACATTTCTGGTATATGAAAAACATGTTTTTCAATGGCAAAAATCAATGAATATTGTAAATGCACAAACAGTAATATCTCCACATTGCAAGGTGCAATTCTGAAATTTTTTGCTTTTTCCTGCTAATCCTAGCATGATAAAGAAGATTCAAAGAGAGTGAGATGCCAGCTCCTTTCATTCAGTCAGTAGCTTCAAACATTTCTGGACGTTTTTCAATGGCAAAAATCAATGAATATTGTAAATGCACAAACAGTAATATCTCCACATTGCAAGGTGCAATTCTGAAATTTTTTGCTTTTTCCTGTTAATCCTAGCATGATAAAGAAGATTCAAAGAGAGTGAGATGCCAGCTCCTTTCATTCAGTCAGTAGCTTCAAACATTTCTGGTATATGAAAAACATGTTTTTCAATGGCAAAAATCAATGAATATTGTAAATGCACAAACAGTAATATCTCCACATTGCAAGGTGCAATTCTGAAATTTTTTGCTTTTTCCTGTTAATCCTAGCATGATAAAGAAGATTCAAAGAGAGTGACATGCCAGCTCCTTTCATTCAGTCAGTAGCTTCAAACATTTCTGGTATATGAAAAGCATGTTTTTCAATGGCAAAAATCAATGAATATTGTAAATGCACAAACAGTAATATCTCCACATTGCAAGGTGCAATTCTGAAATTTTTTGCTTTTTCCTGCTAATCCTAGCATGATAAAGAAGATTCAAAGAGAGTGAGATGCCAGCTCCTTTCATTCAGTCAGTAGCTTCAAACATTTCTGGACGTTTTTCAATGGCAAAAATCAATGAATATTGTAAATGCACAAACAGTAATATCTCCACATTGCAAGGTGCAATTCTGAAATTTTTTGCTTTTTCCTGCTAATCCTAGCATGATAAAGAAGATTCAAAGAGAGTGAGATGCCAGCTCCTTTCATTCAGTCAGTAGCTTCAAACATTTCTGGTATATGAAAAACACATGTTTTTCAATGGCAAAAATCAATGAATATTGTAAATGCACAAACAGTAATATCTCCACATTGCAAGGTGCAATTCTGAAATTTTTTGCTTTTTCCTGGCAAGATAAAGAAGATTCAAAGAGAGTGAGATGCCAGCTCCTTTCATTCAGTCAGTAGCTTCAAACATTTCTGGTATATGAAAAACATGTTTTTCAATGGCAAAAATCAATGAATATTGTAAATGCACAAACAGTAATATCTCCACATTGCAAGGTGCAATTCTGAAATTTTTAGCTTTTTCCTGTTAATCCTAGCATGATAAAGAAGATTCAAAGAGAGTGAGATGCCAGCTCCTTTCATTCAGTCAGTAGCTTCAAACATTTCTGGACGTTTTTCAATGGCAAAAATCAATGAATATTGTAAATGCACAAACAGTAATATCTCCACATTGCAAGGTGCAATTCTGAAATTTTTTGCTTTTTCCTGTTAATCCTAGCATGATAAAGAAGATTCAAAGAGAGTGAGATGCCAGCTCCTTTCATTCAGTCAGTAGCTTCAAACATTTCTGGTATATGAAAAACATGTTTTTCAATGGCAAAAATCAATGAATATTGTAAATGCACAAACAGTAATATCTCCACATTGCAAGGTGCAATTCTGAAATTTTTTGCTTTTTCCTGCTAATCCTAGCATGATAAAGAAGATTCAAAGAGAGTGAGATGCCAGCTCCTTTCATTCAGTCAGTAGCTTCAAACATTTCTGGACGTTTTTCAATGGCAAAAATCAATGAATATTGTAAATGCACAAACAGTAATATCTCCACATTGCAAGGTGAAATTCTGAAATTTTTTGCTTTTTCCTGTTAATCCTAGCATGATAAAGAAGATTCAAAGAGAGTGAGATGCCAGCTCCTTTCATTCAGTCAGTAGCTTCAAACATTTCTGGTATATGAAAAACATGTTTTTCAATGGCAAAAATCAATGAATATTGTAAATGCACAAACAGTAATATCTCCACATTGCAAGGTGAAATTCTGAAATTTTTTGCTTTTTCCTGTTAATCCTAGCATGATAAAGAAGATTCAAAGAGAGTGAGATGCCAGCTCCTTTCATTCAGTCAGTAGCTTCAAACATTTCTGGTATATGAAAAACATGTTTTTCAATGGCAAAAATCAATGAATATTGTAAATGCACAAACAGTAATATCTCCACATTGCAAGGTGCAATTCTGAAATTTTTTGCTTTTTCCTGCTAATCCTAGCATGATAAAGAAGATTCAAAGAGAGTGAGATGCCAGCTCCTTTCATTCAGTCAGTAGCTTCAATCATTTCTGGACATTTTTCACTGGCAAAAATCAATGAATATTGTAAATGCACAAACAGTAATTTCTCCGCATTGCAAGGTGCAATTCTGAAATTTTTTGCTTTTTCCTGCTCCTCTTAGCATGATAAAGAAGATTCAAAGAGAGTGAGATGACAGCTCCTTTCATTCAGTCAGTAGCTTCAATCATTTCTGGACGTTTTTCAATGGCAAAAATCAATGAATATTGTAAATGCACAAACAGTAATTTCTCCGCATTGCAAGGTGCAATTCTGAAATTTTTTGCTTTTTCCTGCTCCTCTTAGCATGATAAAGAAGATTCAAAGAGAGTGAGATGCCAGCTCCTTTCATTCAGTCAGTAGCTTCAAACATTTCTGGTATATGAAAAACATGTTTTTCAATGGCAAAAATCAATGAATATTGTAAATGCACAAACAGTAATATCTCCACATTGCAAGGTGCAATTCTGAAATTCTTTGCTTTTTCCTGCTAATCCTAGCATGATAAAGAAGATTCAAAGAGAGTGAGATGCCAGCTCCTTTCATTCAGTCAGTAGCTTCAAACATTTCTGGTATATGAAAAACATGTTTTTCAATGGCAAAAATCAATGAATATTGTAAATGCACAAACAGTAATATCTCCACATTGCAAGGTGCAATTCTGAAATTTTTAGCTTTTTCCTGTTAATCCTAGCATGATAAAGAAGATTCAAAGAGAGTGAGTTGCCAGCTCCTTTCATTCAGTCAGTAGCTTCAATCATTTCTGGACATTTTTCAATGGCAAATATCAATGAATATTGTAAATGCACAAACAGTAATTTCTCCGCATTGCAAGGTGCAATTCTGAAATTTTTTGCTTTTTCCTGCTCCTCTTAGCATGATAAAGAAGATTCAAAGAGAGTGAGATGACAGCTCCTTTCATTCAGTCAGTAGCTTCAATCATTTCTGGACGTTTTTCAATGGCAAAAATCAATGAATATTGTAAATGCACAAACAGTAATTTCTCCGCATTGCAAGGTGCAATTCTGAAATTTTTTGCTTTTTCCTGCTCCTCTTAGCATGATAAAGAAGATTCAAAGAGAGTGAGATGCCAGCTCCTTTCATTCAGTCAGTAGCTTCAAACATTTCTGGTATATGAAAAACATGTTTTTCAATGGCAAAAATCAATGAATATTGTAAATGCACAAACAGTAATATCTCCACATTGCAAGGTGCAATTCTGAAATTCTTTGCTTTTTCCTGCTAATCCTAGCATGATAAAGAAGATTCAAAGAGAGTGAGATGCCAGCTCCTTTCATTCAGTCAGTAGCTTCAAACATTTCTGGTATATGAAAAACATGTTTTTCAATGGCAAAAATCAATGAATATTGTAAATGCACAAACAGTAATATCTCCACATTGCAAGGTGCAATTCTGAAATTTTTAGCTTTTTCCTGTTAATCCTAGCATGATAAAGAAGACTCAAAGAGAGTGAGATGCCAGCTCCTTTCATTCAGTCAGTAGCTTCAAACATTTCTGGACGTTTTTCAATGGCAAAAATCAATGAATATTGTAAATGCACAAACAGTAATATCTCCACATTGCAAGGTGCAATTCTGAAATTTTTTGCTTTTTCCTGTTAATCCTAGCATGATAAAGAAGATTCAAAGAGAGTGAGATGCCAGCTCCTTTCATTCAGTCAGTAGCTTCAAACATTTCTGGTATATGAAAAACATGTTTTTCAATGGCAAAAATCAATGAATATTGTAAATGCACAAACAGTAATATCTCCACATTGCAAGGTGCAATTCTGAAATTTTTTGCTTTTTCCTGCTAATCCTAGCATGATAAAGAAGATTCAAAGAGAGTGAGATGCCAGCTCCTTTCATTCAGTCAGTAGCTTCAAACATTTCTGGTATATGAAAAACATGTTTTTCAATGGCAAAAATCAATGAATATTGTAAATGCACAAACAGTAATATCTCCACATTGCAAGGTGCAATTCTGAAATTTTTTGCTTTTTCCTGCTAATCCTAGCATGATAAAGAAGATTCAAAGAGAGTGAGATGCCAGCTCCTTTCATTCAGTCAGTAGCTTCAAACATTTCTGGACGTTTTTCAATGGCAAAAATCAATGAATATTGTAAATGCAGAAACAGTAATATCTCCACATTGCAAGGTGCAATTCTGAAATTTTTTGCTTTTTCCTGTTAATCCTAGCATGATAAAGAAGATTCAAAGAGAGTGAGATGCCAGCTCCTTTCATTCAGTCAGTAGCTTCAAACATTTCTGGACGTTTTTCAATGGCAAAAATCAATGAATATTGTAAATGCACAAACAGTAATATCTCCACATTGCAAGGTGCAATTCTGAAATTTTTTGCTTTTTCCTGTTAATCCTAGCATGATAAAGAAGATTCAAAGAGAGTGAGATGCCAGCTCCTTTCATTCAGTCAGTAGCTTCAAACATTTCTGGTATATGAAAAACATGTTTTTCAATGGCAAAAATCAATGAATATTGTAAATGCACAAACAGTAATATCTCCACATTGCAAGGTGCAATTCTGAAATTTTTTGCTTTTTCCTGTTAATCCTAGCATGATAAAGAAGATTCAAAGAGAGTGAGATGCCAGCTCCTTTCATTCAGTCAGTAGCTTCAAACATTTCTGGTATATGAAAAACATGTTTTTCAATGGCAAAAATCAATGAATATTTTAAATGCACAAACAGTAATATCTCCACATTGCAAGGTGCAATTCAGAAATTTTTTGCTTTTTCCTGCTAATCCTAGCATGATAAAGAAGATTCAAAGAGAGTGAGATGCCAGCTCCTTTCATTCAGTCAGTAGCTTCAAACATTTCTGGACGTTTTTCAATGGCAAAAATCAATGAATATTGTAAATGCACAAACAGTAATATCTCCACATTGCAAGGTGCAATTCTGAAATTTTTTGCTTTTTCCTGTTAATCCTAGCATGATAAAGAAGATTCAAAGAGAGTGAGATGCCAGCTCCTTTCATTCAGTCAGTAGCTTCAAACATTTCTGGTATATGAAAAACATGTTTTTCAATGGCAAAAATCAATGAATATTGTAAATGCACAAACAGTAATATCTCCACATTGCAAGGTGCAATTCTGAAATTTTTTGCTTTTTCCTGTTAATCCTAGCATGATAAAGAAGATTCAAAGAGAGTGACATGCCAGCTCCTTTCATTCAGTCAGTAGCTTCAAACATTTCTGGTATATGAAAAACATGTTTTTCAATGGCAAAATCAATGAATATTGTAAATGCACAAACAGTAATATCTCCACATTGCAAGGTGCAATTCTGAAATTTTTTGCTTTTTCCTGCTAATCCTAGCATGATAAAGAAGATTCAAAGAGAGTGAGATGCCAGCTCCTTTCATTCAGTCAGTAGCTTCAAACATTTCTGGACGTTTTTCAATGGCAAAAATCAATGAATATTGTAAATGCACAAACAGTAATATCTCCACATTGCAAGGTGCAATTCTGAAATTTTTTGCTTTTTCCTGCTAATCCTAGCATGATAAAGAAGATTCAAAGAGAGTGAGATGCCAGCTCCTTTCATTCAGTCAGTAGCTTCAAACATTTCTGGTATATGAAAAACACATGTTTTTCAATGGCAAAAATCAATGAATATTGTAAATGCACAAACAGTAATATCTCCACATTGCAAGGTGCAATTCTGAAATTTTTTGCTTTTTCCTGCTAATCCTAGCATGATAAAGAAGATTCAAAGAGAGTGAGATGCCAGCTCCTTTCATTCAGTCAGTAGCTTCAAACATTTCTGGTATATGAAAAACATGTTTTTCAATGGCAAAAATCAATGAATATTGTAAATGCACAAACAGTAATATCTCCACATTGCAAGGTGCAATTCTGAAATTTTTAGCTTTTTCCTGTTAATCCTAGCATGATAAAGAAGATTCAAAGAGAGTGAGATGCCAGCTCCTTTCATTCAGTCAGTAGCTTCAAACATTTCTGGTATATGAAAAACATGTTTTTCAATGGCAAAAATCAATGAATATTGTAAATGCACAAACAGTAATATCTCCACATTGCAAGGTGCAATTCTGAAATTTTTTGCTTTTTCCTGCTAATCCTAGCATGATAAAGAAGATTCAAAGAGAGTGAGATGCCAGCTCCTTTCATTCAGTCAGTAGCTTCAATCATTTCTGGACATTTTTCAATGGCAAAAATCAATGAATATTGTAAATGCACAAACAGTAATTTCTCCGCATTGCAAGGTGCAATTCTGAAATTTTTTGCTTTTTCCTGCTCCTCTTAGCATGATAAAGAAGATTCAAAGAGAGTGAGATGACAGCTCCTTTCATTCAGTCAGTAGCTTCAATCATTTCTGGACGTTTTTCAATGGCAAAAATCAATGAATATTGTAAATGCACAAACAGTAATTTCTCCGCATTGCAAGGTGCAATTCTGAAATTTTTTGCTTTTTCCTGCTCCTCTTAGCATGATAAAGAAGATTCAAAGAGAGTGAGGTGCCAGCTCCTTTCATTCAGTCAGGAGCTTCAAACATTTCTGGTATATGAATAACATGTTTTTCAATGGCAAAAATCAATGAATATTGTAAATGCACAAACAGTAATTTCTCCGCATTGCAAGGTGCAATTCTGAAATTTTTTGCTTTTTCCTGCTCCTCTTAGCATGATAAAGAAGATTCAAAGAGAGTGAGATGCCAGCTCCTTTCATTCAGTCAGTAGCTTCAATCATTTCTGGACGTTTTTCAATGGCAAAAATCAATGAATATTGTAAATGCACAAACAGTAATTTCTCCGCATTGCAAGGTGCAATTCTGAAATTTTTTGCTTTTTCCTGCTCCTCTTAGCATGATAAACAAGATTCAAAGAGAGTGAGATGCCAGCTCCTTTCATTCAGTCAGTAGCTTCAATCATTTCTGGACGTTTTTCAATGGCAAAAATCATTGAATATTGTAAATGCACAAACAGTAATTTCTCCGCATTGCAAGGTGCAATTCTGAAATTTTTTACTTTTTCCTGCTCCTCTTAGCATGATAAAGAAGATTCAAAGAGAGTGAGATGCCAGCTCCTTTCCTTCAGTCAGTAGCTTCAATCATTTCTGGTATATGAATAACATGATGTTTTTCAATGGCAAAAATCAATGAATTTTGTAAATGCACAAACAGTAATTTCTCCGCATTGCAAGGCGCAATTCTGAAATTTTTTGCTTTTTCCTGCTCCTCTTAGCATGATAAAGAAGATTCAAAGAGAGTGATATGCCAGCTCCTTTCATTCAGTCAGTAGCTTCAATCATTTCTGGACATTTTTCAATGGCAAAAATCAATGAATATTGTAAATGCACAAACAGTAATTTCTCCGCATTGCAAGGTGCAATTCTGAAATTTTTTGCTTTTTCCTGCTCCTCTTAGCATGATAAAGAAGATTCAAAGAGAGTGAGATGCCAGCTCCTTTCATTCAGTCAGTAGCTTCAATCATTTCTGGACGTTTTTCAATGGCAAAAATCAATGAATATTGTAAATGCACAAACAGTAATTTCTCCGCATTGCAAGGTGCAATTCTGAAATTTTTTGCTTTTTCCTGCTCCTCTTAGCATGATAAAGAAGATTCAAAGAGAGTGAGATGCCAGCTCCTTTCATTCAGTCAGTACCTTCAATCATTTCTGGACGTTTTTCAATGGCAAAAATCAATGAATATTGTAAATGCACAAACAGTAATTTCTCCGCATTGCAAGGTGCAATTCTGAAATTTTTTGCTTTTTCCTGCTCCTCTTAGCATGATAAAGAAGATTCAAAGAGAGTGAGATGCCAGCTCCTTTCATTCAGTCAGTAGCTTCAATCATTTCTGGACGTTTTTCAATGGCAAAAATCAATGAATATTGTAAATGCACAAACTGTAATTTCTCCGCATTGCAAGGTGCATTTCTGAAATTTTTTGCTTTTTCCTGCTCCTCTTAGCATGATAAAGAATATTCAAAGAGAGCGAGATGCCAGCTCCTTTCATTCTGTCAGTAGCTTCAATCATTTCTGGTATATGAATAACATGATGTTTTTCAATAGCAAAAATCAATGAATATTGTAAATGCACAAACAGTAATTTCTCCGCATTGCAAGGTGCAATTCTGAAATTTTTTGCTTTTTCCTGCTCCTCTTAGCATGATAAAGAAGATTCAAAGAGAGTGAGATGCCAGCTCCTTTCATTCAGTCAGTAGCTTCAATCATTTCTGGACATTTTTCAATGGCAAAAATCAATGAATATTGTAAATGCACAAACAGTAATTTCTCCGCATTGCAAGGTGCAATTCTGAAATTTTTTGCTTTTTCCTGCTCCTCTTAGCATGATAAACAAGATTCAAAGAGAGTGAGATGCCATCTCCTTTCATTCAGTCAGTAGCTTCAATCATTTCTGGACGTTTTTCAATGGCAAAAATCAATGAATATTGTAAATGCACAAACAGTAATTTCTCCGCATTGCAAGGTGCAATTCTGAAATTTTTTGCTTTTTCCTGCTCCTCTTAGCATGATAAAGAAGATTCAAAGAGAGTGAGATGCCAGCTCCTTTCATTCAGTCAGTAGCTTCAATCATTTCTGGTATATGAATAACATGATGTTTTTCAATGGCAAAAATCAATGAATATTGTAAATGCACAAACAGTAATTTCTCCGCATTGCAAGGTGCAATTCTGAAATTTTTTGCTTTTTCCTGCTCCTCTTAGCATGATAAAGAAGATTCAAAGAGAGTGAGATGCCAGCTCCTTTCATTCAGTCAGTAGCTTCAATCATTTCTGGACGTTTTTCAATGGCAAAAATCAATGAATATTGTAAATGCACAAACAGTAATTTCTCCGCATTGCAAGGTGCAATTCTGAAATTTTTTGCTTTTTCCTGCTCCTCTTAGCATGATAAACAAGATTCAAAGAGAGTGAGATGCCAGCTCCTTTCATTCAGTCAGTAGCTTCAATCATTTCTGGACGTTTTTCAATGGCAAAAATCATTGAATATTGTAAATGCACAAACAGTAATTTCTCCGCATTGCAAGGTGCAATTCTGAAATTTTTTACTTTTTCCTGCTCCTCTTAGCATGATAAAGAAGATTCAAAGAGAGTGAGATGCCAGCTCCTTTCATTCAGTCAGTAGCTTCAATCATTTCTGGTATATGAATAACATGATGTTTTTCAATCGCAAAAATCAATGAATATTGTAAATGCACAAACAGTAATTTCTCCGCATTGCAAGGTGCAATTCTGAAATTTTTTGCTTTTTCCTGCTCCTCTAAGCATGATAAAGAAGATTCAAAGAGAGTGAGATGCCAGCTCCTTTCATTCAGTCAGTAGCTACAATCATTTCTGGATGTTTTTCAATGGCAAAAATCAATGAATATTGTAAATGCACAAACAGTAATTTCTCCGCATTGCAAGGTGCAATTCTGAAATTTTTTGCTTTTTCCTGCTCCTCTTAGCATGATAAAGAAGATTCAAAGAGAGTGAGATGCCAGCTCCTTTCCTTCAGTCAGTAGCTTCAATCATTTCTGGTATATGAATAACATGATGTTTTTCAATGGCAAAAATCAATGAATTTTGTAAATGCACAAACAGTAATTTCTCCGCATTGCAAGGCGCAATTCTGAAATTTTTTGCTTTTTCCTGCTCCTCTTAGCATGATAAAGAAGATTCAAAGAGAGTGAGATGCCAGCTCCTTTCATTCAGTCAGTAGCTTCAATCATTTCTGGACATTTTTCAATGGCAAAAATCAATGAATATTGTAAATGCACAAACAGTAATTTCTCCGCATTGCAAGGTGCAATTCTGAAATTTTTTGCTTTTTCCTGCTCCTCTTAGCATGATAAAGAAGATTCAAAGAGAGTGAGATGCCAGCTCCTTTCATTCAGTCAGTAGCTTCAATCATTTCTGGACGTTTTTCAATGGCAAAAATCAATGAATATTGTAAATGCACAAACAGTAATTTCTCCGCATTGCAAGGTGCAATTCTGAAATTTTTTGCTTTTTCCTGCTCCTCTTAGCATGATAAAGAAGATTCAAAGAGAGTGATATGCCAGCTCCTTTCATTCAGTCAGTACCTTCAATCATTTCTGGACGTTTTTCAATGGCAAAAATCAATGAATATTGTAAATGCACAAACAGTAATTTCTCCGCATTGCAAGGTGCAATTCTGAAATTTTTTGCTTTTTCCTGCTCCTCTTAGCATGATAAAGAAGATTCAAAGAGAGTGAGATGCCAGCTCCTTTCATTCAGTCAGTAGCTTCAATCATTTCTGGACGTTTTTCAATGGCAAAAATCAATGAATATTGTAAATGCACAAACTGTAATTTCTCCGCATTGCAAGGTGCAATTCTGAAATTTTTTGCTTTTTCCTGCTCCTCTTAGCATGATAAAGAAGATTCAAAGAGATTGAGATGCCAGCTCCTTTCATTCAGTCAGTAGCTTCAATCATTTCTGGTATATGAATAACATGATGTTTTTCAATGGCAAAAATCAATGAATATTGTAAATGCACAAACAGTAATTTCTCCGCATTGCAAGGTGCAATTCTGAAATTTTTTGCTTTTTCCTGCTCCTCTTAGCATGATAAAGAAGATTCAAAGAGAGTGAGATGCCAGCTCCTTTCATTCAGTCAGTAGCTTCAATCATTTCTGGACGTTTTTCAATGGCAAAAATCAATGAATATTGTAAATGCACAAACAGTAATTTCTCCACATTGCAAGGTGCAATTCTGAAATTTTTTGCTTTTTCCTGCTCCTCTTAGCATGATAAACAAGATTCAAAGAGAGTGAGATGCCAGCTCCTTTCATTCAGTCAGTAGCTTCAATCATTTCTGGACGTTTTTCAATGGCAAAAATCATTGAATATTGTAAATGCACAAACAGTAATTTCTCCGCATTGCAAGGTGCAATTCTGAAATTTTTTACTTTTTCCTGCTCCTCTTAGCATGATAAAGAAGATTCAAAGAGAGTGAGATGCCAGCTCCTTTCATTCAGTCAGTAGCTTCAATCATTTCTGGACGTTTTTCAATGGCAAAAATCAATGAATATTGTAAATGCACAAACAGTAATTTCTCCGCATTGCAAGGTGCAATTCTGAAATTTTTTGCTTTTTCCTGCTCCTCTTAGCATGATAAAGAAGATTCAAAGAGAGTGAGATGCCAGCTCCTTTCCTTCAGTCAGTAGCTTCAATCATTTCTGGTATATGAATAACATGATGTTTTTCAATGGCAAAAATCAATGAATTTTGTAAATGCACAAACAGTAATTTCTCCGCATTGCAAGGCGCAATTCTGAAATTTTTTGCTTTTTCCTGCTCCTCTTAGCATGATAAAGAAGATTCAAAGAGAGTGAGATGCCAGCTCCTTTCATTCAGTCAGTAGCTTCAATCATTTCTGGACATTTTTCAATGGCAAAAATCAATGAATATTGTAAATGCACAAACAGTAATTTCTCCGCATTGCAAGGTTCAATTCTGAAATTTTTTGCTTTTTCCTGCTCCTCTTAGCATGATAAAGAAGATTCAAAGAGAGTGAGATGCCATCTCCTTTCATTCAGTCAGTAGCTTCAATCATTTCTGGACGTTTTTCAATGGCAAAAATCAATGAATATTGTAAATGCACAAACTGTAATTTCTCCGCATTGCAAGGTGCATTTCTGAAATTTTTTGCTTTTTCCTGCTCCTCTTAGCATGATAAAGAAGATTCAAAGAGAGCGAGATGCCAGCTCCTTTCATTCTGTCAGTAGCTTCAATCATTTCTGGTATATGAATAACATGATGTTTTTCAATAGCAAAAATCAATGAATATTGTAAATGCACAAACAGTAATTTCTCCGCATTGCAAGGTGCAATTCTGAAATTTTTTGCTTTTTCCTGCTCCTCTTAGCATGATAAAGAAGATTCAAAGAGAGTGAGATGCCAGCTCCTTTCATTCAGTCAGTAGCTTCAATCATTTCTGGACGTTTTTCAATGGCAAAAATCAATGAATATTGTAAATGCACAAACAGTAATTTCTCCGCATTGCAAGGTGCAATTCTGAAATTTTTTGCTTTTTCCTGCTCCTCTTAGCATGATAAACAAGATTCAAAGAGAGTGAGATGCCATCTCCTTTCATTCAGTCAGTAGCTTCAATCATTTCTGGACGTTTTTCAATGGCAAAAATCAATGAATATTGTAAATGCACAAACAGTAATTTCTCCGCATTGCAAGGTGCAATTCTGAAATTTTTTGCTTTTTCCTGCTCCTCTTAGCATGATAAAGAAGATTCAAAGAGAGTGAGATGCCAGCTCCTTTCATTCAGTCAGTAGCTTCAATCATTTCTGGTATATGAATAACATGATGTTTTTCAATGGCAAAAATCAATGAATATTGTAAATGCACAAACAGTAATTTCTCCGCATTGCAAGGTGCAATTCTGAAATTTTTTGCTTTTTCCTGCTCCTCTTAGCATGATAAAGAAGATTCAAAGAGAGTGAGATGCCAGCTCCTTTCATTCAGTCAGTAGCTTCAATCATTTCTGGACGTTTTTCAATGGCAAAAATCAATGAATATTGTAAATGCACAAACAGTAATTTCTCCGCATTGCAAGGTGCAATTCTGAAATTTTTTGCTTTTTCCTGCTCCTCTTAGCATGATAAACAAGATTCAAAGAGAGTGAGATGCCAGCTCCTTTCATTCAGTCAGTAGCTTCAATCATTTCTGGACGTTTTTCAATGGCAAAAATCATTGAATATTGTAAATGCACAAACAGTAATTTCTCCGCATTGCAAGGTGCAATTCTGAAATTTTTTACTTTTTCCTGCTCCTCTTAGCATGATAAAGAAGATTCAAAGAGAGTGAGATGCCAGCTCCTTTCATTCAGTCAGTAGCTTCAATCATTTCTGGTATATGAATAACATGATGTTTTTCAATCGCAAAAATCAATGAATATTGTAAATGCACAAACAGTAATTTCTCCGCATTGCAAGGTGCAATTCTGAAATTTTTTGCTTTTTCCTGCTCCTCTTAGCATGATAAAGAAGATTCAAAGAGAGTGAGATGCCAGCTCCTTTCATTCAGTCAGTAGCTACAATCATTTCTGGATGTTTTTCAATGGCAAAAATCAATGAATATTGTAAATGCACAAACAGTAATTTCTCCGCATTGCAAGGTGCAATTCTGAAATTTTTTGCTTTTTCCTGCTCCTCTTAGCATGATAAAGAAGATTCAAAGAGAGTGAGATGCCAGCTCCTTTCCTTCAGTCAGTAGCTTCAATCATTTCTGGTATATGAATAACATGATGTTTTTCAATGGCAAAAATCAATGAATTTTGTAAATGCACAAACAGTAATTTCTCCGCATTGCAAGGCGCAATTCTGAAATTTTTTGCTTTTTCCTGCTCCTCTTAGCATGATAAAGAAGATTCAAAGAGAGTGAGATGCCAGCTCCTTTCATTCAGTCAGTAGCTTCAATCATTTCTGGACATTTTTCAATGGCAAAAATCAATGAATATTGTAAATGCACAAACAGTAATTTCTCCGCATTGCAAGGTGCAATTCTGAAATTTTTTGCTTTTTCCTGCTCCTCTTAGCATGATAAAGAAGATTCAAAGAGAGTGAGATGCCAGCTCCATTCATTCAGTCAGTAGCTTCAATCATTTCTGGACGTTTTTCAATGGCAAAAATCAATGAATATTGTAAATGCACAAACAGTAATTTCTCCGCATTGCAAGGTGCAATTCTGAAATTTTTTGCTTTTTCCTGCTCCTCTTAGCATGATAAAGAAGATTCAAAGAGAGTGATATGCCAGCTCCTTTCATTCAGTCAGTACCTTCAATCATTTCTGGACGTTTTTCAATGGCAAAAATCAATGAATATTGTAAATGCACAAACAGTAATTTCTCCGCATTGCAAGGTGCAATTCTGAAATTTTTTGCTTTTTCCTGCTCCTCTTAGCATGATAAAGAAGATTCAAAGAGAGTGAGATGCCAGCTCCTTTCATTCAGTCAGTAGCTTCAATCATTTCTGGACGTTTTTCAATGGCAAAAATCAATGAATATTGTAAATGCACAAACTGTAATTTCTCCGCATTGCAAGGTGCAATTCTGAAATTTTTTGCTTTTTCCTGCTCCTCTTAGCATGATAAAGAAGATTCAAAGAGATTGAGATGCCAGCTCCTTTCATTCAGTCAGTAGCTTCAATCATTTCTGGTATATGAATAACATGATGTTTTTCAATCGCAAAAATCAATGAATATTGTAAATGCACAAACAGTAATTTCTCCGCATTGCAAGGTGCAATTCTGAAATTTTTTGCTTTTTCCTGCTCCTCTTAGCATGATAAAGAAGATTCAAAGAGAGTGAGATGCCAGCTCCTTTCATTCAGTCAGTAGCTACAATCATTTCTGGATGTTTTTCAATGGCAAAAATCAATGAATATTGTAAATGCACAAACAGTAATTTCTCCGCATTGCAAGGTGCAATTCTGAAATTTTTTGCTTTTTCCTGCTCCTCTTAGCATGATAAAGAAGATTCAAAGAGAGTGAGATGCCAGCTCCTTTCCTTCAGTCAGTAGCTTCAATCATTTCTGGTATATGAATAACATGATGTTTTTCAATGGCAAAAATCAATGAATTTTGTAAATGCACAAACAGTAATTTCTCCGCATTGCAAGGCGCAATTCTGAAATTTTTTGCTTTTTCCTGCTCCTCTTAGCATGATAAAGAAGATTCAAAGAGAGTGAGATGCCAGCTCCTTTCATTCAGTCAGTAGCTTCAATCATTTCTGGACATTTTTCAATGGCAAAAATCAATGAATATTGTAAATGCACAAACAGTAATTTCTCCGCATTGCAAGGTGCAATTCTGAAATTTTTTGCTTTTTCCTGCTCCTCTTAGCATGATAAAGAAGATTCAAAGAGAGTGGGATGCCAGCTCCATTCATTCAGTCAGTAGCTTCAATCATTTCTGGACGTTTTTCAATGGCAAAAATCAATGAATATTGTAAATGCACAAACAGTAATTTCTCCGCATTGCAAGGTGCAATTCTGAAATTTTTTGCTTTTTCCTGCTCCTCTTAGCATGATAAAGAAGATTCAAAGAGAGTGATATGCCAGCTCCTTTCATTCAGTCAGTACCTTCAATCATTTCTGGACGTTTTTCAATGGCAAAAATCAATGAATATTGTAAATGCACAAACAGTAATTTCTCCGCATTGCAAGGTGCAATTCTGAAATTTTTTGCTTTTTCCTGCTCCTCTTAGCATGATAAAGAAGATTCAAAGAGAGTGAGATGCCAGCTCCTTTCATTCAGTCAGTAGCTTCAATCATTTCTGGACGTTTTTCAATGGCAAAAATCAATGAATATTGTAAATGCACAAACTGTAATTTCTCCGCATTGCAAGGTGCAATTCTGAAATTTTTTGCTTTTTCCTGCTCCTCTTAGCATGATAAAGAAGATTCAAAGAGATTGAGATGCCAGCTCCTTTCATTCAGTCAGTAGCTTCAATCATTTCTGGTATATGAATAACATGATGTTTTTCAATAGCAAAAATCAATGAATATTGTAAATGCACAAACAGTAATTTCTCCGCATTGCAAGGTGCAATTCTGAAATTTTTTGCTTTTTCCTGCTCCTCTTAGCATGATAAAGAAGATTCAAAGAGAGTGAGATGCCAGCTCCTTTCATTCAGTCAGTAGCTTCAATCATTTCTGGACGTTTTTCAATGGCAAAAATTAATGAATATTGTAAATGCACAAACAGTAATTTCTCCACATTGCAAGGTGCAATTCTGAAATTTTTTGCTTTTTCCTGCTCCTCTTAGCATGATAAACAAGATTCAAAGAGAGTGAGATGCCAGCTCCTTTCATTCAGTCAGTAGCTTCAATCATTTCTGGACGTTTTTCAATGGCAAAAATCATTGAATATTGTAAATGCACAAACAGTAATTTCTCCGCATTGCAAGGTGCAATTCTGAAATTTTTTACTTTTTCCTGCTCCTCTTAGCATGATAAAGAAGATTCAAAGAGAGTGAGATGCCAGCTCCTTTCATTCAGTCAGTAGCTTCAATCATTTCTGGACGTTTTTCAATGGCAAAAATCAATGAATATTGTAAATGCACAAACAGTAATTTCTCCGCATTGCAAGGTGCAATTCTGAAATTTTTTGCTTTTTCCTGCTCCTCTTAGCATGATAAAGAAGATTCAAAGAGAGTGAGATGCCAGCTCCTTTCCTTCAGTCAGTAGCTTCAATCATTTCTGGTATATGAATAACATGATGTTTTTCAATGGCAAAAATCAATGAATTTTGTAAATGCACAAACAGTAATTTCTCCGCATTGCAAGGCGCAATTCTGAAATTTTTTGCTTTTTCCTGCTCCTCTTAGCATGATAAAGAAGATTAAAAGAGAGTGAGATGCCAGCTCCTTTCATTCAGTCAGTAGCTTCAATCATTTCTGGACATTTTTCAATGGCAAAAATCAATGAATATTGTAAATGCACAAACAGTAATTTCTCCGCATTGCAAGGTGCAATTCTGAAATTTTTTGCTTTTTCCTGCTCCTCTTAGCATGATAAAGAAGATTCAAAGAGAGTGAGATGCCAGCTCCTTTCATTCAGTCAGTAGCTTCAATCATTTCTGGACGTTTTTCAATGGCAAAAATCATTGAATATTGTAAATGCACAAACAGTAATTTCTCCGCATTGCAAGGTGCAATTCTGAAATTTTTTACTTTTTCCTGCTCCTCTTAGCATGATAAAGAAGATTCAAAGAGAGTGAGATGCCAGCTCCTTTCATTCAGTCAGTAGCTTCAATCATTTCTGGACGTTTTTCAATGGCAAAAATCAATGAATATTGTAAATGCACAAACAGTAATTTCTCCGCATTGCAAGGTGCAATTCTGAAATTTTTTGCTTTTTCCTGCTCCTCTTAGCATGATAAAGAAGATTCAAAGAGAGTGAGATGCCAGCTCCTTTCCTTCAGTCAGTAGCTTCAATCATTTCTGGTATATGAATAACATGATGTTTTTCAATGGCAAAAATCAATGAATTTTGTAAATGCACAAACAGTAATTTCTCCGCATTGCAAGGCGCAATTCTGAAATTTTTTGCTTTTTCCTGCTCCTCTTAGCATGATAAAGAAGATTCAAAGAGAGTGAGATGCCAGCTCCTTTCATTCAGTCAGTAGCTTCAATCATTTCTGGACATTTTTCAATGGCAAAAATCAATGAATATTGTAAATGCACAAACAGTAATTTCTCCGCATTGCAAGGTTCAATTCTGAAATTTTTTGCTTTTTCCTGCTCCTCTTAGCATGATAAAGAAGATTCAAAGAGAGTGAGATGCCATCTCCTTTCATTCAGTCAGTAGCTTCAATCATTTCTGGACGTTTTTCAATGGCAAAAATCAATGAATATTGTAAATGCACAAACTGTAATTTCTCCGCATTGCAAGGTGCATTTCTGAAATTTTTTGCTTTTTCCTGCTCCTCTTAGCATGATAAAGAAGATTCAAAGAGAGCGAGATGCCAGCTCCTTTCATTCTGTCAGTAGCTTCAATCATTTCTGGTATATGAATAACATGATGTTTTTCAATAGCAAAAATCAATGAATATTGTAAATGCACAAACAGTAATTTCTCCGCATTGCAAGGTGCAATTCTGAAATTTTTTGCTTTTTCCTGCTCCTCTTAGCATGATAAAGAAGATTCAAAGAGAGTGAGATGCCAGCTCCTTTCATTCAGTCAGTAGCTTCAATCATTTCTGGACGTTTTTCAATGGCAAAAATCAATGAATATTGTAAATGCACAAACAGTAATTTCTCCGCATTGCAAGGTGCAATTCTGAAATTTTTTGCTTTTTCCTGCTCCTCTTAGCATGATAAACAAGATTCAAAGAGAGTGAGATGCCATCTCCTTTCATTCAGTCAGTAGCTTCAATCATTTCTGGACGTTTTTCAATGGCAAAAATCAATGAATATTGTAAATGCACAAACAGTAATTTCTCCGCATTGCAAGGTGCAATTCTGAAATTTTTTGCTTTTTCCTGCTCCTCTTAGCATGATAAAGAAGATTCAAAGAGAGTGAGATGCCAGCTCCTTTCATTCAGTCAGTAGCTTCAATCATTTCTGGTATATGAATAACATGATGTTTTTCAATGGCAAAAATCAATGAATATTGTAAATGCACAAACAGTAATTTCTCCGCATTGCAAGGTGCAATTCTGAAATTTTTTGCTTTTTCCTGCTCCTCTTAGCATGATAAAGAAGATTCAAAGAGAGTGAGATGCCAGCTCCTTTCATTCAGTCAGTAGCTTCAATCATTTCTGGACGTTTTTCAATGGCAAAAATCAATGAATATTGTAAATGCACAAACAGTAATTTCTCCGCATTGCAAGGTGCAATTCTGAAATTTTTTGCTTTTTCCTGCTCCTCTTAGCATGATAAACAAGATTCAAAGAGAGTGAGATGCCAGCTCCTTTCATTCAGTCAGTAGCTTCAATCATTTCTGGACGTTTTTCAATGGCAAAAATCATTGAATATTGTAAATGCACAAACAGTAATTTCTCCGCATTGCAAGGTGCAATTCTGAAATTTTTTACTTTTTCCTGCTCCTCTTAGCATGATAAAGAAGATTCAAAGAGAGTGAGATGCCAGCTCCTTTCATTCAGTCAGTAGCTTCAATCATTTCTGGTATATGAATAACATGATGTTTTTCAATCGCAAAAATCAATGAATATTGTAAATGCACAAACAGTAATTTCTCCGCATTGCAAGGTGCAATTCTGAAATTTTTTGCTTTTTCCTGCTCCTCTTAGCATGATAAAGAAGATTCAAAGAGAGTGAGATGCCAGCTCCTTTCATTCAGTCAGTAGCTACAATCATTTCTGGATGTTTTTCAATGGCAAAAATCAATGAATATTGTAAATGCACAAACAGTAATTTCTCCGCATTGCAAGGTGCAATTCTGAAATTTTTTGCTTTTTCCTGCTCCTCTTAGCATGATAAAGAAGATTCAAAGAGAGTGAGATGCCAGCTCCTTTCCTTCAGTCAGTAGCTTCAATCATTTCTGGTATATGAATAACATGATGTTTTTCAATGGCAAAAATCAATGAATTTTGTAAATGCACAAACAGTAATTTCTCCGCATTGCAAGGCGCAATTCTGAAATTTTTTGCTTTTTCCTGCTCCTCTTAGCATGATAAAGAAGATTCAAAGAGAGTGAGATGCCAGCTCCTTTCATTCAGTCAGTAGCTTCAATCATTTCTGGACATTTTTCAATGGCAAAAATCAATGAATATTGTAAATGCACAAACAGTAATTTCTCCGCATTGCAAGGTGCAATTCTGAAATTTTTTGCTTTTTCCTGCTCCTCTTAGCATGATAAAGAAGATTCAAAGAGAGTGAGATGCCAGCTCCATTCATTCAGTCAGTAGCTTCAATCATTTCTGGACGTTTTTCAATGGCAAAAATCAATGAATATTGTAAATGCACAAACAGTAATTTCTCCGCATTGCAAGGTGCAATTCTGAAATTTTTTGCTTTTTCCTGCTCCTCTTAGCATGATAAAGAAGATTCAAAGAGAGTGATATGCCAGCTCCTTTCATTCAGTCAGTACCTTCAATCATTTCTGGACGTTTTTCAATGGCAAAAATCAATGAATATTGTAAATGCACAAACAGTAATTTCTCCGCATTGCAAGGTGCAATTCTGAAATTTTTTGCTTTTTCCTGCTCCTCTTAGCATGATAAAGAAGATTCAAAGAGAGTGAGATGCCAGCTCCTTTCATTCAGTCAGTAGCTTCAATCATTTCTGGACGTTTTTCAATGGCAAAAATCAATGAATATTGTAAATGCACAAACTGTAATTTCTCCGCATTGCAAGGTGCAATTCTGAAATTTTTTGCTTTTTCCTGCTCCTCTTAGCATGATAAAGAAGATTCAAAGAGATTGAGATGCCAGCTCCTTTCATTCAGTCAGTAGCTTCAATCATTTCTGGTATATGAATAACATGATGTTTTTCAATCGCAAAAATCAATGAATATTGTAAATGCACAAACAGTAATTTCTCCGCATTGCAAGGTGCAATTCTGAAATTTTTTGCTTTTTCCTGCTCCTCTTAGCATGATAAAGAAGATTCAAAGAGAGTGAGATGCCAGCTCCTTTCATTCAGTCAGTAGCTACAATCATTTCTGGATGTTTTTCAATGGCAAAAATCAATGAATATTGTAAATGCACAAACAGTAATTTCTCCGCATTGCAAGGTGCAATTCTGAAATTTTTTGCTTTTTCCTGCTCCTCTTAGCATGATAAAGAAGATTCAAAGAGAGTGAGATGCCAGCTCCTTTCCTTCAGTCAGTAGCTTCAATCATTTCTGGTATATGAATAACATGATGTTTTTCAATGGCAAAAATCAATGAATTTTGTAAATGCACAAACAGTAATTTCTCCGCATTGCAAGGCGCAATTCTGAAATTTTTTGCTTTTTCCTGCTCCTCTTAGCATGATAAAGAAGATTCAAAGAGAGTGAGATGCCAGCTCCTTTCATTCAGTCAGTAGCTTCAATCATTTCTGGACATTTTTCAATGGCAAAAATCAATGAATATTGTAAATGCACAAACAGTAATTTCTCCGCATTGCAAGGTGCAATTCTGAAATTTTTTGCTTTTTCCTGCTCCTCTTAGCATGATAAAGAAGATTCAAAGAGAGTGAGATGCCAGCTCCATTCATTCAGTCAGTAGCTTCAATCATTTCTGGACGTTTTTCAATGGCAAAAATCAATGAATATTGTAAATGCACAAACAGTAATTTCTCCGCATTGCAAGGTGCAATTCTGAAATTTTTTGCTTTTTCCTGCTCCTCTTAGCATGATAAAGAAGATTCAAAGAGAGTGATATGCCAGCTCCTTTCATTCATTCAGTACCTTCAATCATTTCTGGACGTTTTTCAATGGCAAAAATCAATGAATATTGTAAATGCACAAACAGTAATTTCTCCGCATTGCAAGGTGCAATTCTGAAATTTTTTGCTTTTTCCTGCTCCTCTTAGCATGATAAAGAAGATTCAAAGAGAGTGAGATGCCAGCTCCTTTCATTCAGTCAGTAGCTTCAATCATTTCTGGACGTTTTTCAATGGCAAAAATCAATGAATATTGTAAATGCACAAACTGTAATTTCTCCGCATTGCAAGGTGCAATTCTGAAATTTTTTGCTTTTTCCTGCTCCTCTTAGCATGATAAAGAAGATTCAAAGAGATTGAGATGCCAGCTCCTTTCATTCAGTCAGTAGCTTCAATCATTTCTGGTATATGAATAACATGATGTTTTTCAATAGCAAAAATCAATGAATATTGTAAATGCACAAACAGTAATTTCTCCGCATTGCAAGGTGCAATTCTGAAATTTTTTGCTTTTTCCTGCTCCTCTTAGCATGATAAAGAAGATTCAAAGAGAGTGAGATGCCAGCTCCTTTCATTCAGTCAGTAGCTTCAATCATTTCTGGACGTTTTTCAATGGCAAAAATTAATGAATATTGTAAATGCACAAACAGTAATTTCTCCACATTGCAAGGTGCAATTCTGAAATTTTTTGCTTTTTCCTGCTCCTCTTAGCATGATAAACAAGATTCAAAGAGAGTGAGATGCCAGCTCCTTTCATTCAGTCAGTAGCTTCAATCATTTCTGGACGTTTTTCAATGGCAAAAATCATTGAATATTGTAAATGCACAAACAGTAATTTCTCCGCATTGCAAGGTGCAATTCTGAAATTTTTTGCTTTTTCCTGCTCCTCTTAGCATGATAAAGAAGATTCAAAGAGAGTGAGATGCCAGCTCCTTTCATTCAGTCAGTAGCTTCAATCATTTCTGGACGTTTTTCAATGGCAAAAATCAATGAATATTGTAAATGCACAAACTGTAATTTCTCCGCATTGCAAGGTGCAATTCTGAAATTTTTTGCTTTTTCCTGCTCCTCTTAGCATGATAAAGAAGATTCAAAGAGAGTGAGATGCCAGCTCCTTTCATTCAGTCAGTAGCTTCAATCATTTCTGGACGTTTTTCAATGGCAAAAATCAATGAATATTGTAAATGCACAAACTGTAATTTCTCCGCATTGCAAGGTGCAATTCTGAAATTTTTTGCTTTTTCCTGCTCCTCTTAGCATGATAAAGAAGATTCAAAGAGAGTGAGATGCCAGCTCCTTTCATTCAGTCAGTAGCTTCAATCATTTCTGGACGTTTTTCAATGGCAAAAATCAATGAATATTGTAAATGCACAAACAGTAATTTCTCCGCATTGCAAGGTGCAATTCTGAAATTTTTTGCTTTTTCCTGCTCCTCTTAGCATGATAAAGAAGATTCAAAGAGAGTGAGATGCCAGCTCCTTTCATTCAGTCAGTACCTTCAATCATTTCTGGACGTTTTTCAATGGCAAAAATCAATGAATATTGTAAATGCACAAACAGTAATTTCTCCGCATTGCAAGGTGCAATTCTGAAATTTTTTGCTTTTTCCTGCTCCTCTTAGCATGATAAAGAAGATTCAAAGAGAGTGAGATGCCAGCTCCTTTCATTCAGTCAGTAGCTTCAAACATTTCTGGTATATGAATAACATGATGTTTTTCAATGGCAAAAATCAATGAATATTGTAAATGCACAAACAGTAATTTCTCCGCATTGCAAGGTGCAAGTCTGAAATTTTTTGCTTTTTCCTGCTCCTCTTAGCATGATAAAGAAGATTCAAAGAGAGTGAGATGCCAGCTCCTTTCATTCAGTCAGTAGCTTCAAACATTTCTGGTATATGAATAACATGATGTTTTTCAATGGCAAAAATCAATGAATATTGTAAATGCACAAACAGTAATTTCTCCGCATTGCAAGGTGCAAGTCTGAAATTTTTTGCTTTATCCTGCTCCTCTTAGCATGATAAAGAAGATTCAAAGAGAGTGAGATGCCAGCTCCTTTCATTCAGTCAGTAGCTTCAATCATTTCTGGACGTTTTTCAATGGCAAAAATCAATGAATATTGTAAATGCACAAACTGTAATTTCTCCGCATTGCAAGGTGCATTTCTGAAATTTTTTGCTTTTTCCTGCTCCTCTTAGCATGATAAAGAAGATTCAAAGAGAGCGAGATGCCAGCTCCTTTCATTCTGTCAGTAGCTTCAATCATTTCTGGTATATGAATAACATGATGTTTTTCAATAGCAAAAATCAATGAATATTGTAAATGCACAAACAGTAATTTCTCCGCATTGCAAGGTGCAATTCTGAAATTTTTTGCTTTTTCCTGCTCCTCTTAGCATGATAAACAAGATTCAAAGAGAGTGAGATGCCATCTCCTTTCATTCAGTCAGTAGCTTCAATCATTTCTGGACGTTTTTCAATGGCAAAAATCAATGAATATTGTAAATGCACAAACAGTAATTTCTCCGCATTGCAAGGTGCAATTCTGAAATTTTTTGCTTTTTCCTGCTCCTCTTAGCATGATAAAGAAGATTCAAAGAGAGTGAGATGCCAGCTCCTTTCATTCAGTCAGTAGCTTCAATCATTTCTGGTATATGAATAACATGATGTTTTTCAATGGCAAAAATCAATGAATATTGTAAATGCACAAACAGTAATTTCTCCGCATTGCAAGGTGCAATTCTGAAATTTTTTGCTTTTTCCTGCTCCTCTTAGCATGATAAAGAAGATTCAAAGAGAGTGAGATGCCAGCTCCTTTCATTCAGTCAGTAGCTTCAATCATTTCTGGACGTTTTTCAATGGCAAAAATCAATGAATATTGTAAATGCACAAACAGTAATTTCTCCGCATTGCAAGGTGCAATTCTGAAATTTTTTGCTTTTTCCTGCTCCTCTTAGCATGATAAACAAGATTCAAAGAGAGTGAGATGCCAGCTCCTTTCATTCAGTCAGTAGCTTCAATCATTTCTGGACGTTTTTCAATGGCAAAAATCATTGAATATTGTAAATGCACAAACAGTAATTTCTCCGCATTGCAAGGTGCAATTCTGAAATTTTTTACTTTTTCCTGCTCCTCTTAGCATGATAAAGAAGATTCAAAGAGAGTGAGATGCCAGCTCCTTTCATTCAGTCAGTAGCTTCAATCATTTCTGGTATATGAATAACATGATGTTTTTCAATCGCAAAAATCAATGAATATTGTAAATGCACAAACAGTAATTTCTCCGCATTGCAAGGTGCAATTCTGAAATTTTTTGCTTTTTCCTGCTCCTCTTAGCATGATAAAGAAGATTCAAAGAGAGTGAGATGCCAGCTCCTTTCATTCAGTCAGTAGCTACAATCATTTCTGGATGTTTTTCAATGGCAAAAATCAATGAATATTGTAAATGCACAAACAGTAATTTCTCCGCATTGCAAGGTGCAATTCTGAAATTTTTTGCTTTTTCCTGCTCCTCTTAGCATGATAAAGAAGATTCAAAGAGAGTGAGATGCCAGCTCCTTTCCTTCAGTCAGTAGCTTCAATCATTTCTGGTATATGAATAACATGATGTTTTTCAATGGCAAAAATCAATGAATTTTGTAAATGCACAAACAGTAATTTCTCCGCATTGCAAGGCGCAATTCTGAAATTTTTTGCTTTTTCCTGCTCCTCTTAGCATGATAAAGAAGATTCAAAGAGAGTGAGATGCCAGCTCCTTTCATTCAGTCAGTAGCTTCAATCATTTCTGGACATTTTTCAATGGCAAAAATCAATGAATATTGTAAATGCACAAACAGTAATTTCTCCGCATTGCAAGGTGCAATTCTGAAATTTTTTGCTTTTTCCTGCTCCTCTTAGCATGATAAAGAAGATTCAAAGAGAGTGAGATGCCAGCTCCTTTCATTCAGTCAGTAGCTTCAATCATTTCTGGACGTTTTTCAATGGCAAAAATCAATGAATATTGTAAATGCACAAACAGTAATTTCTCCGCATTGCAAGGTGCAATTCTGAAATTTTTTGCTTTTTCCTGCTCCTCTTAGCATGATAAAGAAGATTCAAAGAGAGTGATATGCCAGCTCCTTTCATTCAGTCAGTACCTTCAATCATTTCTGGACGTTTTTCAATGGCAAAAATCAATGAATATTGTAAATGCACAAACAGTAATTTCTCCGCATTGCAAGGTGCAATTCTGAAATTTTTTGCTTTTTCCTGCTCCTCTTGGCATGATAAAGAAGATTCAAAGAGAGTGAGATGCCAGCTCCTTTCATTCAGTCAGTAGCTTCAATCATTTCTGGACGTTTTTCAATGGCAAAAATCAATGAATATTGTAAATGCACAAACTGTAATTTCTCCGCATTGCAAGGTGCAATTCTGAAATTTTTTGCTTTTTCCTGCTCCTCTTAGCATGATAAAGAAGATTCAAAGAGATTGAGATGCCAGCTCCTTTCATTCAGTCAGTAGCTTCAATCATTTCTGGTATATGAATAACATGATGTTTTTCAATAGCAAAAATCAATGAATATTGTAAATGCACAAACAGTAATTTCTCCGCATTGCAAGGTGCAATTCTGAAATTTTTTGCTTTTTCCTGCTCCTCTTAGCATGATAAAGAAGATTCAAAGAGAGTGAGATGCCAGCTCCTTTCATTCAGTCAGTAGCTTCAATCATTTCTGGACATTTTTCAATGGCAAAAATCAATGAATATTGTAAATGCACAAACAGTAATTTCTCCGCATTGCAAGGTTCAATTCTGAAATTTTTTGCTTTTTCCTGCTCCTCTTAGCATGATAAAGAAGATTCAAAGAGAGTGAGATGCCATCTCCTTTCATTCAGTCAGTAGCTTCAATCATTTCTGGACGTTTTTCAATGGCAAAAATCAATGAATATTGTAAATGCACAAACTGTAATTTCTCCGCATTGCAAGGTGCATTTCTGAAATTTTTTGCTTTTTCCTGCTCCTCTTAGCATGATAAAGAAGATTCAAAGAGAGCGAGATGCCAGCTCCTTTCATTCTGTCAGTAGCTTCAATCATTTCTGGTATATGAATAACATGATGTTTTTCAATAGCAAAAATCAATGAATATTGTAAATGCACAAACAGTAATTTCTCCGCATTGCAAGGTGCAATTCTGAAATTTTTTGCTTTTTCCTGCTCCTCTTAGCATGATAAAGAAGATTCAAAGAGAGTGAGATGCCAGCTCCTTTCATTCAGTCAGTAGCTTCAATCATTTCTGGACATTTTTCAATGGCAAAAATCAATGAATATTGTAAATGCACAAACAGTAATTTCTCCGCATTGCAAGGTGCAATTCTGAAATTTTTTGCTTTTTCCTGCTCCTCTTAGCATGATAAACAAGATTCAAAGAGAGTGAGATGCCATCTCCTTTCATTCAGTCAGTAGCTTCAATCATTTCTGGACGTTTTTCAATGGCAAAAATCAATGAATATTGTAAATGCACAAACAGTAATTTCTCCGCATTGCAAGGTGCAATTCTGAAATTTTTTGCTTTTTCCTGCTCCTCTTAGCATGATAAAGAAGATTCAAAGAGAGTGAGATGCCAGCTCCTTTCATTCAGTCAGTAGCTTCAATCATTTCTGGTATATGAATAACATGATGTTTTTCAATGGCAAAAATCAATGAATATTGTAAATGCACAAACAGTAATTTCTCCGCATTGCAAGGTGCAATTCTGAAATTTTTTGCTTTTTCCTGCTCCTCTTAGCATGATAAAGAAGATTCAAAGAGAGTGAGATGCCAGCTCCTTTCATTCAGTCAGTAGCTTCAATCATTTCTGGACGTTTTTCAATGGCAAAAATCAATGAATATTGTAAATGCACAAACAGTAATTTCTCCGCATTGCAAGGTGCAATTCTGAAATTTTTTGCTTTTTCCTGCTCCTCTTAGCATGATAAAGAAGATTCAAAGAGAGTGAGATGCCAGCTCCTTTCATTCAGTCAGTAGCTTCAATCATTTCTGGACATTTTTCAATGGCAAAAATCAATGAATATTGTAAATGCACAAACAGTAATTTCTCCGCATTGCAAGGTGCAATTCTGAAATTTTTTGCTTTTTCCTGCTCCTCTTAGCATGATAAACAAGATTCAAAGAGAGTGAGATGCCATCTCCTTTCATTCAGTCAGTAGCTTCAATCATTTCTGGACGTTTTTCAATGGCAAAAATCAATGAATATTGTAAATGCACAAACAGTAATTTCTCCGCATTGCAAGGTGCAATTCTGAAATTTTTTGCTTTTTCCTGCTCCTCTTAGCATGATAAAGAAGATTCAAAGAGAGTGAGATGCCAGCTCCTTTCATTCAGTCAGTAGCTTCAATCATTTCTGGTATATGAATAACATGATGTTTTTCAATGGCAAAAATCAATGAATATTGTAAATGCACAAACAGTAATTTCTCCGCATTGCAAGGTGCAATTCTGAAATTTTTTGCTTTTTCCTGCTCCTCTTAGCATGATAAAGAAGATTCAAAGAGAGTGAGATGCCAGCTCCTTTCATTCAGTCAGTAGCTTCAATCATTTCTGGACGTTTTTCAATGGCAAAAATCAATGAATATTGTAAATGCACAAACAGTAATTTCTCCGCATTGCAAGGTGCAATTCTGAAATTTTTTGCTTTTTCCTGCTCCTCTTAGCATGATAAACAAGATTCAAAGAGAGTGAGATGCCAGCTCCTTTCATTCAGTCAGTAGCTTCAATCATTTCTGGACGTTTTTCAATGGCAAAAATCATTGAATATTGTAAATGCACAAACAGTAATTTCTCCGCATTGCAAGGTGCAATTCTGAAATTTTTTACTTTTTCCTGCTCCTCTTAGCATGATAAAGAAGATTCAAAGAGAGTGAGATGCCAGCTCCTTTCATTCAGTCAGTAGCTTCAATCATTTCTGGTATATGAATAACATGATGTTTTTCAATCGCAAAAATCAATGAATATTGTAAATGCACAAACAGTAATTTCTCCGCATTGCAAGGTGCAATTCTGAAATTTTTTGCTTTTTCCTGCTCCTCTTAGCATGATAAAGAAGATTCAAAGAGAGTGAGATGCCAGCTCCTTTCATTCAGTCAGTAGCTACAATCATTTCTGGATGTTTTTCAATGGCAAAAATCAATGAATATTGTAAATGCACAAACAGTAATTTCTCCGCATTGCAAGGTGCAATTCTGAAATTTTTTGCTTTTTCCTGCTCCTCTTAGCATGATAAAGAAGATTCAAAGAGAGTGAGATGCCAGCTCCTTTCCTTCAGTCAGTAGCTTCAATCATTTCTGGTATATGAATAACATGATGTTTTTCAATGGCAAAAATCAATGAATTTTGTAAATGCACAAACAGTAATTTCTCCGCATTGCAAGGCGCAATTCTGAAATTTTTTGCTTTTTCCTGCTCCTCTTAGCATGATAAAGAAGATTCAAAGAGAGTGAGATGCCAGCTCCTTTCATTCAGTCAGTAGCTTCAATCATTTCTGGACATTTTTCAATGGCAAAAATCAATGAATATTGTAAATGCACAAACAGTAATTTCTCCGCATTGCAAGGTGCAATTCTGAAATTTTTTGCTTTTTCCTGCTCCTCTTAGCATGATAAAGAAGATTCAAAGAGAGTGAGATGCCAGCTCCTTTCATTCAGTCAGTAGCTTCAATCATTTCTGGACGTTTTTCAATGGCAAAAATCAATGAATATTGTAAATGCACAAACAGTAATTTCTCCGCATTGCAAGGTGCAATTCTGAAATTTTTTGCTTTTTCCTGCTCCTCTTAGCATGATAAAGAAGATTCAAAGAGAGTGATATGCCAGCTCCTTTCATTCAGTCAGTACCTTCAATCATTTCTGGACGTTTTTCAATGGCAAAAATCAATGAATATTGTAAATGCACAAACAGTAATTTCTCCGCATTGCAAGGTGCAATTCTGAAATTTTTTGCTTTTTCCTGCTCCTCTTGGCATGATAAAGAAGATTCAAAGAGAGTGAGATGCCAGCTCCTTTCATTCAGTCAGTAGCTTCAATCATTTCTGGACGTTTTTCAATGGCAAAAATCAATGAATATTGTAAATGCACAAACTGTAATTTCTCCGCATTGCAAGGTGCAATTCTGAAATTTTTTGCTTTTTCCTGCTCCTCTTAGCATGATAAAGAAGATTCAAAGAGATTGAGATGCCAGCTCCTTTCATTCAGTCAGTAGCTTCAATCATTTCTGGTATATGAATAACATGATGTTTTTCAATAGCAAAAATCAATGAATATTGTAAATGCACAAACAGTAATTTCTCCGCATTGCAAGGTGCAATTCTGAAATTTTTTGCTTTTTCCTGCTCCTCTTAGCATGATAAAGAAGATTCAAAGAGAGTGAGATGCCAGCTCCTTTCATTCAGTCAGTAGCTTCAATCATTTCTGGACATTTTTCAATGGCAAAAATCAATGAATATTGTAAATGCACAAACAGTAATTTCTCCGCATTGCAAGGTTCAATTCTGAAATTTTTTGCTTTTTCCTGCTCCTCTTAGCATGATAAAGAAGATTCAAAGAGAGTGAGATGCCATCTCCTTTCATTCAGTCAGTAGCTTCAATCATTTCTGGACGTTTTTCAATGGCAAAAATCAATGAATATTGTAAATGCACAAACTGTAATTTCTCCGCATTGCAAGGTGCATTTCTGAAATTTTTTGCTTTTTCCTGCTCCTCTTAGCATGATAAAGAAGATTCAAAGAGAGCGAGATGCCAGCTCCTTTCATTCTGTCAGTAGCTTCAATCATTTCTGGTATATGAATAACATGATGTTTTTCAATAGCAAAAATCAATGAATATTGTAAATGCACAAACAGTAATTTCTCCGCATTGCAAGGTGCAATTCTGAAATTTTTTGCTTTTTCCTGCTCCTCTTAGCATGATAAAGAAGATTCAAAGAGAGTGAGATGCCAGCTCCTTTCATTCAGTCAGTAGCTTCAATCATTTCTGGACATTTTTCAATGGCAAAAATCAATGAATATTGTAAATGCACAAACAGTAATTTCTCCGCATTGCAAGGTGCAATTCTGAAATTTTTTGCTTTTTCCTGCTCCTCTTAGCATGATAAACAAGATTCAAAGAGAGTGAGATGCCATCTCCTTTCATTCAGTCAGTAGCTTCAATCATTTCTGGACGTTTTTCAATGGCAAAAATCAATGAATATTGTAAATGCACAAACAGTAATTTCTCCGCATTGCAAGGTGCAATTCTGAAATTTTTTGCTTTTTCCTGCTCCTCTTAGCATGATAAAGAAGATTCAAAGAGAGTGAGATGCCAGCTCCTTTCATTCAGTCAGTAGCTTCAATCATTTCTGGTATATGAATAACATGATGTTTTTCAATGGCAAAAATCAATGAATATTGTAAATGCACAAACAGTAATTTCTCCGCATTGCAAGGTGCAATTCTGAAATTTTTTGCTTTTTCCTGCTCCTCTTAGCATGATAAAGAAGATTCAAAGAGAGTGAGATGCCAGCTCCTTTCATTCAGTCAGTAGCTTCAATCATTTCTGGACGTTTTTCAATGGCAAAAATCAATGAATATTGTAAATGCACAAACAGTAATTTCTCCGCATTGCAAGGTGCAATTCTGAAATTTTTTGCTTTTTCCTGCTCCTCTTAGCATGATAAACAAGATTCAAAGAGAGTGAGATGCCAGCTCCTTTCATTCAGTCAGTAGCTTCAATCATTTCTGGACGTTTTTCAATGGCAAAAATCATTGAATATTGTAAATGCACAAACAGTAATTTCTCCGCATTGCAAGGTGCAATTCTGAAATTTTTTACTTTTTCCTGCTCCTCTTAGCATGATAAAGAAGATTCAAAGAGAGTGAGATGCCAGCTCCTTTCATTCAGTCAGTAGCTTCAATCATTTCTGGTATATGAATAACATGATGTTTTTCAATCGCAAAAATCAATGAATATTGTAAATGCACAAACAGTAATTTCTCCGCATTGCAAGGTGCAATTCTGAAATTTTTTGCTTTTTCCTGCTCCTCTTAGCATGATAAAGAAGATTCAAAGAGAGTGAGATGCCAGCTCCTTTCATTCAGTCAGTAGCTACAATCATTTCTGGATGTTTTTCAATGGCAAAAATCAATGAATATTGTAAATGCACAAACAGTAATTTCTCCGCATTGCAAGGTGCAATTCTGAAATTTTTTGCTTTTTCCTGCTCCTCTTAGCATGATAAAGAAGATTCAAAGAGAGTGAGATGCCAGCTCCTTTCCTTCAGTCAGTAGCTTCAATCATTTCTGGTATATGAATAACATGATGTTTTTCAATGGCAAAAATCAATGAATTTTGTAAATGCACAAACAGTAATTTCTCCGCATTGCAAGGCGCAATTCTGAAATTTTTTGCTTTTTCCTGCTCCTCTTAGCATGATAAAGAAGATTCAAAGAGAGTGAGATGCCAGCTCCTTTCATTCAGTCAGTAGCTTCAATCATTTCTGGACATTTTTCAATGGCAAAAATCAATGAATATTGTAAATGCACAAACAGTAATTTCTCCGCATTGCAAGGTGCAATTCTGAAATTTTTTGCTTTTTCCTGCTCCTCTTAGCATGATAAAGAAGATTCAAAGAGAGTGAGATGCCAGCTCCATTCATTCAGTCAGTAGCTTCAATCATTTCTGGACGTTTTTCAATGGCAAAAATCAATGAATATTGTAAATGCACAAACAGTAATTTCTCCGCATTGCAAGGTGCAATTCTGAAATTTTTTGCTTTTTCCTGCTCCTCTTAGCATGATAAAGAAGATTCAAAGAGAGTGATATGCCAGCTCCTTTCATTCAGTCAGTACCTTCAATCATTTCTGGACGTTTTTCAATGGCAAAAATCAATGAATATTGTAAATGCACAAACAGTAATTTCTCCGCATTGCAAGGTGCAATTCTGAAATTTTTTGCTTTTTCCTGCTCCTCTTAGCATGATAAAGAAGATTCAAAGAGAGTGAGATGCCAGCTCCTTTCATTCAGTCAGTAGCTTCAATCATTTCTGGACGTTTTTCAATGGCAAAAATCAATGAATATTGTAAATGCACAAACAGTAATTTCTCCGCATTGCAAGGTGCAATTCTGAAATTTTTTGCTTTTTCCTGCTCCTCTTAGCATGATAAAGAAGATTCAAAGAGATTGAGATGCCAGCTCCTTTCATTCAGTCAGTAGCTTCAATCATTTCTGGTATATGAATAACATGATGTTTTTCAATAGCAAAAATCAATGAATATTGTAAATGCACAAACAGTAATTTCTCCGCATTGCAAGGTGCAATTCTGAAATTTTTTGCTTTTTCCTGCTCCTCTTAGCATGATAAAGAAGATTCAAAGAGAGTGAGATGCCAGCTCCTTTCATTCAGTCAGTAGCTTCAATCATTTCTGGACGTTTTTCAATGGCAAAAATTAATGAATATTGTAAATGCACAAACAGTAATTTCTCCACATTGCAAGGTGCAATTCTGAAATTTTTTGCTTTTTCCTGCTCCTCTTAGCATGATAAACAAGATTCAAAGAGAGTGAGATGCCAGCTCCTTTCATTCAGTCAGTAGCTTCAATCATTTCTGGACGTTTTTCAATGGCAAAAATCATTGAATATTGTAAATGCACAAACAGTAATTTCTCCGCATTGCAAGGTGCAATTCTGAAATTTTTTACTTTTTCCTGCTCCTCTTAGCATGATAAAGAAGATTCAAAGAGAGTGAGATGCCAGCTCCTTTCATTCAGTCAGTAGCTTCAATCATTTCTGGACGTTTTTCAATGGCAAAAATCAATGAATATTGTAAATGCACAAACAGTAATTTCTCCGCATTGCAAGGTGCAATTCTGAAATTTTTTGCTTTTTCCTGCTCCTCTTAGCATGATAAAGAAGATTCAAAGAGAGTGAGATGCCAGCTCCTTTCCTTCAGTCAGTAGCTTCAATCATTTCTGGTATATGAATAACATGATGTTTTTCAATGGCAAAAATCAATGAATTTTGTAAATGCACAAACAGTAATTTCTCCGCATTGCAAGGCGCAATTCTGAAATTTTTTGCTTTTTCCTGCTCCTCTTAGCATGATAAAGAAGATTAAAAGAGAGTGAGATGCCAGCTCCTTTCATTCAGTCAGTAGCTTCAATCATTTCTGGACATTTTTCAATGGCAAAAATCAATGAATATTGTAAATGCACAAACAGTAATTTCTCCGCATTGCAAGGTGCAATTCTGAAATTTTTTGCTTTTTCCTGCTCCTCTTAGCATGATAAAGAAGATTCAAAGAGAGTGAGATGCCAGCTCCTTTCATTCAGTCAGTAGCTTCAATCATTTCTGGACGTTTTTCAATGGCAAAAATCAATGAATATTGTAAATGCACAAACAGTAATTTCTCCGCATTGCAAGGTGCAATTCTGAAATTTTTTGCTTTTTCCTGCTCCTCTTAGCATGATAAAGAAGATTCAAAGAGAGTGAGGTGCCAGCTCCTTTCATTCAGTCAGGAGCTTCAAACATTTCTGGTATATGAATAACATGTTTTTCAATGGCAAAAATCAATGAATATTGTAAATGCACAAACAGTAATTTCTCCGCATTGCAAGGTGCAATTCTGAAATTTTTTGCTTTTTCCTGCTCCTCTTAGCATGATAAAGAAGATTCAAAGAGAGTGAGATGCCAGCTCCTTTCATTCAGTCAGTAGCTTCAATCATTTCTGGACGTTTTTCAATGGCAAAAATCAATGAATATTGTAAATGCACAAACTGTAATTTCTCCGCATTGCAAGGTGCAATTCTGAAATTTTTTGCTTTTTCCTGCTCCTCTTAGCATGATAAAGAAGATTCAAAGAGAGTGAGATGCCAGCTCCTTTCATTCAGTCAGTAGCTTCAATCATTTCTGGACGTTTTTCAATGGCAAAAATCAACGAATATTGTAAATGCACAAACAGTAATTTCTCCGCATTGCAAGGTGCAATTCTGAAATTTTTTGCTTTTTCCTGCTCCTCTTAGCATGATAAAGAAGATTCAAAGAGAGTGAGATGCCAGCTCCTTTCATTCAGTCAGTAGCTTCAATCATTTCTGGACGTTTTTCAATGGCAAAAATCAATGAATATTGTAAATGCACAAACAGTAATTTCTCCGCATTGCAAGGTGCAATTCTGAAATTTTTTGCTTTTTCCTGCTCCTCTTAGCATGATAAAGAAGATTCAAAGAGAGTGAGATGCCAGCTCCTTTCATTCAGTCAGTACCTTCAATCATTTCTGGACGTTTTTCAATGGCAAAAATCAATGAATATTGTAAATGCACAAACAGTAATTTCTCCGCATTGCAAGGTGCAATTCTGAAATTTTTTGCTTTTTCCTGCTCCTCTTAGCATGATAAAGAAGATTCAAAGAGAGTGAGATGCCAGCTCCTTTCATTCAGTCAGTAGCTTCAAACATTTCTGGTATATGAATAACATGATGTTTTTCAATGGCAAAAATCAATGAATATTGTAAATGCACAAACAGTAATTTCTCCGCATTGCAAGGTGCAAGTCTGAAATTTTTTGCTTTTTCCTGCTCCTCTTAGCATGATAAAGAAGATTCAAAGAGAGTGAGATGCCAGCTCCTTTCATTCAGTCAGTAGCTTCAATCATTTCTGGACGTTTTTCAATGGCAAAAATCAATGAATATTGTAAATGCACAAACAGTAATTTCTCCGCATTGCAAGGTGCAATTCTGAAATTTTTTGCTTTTTCCTGCTCCTCTTAGCATGATAAAGAAGATTCAAAGAGATTGAGATGCCAGCTCCTTTCATTCAGTCAGTAGCTTCAATCATTTCTGGTATATGAATAACATGATGTTTTTCAATAGCAAAAATCAATGAATATTGTAAATGCACAAACAGTAATTTCTCCGCATTGCAAGGTGCAATTCTGAAATTTTTTGCTTTTTCCTGCTCCTCTTAGCATGATAAAGAAGATTCAAAGAGAGTGAGATGCCAGCTCCTTTCATTCAGTCAGTAGCTTCAATCATTTCTGGACGTTTTTCAATGGCAAAAATTAATGAATATTGTAAATGCACAAACAGTAATTTCTCCACATTGCAAGGTGCAATTCTGAAATTTTTTGCTTTTTCCTGCTCCTCTTAGCATGATAAACAAGATTCAAAGAGAGTGAGATGCCAGCTCCTTTCATTCAGTCAGTAGCTTCAATCATTTCTGGACGTTTTTCAATGGCAAAAATCATTGAATATTGTAAATGCACAAACAGTAATTTCTCCGCATTGCAAGGTGCAATTCTGAAATTTTTTACTTTTTCCTGCTCCTCTTAGCATGATAAAGAAGATTCAAAGAGAGTGAGATGCCAGCTCCTTTCATTCAGTCAGTAGCTTCAATCATTTCTGGACGTTTTTCAATGGCAAAAATCAATGAATATTGTAAATGCACAAACAGTAATTTCTCCGCATTGCAAGGTGCAATTCTGAAATTTTTTGCTTTTTCCTGCTCCTCTTAGCATGATAAAGAAGATTCAAAGAGAGTGAGATGCCAGCTCCTTTCCTTCAGTCAGTAGCTTCAATCATTTCTGGTATATGAATAACATGATGTTTTTCAATGGCAAAAATCAATGAATTTTGTAAATGCACAAACAGTAATTTCTCCGCATTGCAAGGCGCAATTCTGAAATTTTTTGCTTTTTCCTGCTCCTCTTAGCATGATAAAGAAGATTAAAAGAGAGTGAGATGCCAGCTCCTTTCATTCAGTCAGTAGCTTCAATCATTTCTGGACATTTTTCAATGGCAAAAATCAATGAATATTGTAAATGCACAAACAGTAATTTCTCCGCATTGCAAGGTGCAATTCTGAAATTTTTTGCTTTTTCCTGCTCCTCTTAGCATGATAAAGAAGATTCAAAGAGAGTGAGATGCCAGCTCCTTTCATTCAGTCAGTAGCTTCAATCATTTCTGGACGTTTTTCAATGGCAAAAATCAATGAATATTGTAAATGCACAAACAGTAATTTCTCCGCATTGCAAGGTGCAATTCTGAAATTTTTTGCTTTTTCCTGCTCCTCTTAGCATGATAAAGAAGATTCAAAGAGAGTGAGGTGCCAGCTCCTTTCATTCAGTCAGGAGCTTCAAACATTTCTGGTATATGAATAACATGTTTTTCAATGGCAAAAATCAATGAATATTGTAAATGCACAAACAGTAATTTCTCCGCATTGCAAGGTGCAATTCTGAAATTTTTTGCTTTTTCCTGCTCCTCTTAGCATGATAAAGAAGATTCAAAGAGAGTGAGATGCCAGCTCCTTTCATTCAGTCAGTAGCTTCAATCATTTCTGGACGTTTTTCAATGGCAAAAATCAATGAATATTGTAAATGCACAAACTGTAATTTCTCCGCATTGCAAGGTGCAATTCTGAAATTTTTTGCTTTTTCCTGCTCCTCTTAGCATGATAAAGAAGATTCAAAGAGAGTGAGATGCCAGCTCCTTTCATTCAGTCAGTAGCTTCAATCATTTCTGGACGTTTTTCAATGGCAAAAATTAATGAATATTGTAAATGCACAAACAGTAATTTCTCCACATTGCAAGGTGCAATTCTGAAATTTTTTGCTTTTTCCTGCTCCTCTTAGCATGATAAACAAGATTCAAAGAGAGTGAGATGCCAGCTCCTTTCATTCAGTCAGTAGCTTCAATCATTTCTGGACGTTTTTCAATGGCAAAAATCATTGAATATTGTAAATGCACAAACAGTAATTTCTCCGCATTGCAAGGTGCAATTCTGAAATTTTTTACTTTTTCCTGCTCCTCTTAGCATGATAAAGAAGATTCAAAGAGAGTGAGATGCCAGCTCCTTTCATTCAGTCAGTAGCTTCAATCATTTCTGGACGTTTTTCAATGGCAAAAATCAATGAATATTGTAAATGCACAAACAGTAATTTCTCCGCATTGCAAGGTGCAATTCTGAAATTTTTTGCTTTTTCCTGCTCCTCTTAGCATGATAAAGAAGATTCAAAGAGAGTGAGATGCCAGCTCCTTTCCTTCAGTCAGTAGCTTCAATCATTTCTGGTATATGAATAACATGATGTTTTTCAATGGCAAAAATCAATGAATTTTGTAAATGCACAAACAGTAATTTCTCCGCATTGCAAGGCGCAATTCTGAAATTTTTTGCTTTTTCCTGCTCCTCTTAGCATGATAAAGAAGATTAAAAGAGAGTGAGATGCCAGCTCCTTTCATTCAGTCAGTAGCTTCAATCATTTCTGGACATTTTTCAATGGCAAAAATCAATGAATATTGTAAATGCACAAACAGTAATTTCTCCGCATTGCAAGGTGCAATTCTGAAATTTTTTGCTTTTTCCTGCTCCTCTTAGCATGATAAAGAAGATTCAAAGAGAGTGAGATGCCAGCTCCTTTCATTCAGTCAGTAGCTTCAATCATTTCTGGACGTTTTTCAATGGCAAAAATCAATGAATATTGTAAATGCACAAACAGTAATTTCTCCGCATTGCAAGGTGCAATTCTGAAATTTTTTGCTTTTTCCTGCTCCTCTTAGCATGATAAAGAAGATTCAAAGAGAGTGAGGTGCCAGCTCCTTTCATTCAGTCAGGAGCTTCAAACATTTCTGGTATATGAATAACATGTTTTTCAATGGCAAAAATCAATGAATATTGTAAATGCACAAACAGTAATTTCTCCGCATTGCAAGGTGCAATTCTGAAATTTTTTGCTTTTTCCTGCTCCTCTTAGCATGATAAAGAAGATTCAAAGAGAGTGAGATGCCAGCTCCTTTCATTCAGTCAGTAGCTTCAATCATTTCTGGACGTTTTTCAATGGCAAAAATCAATGAATATTGTAAATGCACAAACTGTAATTTCTCCGCATTGCAAGGTGCAATTCTGAAATTTTTTGCTTTTTCCTGCTCCTCTTAGCATGATAAAGAAGATTCAAAGAGAGTGAGATGCCAGCTCCTTTCATTCAGTCAGTAGCTTCAATCATTTCTGGACGTTTTTCAATGGCAAAAATCAACGAATATTGTAAATGCACAAACAGTAATTTCTCCGCATTGCAAGGTGCAATTCTGAAATTTTTTGCTTTTTCCTGCTCCTCTTAGCATGATAAAGAAGATTCAAAGAGAGTGAGATGCCAGCTCCTTTCATTCAGTCAGTAGCTTCAATCATTTCTGGACGTTTTTCAATGGCAAAAATCAATGAATATTGTAAATGCACAAACAGTAATTTCTCCGCATTGCAAGGTGCAATTCTGAAATTTTTTGCTTTTTCCTGCTCCTCTTAGCATGATAAAGAAGATTCAAAGAGAGTGAGATGCCAGCTCCTTTCATTCAGTCAGTACCTTCAATCATTTCTGGACGTTTTTCAATGGCAAAAATCAATGAATATTGTAAATGCACAAACAGTAATTTCTCCGCATTGCAAGGTGCAATTCTGAAATTTTTTGCTTTTTCCTGCTCCTCTTAGCATGATAAAGAAGATTCAAAGAGAGTGAGATGCCAGCTCCTTTCATTCAGTCAGTAGCTTCAAACATTTCTGGTATATGAATAACATGATGTTTTTCAATGGCAAAAATCAATGAATATTGTAAATGCACAAACAGTAATTTCTCCACATTGCAAGGTGCAAGTCTGAAATTTTTTGCTTTTTCCTGCTCCTCTTAGCATGATAAAGAAGATTCAAAGAGAGTGAGATGCCAGCTCCTTTCATTCAGTCAGTAGCTTCAAACATTTCTGGTATATGAATAACATGATGTTTTTCAATGGCAAAAATCAATGAATATTGTAAATGCACAAACAGTAATTTCTCCGCATTGCAAGGTGCAAGTCTGAAATTTTTTGCTTTATCCTGCTCCTCTTAGCATGATAAAGAAGATTCAAAGAGAGTGAGATGCCAGCTCCTTTCATTCAGTCAGTAGCTTCAATCATTTCTGGTATATGAATAACATGATGTTTTTCAATGGCAAAAATCAATGAATATTGTAAATGCACAAACAGTAATTTCTCCGCATTGCAAGGTGCAATTCTGAAATTTTTTGCTTTTTCCTGCTCCTCTTAGCATGATAAAGAAGATTCAAAGAGAGTGAGATGCCAGCTCCTTTCATTCAGTCAGTAGCTTCAAACATTTCTGGTATATGAATAACATGATGTTTTTCAATGGCAAAAATCAATGAATATTGTAAATGCACAAACAGTAATTTCTCCGCATTGCAAGGTGCAATTCTGAAATTTTTTGCTTTTTCCTGCTCCTCTTAGCATGATAAAGAAGATTCAAAGAGAGTGAGATGCCAGCTCCTTTCATTCAGTCAGTAGCTTCAATCATTTCTGGACGTTTTTCAATGGCAAAAATCAATGTATATTGTAAATGCACAAACAGTAATTTCTCCGCATTGCAAGGTGCAATTCTGAAAATTTTTGCTTTTTCCTGCTCCTCTTAGCATGATAAAGAAGTTTCAAAGAGAGTGAGATGCCAGCTCCTTTCATTCAGTCAGTAGCTTCAATAATTTCTGGACGTTTTTCAATGGCAAAAATCAATGAATATTGTAAATGCACAAACAGTAATTTCTCCGCATTGCAAGGTGCAATTCTGAAATTTTTTGCTTTTTCCTGCTCCTCTTAGCATGATAAACAAGATTCAAAGAGAGTGAGATGCCAGCTCCTTTCATTCAGTCAGTAGCTTCAATCATTTCTGGACATTTTTCAATGGCAAAAATCAATGAATATTGTAAATGCACAAACAGTAATTTATCCGCATTGCAAGGTGCAATTCTGAAATTTTTTGCTTTTTCCTGCTCCTCTTAGCATGATAAAGAAGATTCAAAGAGAGTGAGATGCCAGCTCCTTTCATTCAGTCAGTAGCTTCAAACATTTCTGGTATATGAATAACATGATGTTTTTCAATGGCAAAAATCAATGAATATTGTAAATGCACAAACAGTAATTTCTCCGCATTGCAAGGTGCAATTCTGAAATTTTTTTTCTTTTTCCTGCTCCTCTTAGCATGATAAAGAAGATTCAAAGAGAGTGAGATGCCAGCTCCTTTCATTCAGTCAGTAGCTTCAATCATTTCTGGACGTTTTTCAATGGCAAAAATCAATGAATATTGTAAATGCACAAACAGTAATTTCTCCGCATTGCAAGGTGCAATTCTGAAATTTTTTGCTTTTTCCTGCTCCTCTTAGCATTATGAAGAAGATTCAAAGAGAGTGAGATGCCAGCTCCTTTCATTCAGTCAGTAGCTTCAAACATTTCTGGTATATGAATAACATGATGTTTTTCAATGGCAAAAATCAATGAATATTGTAAATGCACAAACAGTAATTTCTCCGCATTGCAAGGTGCAATTCTGAAATTTTTTGCTTTTTCCTGCTCCTCTTAGCATGATAAAGAAGATTCAAAGAGAGTGAGATGCCAGCTCCTTTCGTTCAGTCAGTAGCTTCAATCATTTCTGGACGTTTTTCAATGGCAAAAATCATTGAATATTGTAAATGCACAAACAGTAATTTCTCCGCATTGCAAGGTGCAATTCTGAAATTTTTTACTTTTTCCTGCTCCTCTTAGCATGATAAAGAAGATTCAAAGAGTGTGAGATGCCAGCTCCTTTCATTCAGTCAGTAGCTTCAATCATTTCTGGTATATGAATAACATGATGTTTTTCAATGGCAAAAATCAATGAATATTGTAAATGCACAAACAGTAATTTCTCCGCATTGCAAGCTGCAATTCTGAAATTTTTTGCTTTTTCCTGCTCCTCTTAGCATGATAAACAAGATTCAAAGAGAGTGAGATAACAGCTCCTTTCATTCAGTCAGTAGCTTCAATCATTTCTGGACGTTTTTCAATGGCAAAAATCAATGAATATTGTAAATGCACAAACAGTAATTTCTCCGCATTGCAAGGTGCAATTCTGAAATTTTTTGCTTTTTCCTACTCCTCTTAACATGATAAAGAAGATTCAAAGAGAGTGAGATGCCAGCTCCTTTCATTCAGTCAGTAGCTTCAATCATTTCTGGACGTTTTTCAATTGCAAAAATCAATGAATATTGTAAATGCACAAACAGTAATTTCTCCGCATTGCAAGGTGCAATTCTGAAATTTTTTGCTTTTTCCTGCTCCTCTTAGCATGATAAAGAAGATTCAAAGAGAGTGAGTTGCCAGCTTCTTTCATTCAGTCAGTAGCTTCAAACATTTCTGGGATATGAATAACATGATGTTTTTCAATGGCAAAAATCAATGAATATTGTAAATGCACAAACAGTAATTTCTCCGCATTGCAAGGTGCAATTCTGAAATTTTTTGCTTTTTCCTGCTCCTCTTAGCATGATAAAGAAGATTCAAAGAGAGTGAGATGCCAGCTCCTTTCATTCAGTCAGTAGCTTCAATCATTTCTGGACGTTTTTCAATGGCAAAAATCAATGAATATTGTAAATGCACAAACAGTAATTTCTCCGCATTGCAAGGTGCAATTCTGAAATTTTTTGCTTTTTCCTGCTCCTCTTAGCATGATAAAGAAGATTCAAAGAGAGTGAGATGCCAGCTCCTTTCATTCAGTCAGTAGCTTCAATCATTTCTGGACGTTTTTCAATGGCAAAAATCAATGAATATTGTAAATGCACAAACAGTAATTTCTCCGCATTGCAAGGTGCAATTCTGAAATTTTTTGCTTTTTCCTGCTCCTCTTAGCATGATAAAGAAGATTCAAAGAGAGTGAGATGCCAGCTCCTTTCATTCAGTCAGTAGCTTCAATCATTTCTGGTATATGAATAACATGATGTTTTTCAATGGCAAAAATCAATGAATATTGTAAATGCACAAACAGTAATTTCTCCGCATTGCAAGTTGCAATTCTGAAATTTTTTGCTTTTTCCTGCTCCTCTTAGCATGATAAAGAAGATTCAAAGAGAGTGAGATGCCAGCTCCTTTCATTCAGTCAGTAGCTTCAATCATTTCTGGACGTTTTTCAATGGCAAAAATCAATGAATATTGTAAATGCACAAACAGTAATTTCTCCGCATTGCAAGGTGCAATTCTGAAATTTTTTGCTTTTTCCTGCTCCTCTTAGCATGATAAAGAAGATTCAAAGAGAGTGAGATGCCAGCTCCTTTCATTCAGTCAGTAGCTTCAATCATTTCTGGACGTTTTTCAATGGCAAAAATCAATGAATATTGTAAATGCACAAACAGTAATTTCTCCGCATTGCAAGGTGCAATTCTGAAATTTTTTGCTTTTTCCTGCTCCTCTTAGCATGATAAAGAAGATTCAAAGAGAGTGAGATGCCAGCTCCTTTCATTCAGTCAGTAGCTTCAATCATTTCTGGTATATGAATAACATGATGTTTTTCAATGGCAAAAATCAATGAATATTGTAAATGCACAAACAGTAATTTCTCCGCATTGCAAGGTGCAATTCTGAAATTTTTTGCTTTTTCCTGCTCCTCTTAGCATGATAAAGAAGATTCAAAGAGAGTGAGATGCCAGCTCCTTTCATTCAGTCAGTAGCTTCAATCATTTCTGGACGTTTTTCAATGGCAAAAATCAATGAATATTGTAAATGCACAAACAGTAATTTCTCCGCATTGCAAGGTGCAATTCTGAAATTTTTTGCTTTTTCCTGCTACTCCTAGCATGATAAAGAAGATTCAAAGAGAGTGAGATGCCTGCTCCTTTCATTCAGTCAGTAGCTTCAAACATTTCTGGACGTTTTTCAATGGCAAAAATCAATGAATATTGTAAATGCACAAACAGTAATATCTCCACATTGCAAGGTGCAATTCTGAAATTTTTTGCTTTTTCCTGCTAATCCTAGCATGATAAAGAAGATTCAAAGAGAGTAAGATGCCAGCTCCTTTCATTCAGTCAGTAGCTTCAAACATTTCTGGACGTTTTTCAATGGCAAAAATCAATGAATATTGTAAATGCACAAACAGTAATTTCTCCGCATTGCAAGGTGCAATTCTGAAATTTTTTGCTTTTTCCTGCTCCTCTTAGCATGATAAAGAAGATTCAAAGAGAGTGAGATGCCAGCTCCTTTCATTCAGTCAGTAGCTTCAATCATTTCTGGACGTTTTTCAATGGCAAAAATCAATGAATATTGTAAATGCACAAACAGAAATTTCTCCGCATTGTAAGGTGCAATTCTGAAATTTTTTGCTTTTTCCTGCTCCTCTTAGCATGATAAAGAAGATTCAAAGATAGTGAGATGCCAGCTTCTTTCATTCAGTCAGTAGCTTCAAACATTTCTGGTATATGAATAACATGATGTTTTTCAATGGCAAAAATCAATGAATATTGTAAATGCACAAACAGTAATTTCTCCGCATTGCAAGTTGCAATTCTGAAATTTTTTGCTTTTTCCTGCTCCTCTTACCATGATAAAGAAGATTCAAAGAGAGTGAGATGCCAGCTCCTTTCATTCAGTCAGGAGCTTCAATCATTTCTGGACGTTTTTCAATGGCAAAAATCAATGAATATTGTAAATGCACAAACAGTAATTTCTCCGCATTGCAAGGTGCAATTCTGAAATTTTTTGCTTTTTCCTGCTCCTCTTAGCATGATAAAGAAGATTCAAAAAGAGTGAGATGCCAGCTCCTTTCATTCAGTCAGTAGCTTCAATCATTTCTGGACGTTTTTCAATGGCAAAAATCAATGAATATTGTAAATGCACAAACAGTAATTTCTCCGCATTGCAAGGTGCAATTCTGAAATTTTTTGCTTTTTCCTGCTCCTCTTAGCATGATAAAGAAGATTCAAAGAGAGTGAGATGCCAGCTCCTTTCATTCAGTCAGTAGCTTCAATCATTTCTGGTATATGAATAACATGATGTTTTTCAATGGCAAAAATCAATGAATATTGTAAATGCACAAACAGTAATTTCTCCGCATTGCAAGGTGCAATTCTGAAATTTTTTGCTTTTTCCTGCTCCTCTTAGCATGATAAAGAAGATTCAAAGAGAGTGAGATGCCAGCTCCTTTCATTCAGTCAGTAGCTTCAATCATTTCTGGACGTTTTTCAATGGCAAAAATCAATGAATATTGTAAATGCACAAACAGTAATTTCTCTGCATTGCAAGGTGCAATTCTGAAATTTTTTGCTTTTTCCTGCTCCTCTTAGCATCATAAAGAAGATTCAAAGAGAGTGAGATGCCAGCTCCTTTCATTCAGTCAGTAGCTTCAATCATTTCTGGACGTTTTTCAATGGCAAAAATCAATGAATATTGTAAATGCACAAACAGTAATTTCTCCGCATTGCAAGGTGCAATTCTGAAATTTTTTGCTTTTTCCTGCTCCTCTTAGCATGATAAAGAAGATTCAAAGAGAGTGAGATGCCAGCTCCTTTCATTCAGTCAGTAGCTTCAATTATTTCTGGTATATGAATAACATGATGTTTTTCAATGTCAAAAATCAATGAATATTGTAAATGCACAAACAGTAATTTCTCCGCATTGCAAGGTGCAATTCTGAAATTTTTTGCTTTTTCCTGCTCCTCTTAGCATGGTAAAGAAGATTCAAAGAGAGTGAGATGCCAACTCCTTTCATTCAGTCAGTAGCTTCAATCATTTCTGGACGTTTTTCAATGGCAAAAATCAATGAATATTGTAAATGCACAAACAGTAATTTCTCCGCATTGCAAGGTGCAATTCTGAAATTTTTTGCTTTTTCCTGCTCCTCTTAGCATGATAAAGAAGATTCAAAGAGAGTGAGATGCCAGCTCCTTTCATTCAGTCAGTAGCTTCAATCATTTCTGGACGTTTTTCAATGGCAAAAATCAATGAATATTGTAAATGCACAAACAGTAATTTCTCCGCATTGCAAGGTGCAATTCTGAAATTTTTTGCTTTTTCCTGCTCCTCTTAGCATGATAAAGAAGATTCAAAGAGAGTGAGATGCCAGCTCCTTTCATTCAGTCAGTAGCTTCAATCATTTCTGGGTATGAATAACATGATGTTTTTCAATGGCAAAAATCAATGAATATTGTAAATGCACAAACAGTAATTTCTCCGCATTGCAAGGTGCAATTCTGAAATTTTTTGCTTTTTCCTGCTCCTCTTAGCATGATAAAGAAGATTCAAAGAGAGTGAGATGCCAGCTCCTTTCATTCAGTCAGTAGCTTCAATCATTTCTGGACGTTTTTCAATGGCAAAAATCAATGAATATTGTAAATGCACAAACAGTAATTTCTCCGCATTGCAAGGTGCAATTCTGAAATTTTTTGCTTTTTCCTGCTCCTCTTAGCATGATAAAGAAGATTCAAAGAGAGTGAGATGCCAGCTCCTTTCATTCAGTCAGTAGTTTCAATCATTTCTGGACGTTTTTCAATGGCAAAAATCAATGAATATTGTAAATGCACAAACAGTAATTTCTCCGCATTGCAAGGTGCAATTCTGAATTTTTTTGCTTTTTCCTGCTCCTCTTAGCATGATAAAGAAGATTCAAAGAGAGTGAGATGCCAGCTCCTTTCATTCAGTCAGTAGCTTCAAACATTTCTGGTATAAACATTTCTGGACGTTTTTCAATGGCAAAAATCAATGAATATTGTAAATGCACAAACAGTAATATCTCCACATTGCAAGGTGCAATTCTGAAATTTTTTGCTTTTTCCTGCTAATCCTAGCATGATAAAGAAGATTCAAATAGAGTGAGATGCCAGCTCCTTTCATTCAGTCAGTAGCTTCAAACATTTCTGGACGTTTTTCAATGGCAAAAATCAATGAATATTGTAAATGCACAAACAGTAATATCTCCACATTGCAAGGTGCAATTCTGAAATTTTTTGCTTTTTCCTGCTAATCCTAGCATGATAAAGAAGATTCAAAGAGAGTGAAATGCCAGCTCCTTTCATTCAGTCAGTAGCTTCAAACATTTCTGGTATATGAATAACATGATGTTTTTCAATGGCAAAAATCAATGAATATTGTAAATGCACAAACAGTAATATCTCCACATTGCAAGGTGCAATTCTGAAATTTTTTGCTTTTTCCTGCTAATCCTAGCATGATAAAGAAGATTCAAAGAGAGTGAGATGCCAGCTCCTTTCATTCAGTCAGTAGCTTCAAATATTTCTGGACGTTTTTCAATGGAAAAAATCAATGAATATTGTAAATGCACAAACAGTAATATCTCCACATTGCAAGGTGCAATTCTGAAATTTTTTGCTTTTTCCTGCTACTCCTAGCATGATAAAGAAGATTCAAAGAGAGTGATATGCCAGCTCCTTTCATTCAGTCAGTAGCTTCAAACATTTCTGGACGTTTTTCAATGGCAAAAATCAATGAATATTGTAAATGCACAAACAGTAATATCTCCACATTGCAAGGTGCAATTCTGAAATTTTTTGCTTTTTCCTGCTAATCCTAGCATGATAAAGAAGATTCAAAGAGAGTGAGATGCCAGCTCCTTTCATTCAGTCAGTAGCTTCAAACATTTCTGGACGTTTTTCAATGGCAAAAATCAATGAATATTGTAAATGCACAAACAGTAATATCTCCACATTGCAAGGTGCAATTCTGAAATTTTTTGCTTTTTCCTGCTAATCCTAGCATGATAAAGAAGATTCAGAGAGAGTGAGATGCCAGCTCCTTTCATTCAGTCAGTAGCTTCAATCATTTCTGGTATATGAATAACATGATGTTTTTCAATGGCAAAAATCAATGAATATTGTAAATGCACAAACAGTAATTTCTCCGCATTGCAAGGTGCAATTCTGAATTTTTTTGCTTTTTCCTGCTCCTCTTAGCATGATAAAGAAGATTCAAAGAGAATGAGATGCCAGCTCCTTTCATTCAGTCAGTAGCTTCAAACATTTCTGGTATAAACATTTCTGGACGTTTTTCAATGGCAAAAATCAATGAATATTGTAAATGCACAAACAGTAATATCTCCACATTGCAAGGTGCAATTCTGAAATTTTTTGCTTTTTCCTGCTAATCCTATCATGATAAAGAAGATTCAAAGAGAGTGAGATGCCAGCTCCTTTCATTCAGTCAGTAGCTTCAAACATTTCTGGACGTGTTTCAATGGCAAAAATCAATGAATATTGTAAATGCACAAACAGTAATTTCTCCGCATTGCAAGGTGCAATTCTGAATTTTTTTGCTTTTTCCTGCTCCTCTTAGCATAATAAAGAAGATTCAAAGAGAGTGAGATGCCAGCTCCTTTCATTCAGTCAGTAGCTTCAAACATTTCTGGTATAAACATTTCTGGACGTTTTTCAATGGCAAAAATCAATGAATATTGTAAATGCACAAACAGTAATATCTCCACATTGCAAGGTGCAATTCTGAAATTTTTTGCTTTTTCCTGCTAATCCTAGCATGATAAAGAAGATTCAAATAGAGTGAGATGCCAGCTCCTTTCATTCAGTCAGTAGCTTCAATTATTTCTGGTATATGAATAACATGATGTTTTTCAATGTCAAAAATCAATGAATATTGTAAATGCACAAACAGTAATTTCTCCGCATTGCAAGGTGCAATTCTGAAATTTTTTGCTTTTTCCTGCTCCTCTTAGCATGGTAAAGAAGATTCAAAGAGAGTGAGATGCCAACTCCTTTCATTCAGTCAGTAGCTTCAATCATTTCTGGACGTTTTTCAATGGCAAAAATCAATGAATATTGTAAATGCACAAACAGTAATTTCTCCGCATTGCAAGGTGCAATTCTGAAATTTTTTGCTTTTTCCTGCTCCTCTTAGCATGATAAAGAAGATTCAAAGAGAGTGAGATGCCAGCTCCTTTCATTCAGTCAGTAGCTTCAATCATTTCTGGACGTTTTTCAATGGCAAAAATCAATGAATATTGTAAATGCACAAACAGTAATTTCTCCGCATTGCAAGGTGCAATTCTGAAATTTTTTGCTTTTTCCTGCTCCTCTTAGCATGATAAAGAAGATTCAAAGAGAGTGAGATGCCAGCTCCTTTCATTCAGTCAGTAGCTTCAATCATTTCTGGGTATGAATAACATGATGTTTTTCAATGGCAAAAATCAATGAATATTGTAAATGCACAAACAGTAATTTCTCCGCATTGCAAGGTGCAATTCTGAAATTTTTTGCTTTTTCCTGCTCCTCTTAGCATGATAAAGAAGATTCAAAGAGAGTGAGATGCCAGCTCCTTTCATTCAGTCAGTAGCTTCAATCATTTCTGGACGTTTTTCAATGGCAAAAATCAATGAATATTGTAAATGCACAAACAGTAATTTCTCCGCATTGCAAGGTGCAATTCTGAAATTTTTTGCTTTTTCCTGCTCCTCTTAGCATGATAAAGAAGATTCAAAGAGAGTGAGATGCCAGCTCCTTTCATTCAGTCAGTAGTTTCAATCATTTCTGGACGTTTTTCAATGGCAAAAATCAATGAATATTGTAAATGCACAAACAGTAATTTCTCCGCATTGCAAGGTGCAATTCTGAATTTTTTTGCTTTTTCCTGCTCCTCTTAGCATGATAAAGAAGATTCAAAGAGAGTGAGATGCCAGCTCCTTTCATTCAGTCAGTAGCTTCAAACATTTCTGGTATAAACATTTCTGGACGTTTTTCAATGGCAAAAATCAATGAATATTGTAAATGCACAAACAGTAATTTCTCCGCATTGCAAGGTGCAATTCTGAAATTTTTTGCTTTTTCCTGCTCCTCTTAGCATGATAAAGAAGATTCAAAGAGAGTGAGATGCCAGCTCCTTTCATTCAGTCAGTAGCTTCAATTATTTCTGGTATATGAATAACATGATGTTTTTCAATGTCAAAAATCAATGAATATTGTAAATGCACAAACAGTAATTTCTCCGCATTGCAAGGTGCAATTCTGAAATTTTTTGCTTTTTCCTGCTCCTCTTAGCATGGTAAAGAAGATTCAAAGAGAGTGAGATGCCAACTCCTTTCATTCAGTCAGTAGCTTCAATCATTTCTGGACGTTTTTCAATGGCAAAAATCAATGAATATTGTAAATGCACAAACAGTAATTTCTCCGCATTGCAAGGTGCAATTCTGAAATTTTTTGCTTTTTCCTGCTCCTCTTAGCATGATAAAGAAGATTCAAAGAGAGTGAGATGCCAGCTCCTTTCATTCAGTCAGTAGCTTCAATCATTTCTGGACGTTTTTCAATGGCAAAAATCAATGAATATTGTAAATGCACAAACAGTAATTTCTCCGCATTGCAAGGTGCAATTCTGAAATTTTTTGCTTTTTCCTGCTCCTCTTAGCATGATAAAGAAGATTCAAAGAGAGTGAGATGCCAGCTCCTTTCATTCAGTCAGTAGCTTCAATCATTTCTGGGTATGAATAACATGATGTTTTTCAATGGCAAAAATCAATGAATATTGTAAATGCACAAACAGTAATTTCTCCGCATTGCAAGGTGCAATTCTGAAATTTTTTGCTTTTTCCTGCTCCTCTTAGCATGATAAAGAAGATTCAAAGAGAGTGAGATGCCAGCTCCTTTCATTCAGTCAGTAGCTTCAATCATTTCTGGACGTTTTTCAATGGCAAAAATCAATGAATATTGTAAATGCACAAACAGTAATTTCTCCGCATTGCAAGGTGCAATTCTGAAATTTTTTGCTTTTTCCTGCTCCTCTTAGCATGATAAAGAAGATTCAAAGAGAGTGAGATGCCAGCTCCTTTCATTCAGTCAGTAGTTTCAATCATTTCTGGACGTTTTTCAATGGCAAAAATCAATGAATATTGTAAATGCACAAACAATAATTTCTCCGCATTGCAAGGTGCAATTCTGAATTTTTTTGCTTTTTCCTGCTCCTCTTAGCATGATAAAGAAGATTCAAAGAGAGTGAGATGCCAGCTCCTTTCATTCAGTCAGTAGCTTCAAACATTTCTGGTATAAACATTTCTGGACGTTTTTCAATGGCAAAAATCAATGAATATTGTAAATGCACAAACAGTAATATCTCCACATTGCAAGGTGCAATTCTGAAATTTTTTGCTTTTTCCTGCTAATCCTAGCATGATAAAGAAGATTCAAATAGAGTGAGATGCCAGCTCCTTTCATTCAGTCAGTAGCTTCAAACATTTCTGGACGTTTTTCAATGGCAAAAATCAATGAATATTGTAAATGCACAAACAGTAATATCTCCACATTGCAAGGTGCAATTCTGAAATTTTTTGCTTTTTCCTGCTAATCCTAGCATGATAAAGAAGATTCAAAGAGAGTGAAATGCCAGCTCCTTTCATTCAGTCAGTAGCTTCAAACATTTCTGGTATATGAATAACATGATGTTTTTCAATGGCAAAAATCAATGAATATTGTAAATGCACAAACAGTAATATCTCCACATTGCAAGGTGCAATTCTGAAATTTTTTGCTTTTTCCTGCTAATCCTAGCATGATAAAGAAGATTCAAAGAGAGTGAGATGCCAGCTCCTTTCATTCAGTCAGTAGCTTCAAATATTTCTGGACGTTTTTCAATGGAAAAAATCAATGAATATTGTAAATGCACAAACAGTAATATCTCCACATTGCAAGGTGCAATTCTGAAATTTTTTGCTTTTTCCTGCTACTCCTAGCATGATAAAGAAGATTCAAAGAGAGTGATATGCCAGCTCCTTTCATTCAGTCAGTAGCTTCAAACATTTCTGGACGTTTTTCAATGGCAAAAATCAATGAATATTGTAAATGCACAAACAGTAATATCTCCACATTGCAAGGTGCAATTCTGAAATTTTTTGCTTTTTCCTGCTAATCCTAGCATGATAAAGAAGATTCAAAGAGAGTGAGATGCCAGCTCCTTTCATTCAGTCAGTAGCTTCAAACATTTCTGGACGTTTTTCAATGGCAAAAATCAATGAATATTGTAAATGCACAAACAGTAATATCTCCACATTGCAAGGTGCAATTCTGAAATTTTTTGCTTTTTCCTGCTAATCCTAGCATGATAAAGAAGATTCAGAGAGAGTGAGATGCCAGCTCCTTTCATTCAGTCAGTAGCTTCAATCATTTCTGGTATATGAATAACATGATGTTTTTCAATGGCAAAAATCAATGAATATTGTAAATGCACAAACAGTAATTTCTCCGCATTGCAAGGTGCAATTCTGAATTTTTTTGCTTTTTCCTGCTCCTCTTAGCATGATAAAGAAGATTCAAAGAGAGTGAGATGCCAGCTCCTTTCATTCAGTCAGTAGCTTCAAACATTTCTGGTATAAACATTTCTGGACGTTTTTCAATGGCAAAAATCAATGAATATTGTAAATGCACAAACAGTAATATCTCCACATTGCAAGGTGCAATTCTGAAATTTTTTGCTTTTTCCTGCTAATCCTATCATGATAAAGAAGATTCAAAGAGAGTGAGATGCCAGCTCCTTTCATTCAGTCAGTAGCTTCAAACATTTCTGGACGTGTTTCAATGGCAAAAATCAATGAATATTGTAAATGCACAAACAGTAATTTCTCCGCATTGCAAGGTGCAATTCTGAATTTTTTTGCTTTTTCCTGCTCCTCTTAGCATAATAAAGAAGATTCAAAGAGAGTGAGATGCCAGCTCCTTTCATTCAGTCAGTAGCTTCAAACATTTCTGGTATAAACATTTCTGGACGTTTTTCAATGGCAAAAATCAATGAATATTGTAAATGCACAAACAGTAATATCTCCACATTGCAAGGTGCAATTCTGAAATTTTTTGCTTTTTCCTGCTAATCCTAGCATGATAAAGAAGATTCAAATAGAGTGAGATGCCAGCTCCTTTCATTCAGTCAGTAGCTTCAATTATTTCTGGTATATGAATAACATGATGTTTTTCAATGTCAAAAATCAATGAATATTGTAAATGCACAAACAGTAATTTCTCCGCATTGCAAGGTGCAATTCTGAAATTTTTTGCTTTTTCCTGCTCCTCTTAGCATGGTAAAGAAGATTCAAAGAGAGTGAGATGCCAACTCCTTTCATTCAGTCAGTAGCTTCAATCATTTCTGGACGTTTTTCAATGGCAAAAATCAATGAATATTGTAAATGCACAAACAGTAATTTCTCCGCATTGCAAGGTGCAATTCTGAAATTTTTTGCTTTTTCCTGCTCCTCTTAGCATGATAAAGAAGATTCAAAGAGAGTGAGATGCCAGCTCCTTTCATTCAGTCAGTAGCTTCAATCATTTCTGGACGTTTTTCAATGGCAAAAATCAATGAATATTGTAAATGCACAAACAGTAATTTCTCCGCATTGCAAGGTGCAATTCTGAAATTTTTTGCTTTTTCCTGCTCCTCTTAGCATGATAAAGAAGATTCAAAGAGAGTGAGATGCCAGCTCCTTTCATTCAGTCAGTAGCTTCAATCATTTCTGGGTATGAATAACATGATGTTTTTCAATGGCAAAAATCAATGAATATTGTAAATGCACAAACAGTAATTTCTCCGCATTGCAAGGTGCAATTCTGAAATTTTTTGCTTTTTCCTGCTCCTCTTAGCATGATAAAGAAGATTCAAAGAGAGTGAGATGCCAGCTCCTTTCATTCAGTCAGTAGCTTCAATCATTTCTGGACGTTTTTCAATGGCAAAAATCAATGAATATTGTAAATGCACAAACAGTAATTTCTCCGCATTGCAAGGTGCAATTCTGAAATTTTTTGCTTTTTCCTGCTCCTCTTAGCATGATAAAGAAGATTCAAAGAGAGTGAGATGCCAGCTCCTTTCATTCAGTCAGTAGTTTCAATCATTTCTGGACGTTTTTCAATGGCAAAAATCAATGAATATTGTAAATGCACAAACAGTAATTTCTCCGCATTGCAAGGTGCAATTCTGAATTTTTTTGCTTTTTCCTGCTCCTCTTAGCATGATAAAGAAGATTCAAAGAGAGTGAGATGCCAGCTCCTTTCATTCAGTCAGTAGCTTCAAACATTTCTGGTATAAACATTTCTGGACGTTTTTCAATGGCAAAAATCAATGAATATTGTAAATGCACAAACAGTAATATCTCCACATTGCAAGGTGCAATTCTGAAATTTTTTGCTTTTTCCTGCTAATCCTAGCATGATAAAGAAGATTCAAATAGAGTGAGATGCCAGCTCCTTTCATTCAGTCAGTAGCTTCAAACATTTCTGGACGTTTTTCAATGGCAAAAATCAATGAATATTGTAAATGCACAAACAGTAATATCTCCACATTGCAAGGTGCAATTCTGAAATTTTTTGCTTTTTCCTGCTAATCCTAGCATGATAAAGAAGATTCAAAGAGAGTGAAATGCCAGCTCCTTTCATTCAGTCAGTAGCTTCAAACATTTCTGGTATATGAATAACATGATGTTTTTCAATGGCAAAAATCAATGAATATTGTAAATGCACAAACAGTAATATCTCCACATTGCAAGGTGCAATTCTGAAATTTTTTGCTTTTTCCTGCTAATCCTAGCATGATAAAGAAGATTCAAAGAGAGTGAGATGCCAGCTCCTTTCATTCAGTCAGTAGCTTCAAATATTTCTGGACGTTTTTCAATGGAAAAAATCAATGAATATTGTAAATGCACAAACAGTAATATCTCCACATTGCAAGGTGCAATTCTGAAATTTTTTGCTTTTTCCTGCTACTCCTAGCATGATAAAGAAGATTCAAAGAGAGTGATATGCCAGCTCCTTTCATTCAGTCAGTAGCTTCAAACATTTCTGGACGTTTTTCAATGGCAAAAATCAATGAATATTGTAAATGCACAAACAGTAATATCTCCACATTGCAAGGTGCAATTCTGAAATTTTTTGCTTTTTCCTGCTAATCCTAGCATGATAAAGAAGATTCAAAGAGAGTGAGATGCCAGCTCCTTTCATTCAGTCAGTAGCTTCAAACATTTCTGGACGTTTTTCAATGGCAAAAATCAATGAATATTGTAAATGCACAAACAGTAATATCTCCACATTGCAAGGTGCAATTCTGAAATTTTTTGCTTTTTCCTGCTAATCCTAGCATGATAAAGAAGATTCAAAGAGAGTGAGATGCCAGCTCCTTTCATTCAGTCAGTAGCTTCAATCATTTCTGGTATATGAATAACATGATGTTTTTCAATGGCAAAAATCAATGAATATTGTAAATGCACAAACAGTAATTTCTCCGCATTGCAAGGTGCAATTCTGAATTTTTTTGCTTTTTCCTGCTCCTCTTAGCATGATAAAGAAGATTCAAAGAGAGTGAGATGCCAGCTCCTTTCATTCCGTCAGTAGCTTCAAACATTTCTGGTATAAACATTTCTGGACGTTTTTCAATGGCAAAAATCAATGAATATTGTAAATGCACAAACAGTAATATCTCCACATTGCAAGGTGCAATTCTGAAATTTTTTGCTTTTTCCTGCTAATCCTATCATGATAAAGAAGATTCAAAGAGAGTGAGATGCCAGCTCCTTTCATTCAGTCAGTAGCTTCAAACATTTCTGGACGTGTTTCAATGGCAAAAATCAATGAATATTGTAAATGCACAAACAGTAATTTCTCCGCATTGCAAGGTGCAATTCTGAATTTTTTTGCTTTTTCCTGCTCCTCTTAGCATAATAAAGAAGATTCAAAGAGAGTGAGATGCCAGCTCCTTTCATTCAGTCAGTAGCTTCAAACATTTCTGGTATAAACATTTCTGGACGTTTTTCAATGGCAAAAATCAATGAATATTGTAAATGCACAAACAGTAATATCTCCACATTGCAAGGTGCAATTCTGAAATTTTTTGCTTTTTCCTGCTAATCCTAGCATGATAAAGAAGATTCAAATAGAGTGAGATGCCAGCTCCTTTCATTCAGTCAGTAGCTTCAAACATTTCTGGACGTTTTTCAATGGCAAAAATCAATGAATATTGTAAATGCACAAACAGTAATATCTCCACATTGCAAGGTGCAATTCTGAAATTTTTTGCTTTTTCCTGCTAATCCTAGCATGATAAAGAAGATTCAAAGAGAGTGAGATGCCAGCTCCTTTCATTCAGTCAGTAGCTTCAAACATTTCTGGTATATGAATAACATGATGTTTTTCAATGGCAAAAATCAATGAATATTGTAAATGCACAAACAGTAATATCTCCACATTGCAAGGTGCAATTCTGAAATTTTTTGCTTTTTCCTGCTAATCCTAGCATGATAAAGAAGATTCAAAGAGAGTGAGATGCCAGCTCCTTTCATTCAGTCAGTAGCTTCAAACATTTCTGGACGTTTTTCAATGGAAAAAATCAATGAATATTGTAAATGCACAAACTGTAATATCTCCACATTGCAAGGTGCAATTCTGAAATTTTTTGCTTTTTCCTGCTACTCCTAGCATGATAAAGAAGATTCAAAGAGAGTGAGATGCCAGCTCCTTTCATTCAGTCAGTAGCTTCAAACATTTCTGGACGTTTTTCAATGGCAAAAATCAATGAATATTGTAAATGCACAAACAGTAATATCTCCACATTGCAAGGTGCAATTCTGAAATTTTTTGCTTTTTCCTGCTAATCCTAGCATGATAAAGAAGATTCAAAGAGAGTGAGATGCCAGCTCCTTTCATTCAGTCAGTAGCTTCAAACATTTCTGGACGTTTTTCAATGGCAAAAATCAATGAATATTGTAAATGCACAAACAGTAACATCTCCACATTTCAAGGTGCAATTCTGAAATTTTTTGCTTTTTCCTGCTCCTCTTAGCATGATAAAGAAGATTCAAAGAGAGTGAGGTGCCAGCTCCTTTCATTCAGTCAGGAGCTTCAAACATTTCTGGTATATGAATAACATGTTTTTCAATGGCAAAAATCAATGAATATTGTAAATGCACAAACAGTAATTTCTCCGCATTGCAAGGTGCAATTCTGAAATTTTTTGCTTTTTCCTGCTCCTCTTAGCATGATAAAGAAGATTCAAAGAGAGTGAGATGCCAGCTCCTTTCATTCAGTCAGTAGCTTCAATCATTTCTGGACGTTTTTCAATGGCAAAAATCAATGAATATTGTAAATGCACAAACAGTAATTTCTCCGCATTGCAAGGTGCAATTCTGAAATTTTTTGCTTTTTCCTGCTCCTCTTAGCATGATAAACAAGATTCAAAGAGAGTGAGATGCCAGCTCCTTTCATTCAGTCAGTAGCTTCAATCATTTCTGGACGTTTTTCAATGGCAAAAATCATTGAATATTGTAAATGCACAAACAGTAATTTCTCCGCATTGCAAGGTGCAATTCTGAAATTTTTTACTTTTTCCTGCTCCTCTTAGCATGATAAAGAAGATTCAAAGAGAGTGAGATGCCAGCTCCTTTCATTCAGTCAGTAGCTTCAATCATTTCTGGTATATGAATAACATGATGTTTTTCATTCGCAAAAATCAATGAATATTGTAAATGCACAAACAGTAATTTCTCCGCATTGCAAGGTGCAATTCTGAATTTTTTTGCTTTTTCCTGCTCCTCTTAGCATGATAAATAAGATTCAAAGAGAGTGAGATGCCAGCTCCTTTCATTCAGTCAGTAGCTTCAAACATTTCTGGTATAAACATTTCTGGACGTTTTTCAATGGCAAAAATCAATGAATATTGTAAATGCACAAACAGTAATATCTCCACATTGCAAGGTGCAATTCTGAAATTTTTTGCTTTTTCCTGCTAACCCTAGCATGATAAAGAAGATTTAAAGAGAGTGAGATGCCAGCTCCTTGCATTCAGTCAGTAGCTTCAAACATTTCTGGACGTTTTTCAATGGCAAAAATCAATGAATATTGTAAATGCACAAACAGTAATATCTCCACATTGCAAGGTGCAATTCTGAAATTTTTTGCTTTTTCCTGCTAATCCTATCATGATAAAGAAGATTCAAAGAGAGTGAGATGCCAGCTCCTTTCATTCAGTCAGTAGCTTCAAACATTTCTGGACGTGTTTCAATGGCAAAAATCAATAAATATTGTAAATGCACAAACAGTAATTTCTCCGCATTGCAAGATGCAATTCTGAAATTTTTTGCTTTATCCTGCTCCTCTTAGCATGATAAAGAAGATTCAAAGAGAGTGAGATGCCAGCTCCTTTCATTCAGTCAGTAGCTTCAATCATTTCTGGACGTTTTTCAATGGCAAAAATCAATGAATATTGTAAATGCACAAGCAGTAATTTCTCCGCATTGCAAGGTGCAATTCTGAAATTTTTTGCTTTTTCCTGCTCCTCTTAGCATGATAAAGAAGATTCAAAGAGAGTGAGATGCCAGCTCCTTTCAATCAGTCAGTGGCTTCAATCATTTCTGGATGTTTTTCAATGGCAAAAATCAATGAATATTGTAAATGCACAAACAGTAATTTCTCCGCATTGCAAGATGCAATTCTGAAATTTTTTGCTTTTTCCTGCTCCTCTTAGCATGAAAAAGAAGATTCAAAGAGAGTGAGATGCCAGCTCCTTTCATTCAGTCAGTAGCTTCAATCATTTCTGGTTTATGAATAACATGATGTTTTTCAATGGCAAAAATCAATGAATATTGTAAATGCACAAACAGTAATTTCTCCGCATTGCAAGGTGCAATTCTGAATTTTTTTGCTTTTTCCTGCTCCTCTTAGCATGATAAAGAAGATTCAAAGAGAGTGAGATGCCAGCTCCTTTCATTCAGTCAGTAGCTTCAATCATTTCTGGACGTTTTTCAATGGCAAAAATCAATGAATATTGTAAATGCACAAACAGTAATTTCTCCGCATTGCAAGGTGCAATTCTGAAATTTTTTGCTTTTTCCTGCTCCTCTTAGCATGATAAAGAAGATTCAAAGAGAGTGAGATGCCAGCTCCTTTCATTCAGTCAGTAGCTTCAATCATTTCTGGACGTTTTTCAATGGCAAAAATCAATGAATATTGTAAATGCACAAACAGTAATTTCTCCGCATTGCAAGGTGCAATTCTGAAATTTTTTGCTTTTTCCTGCTCCTCTTAGCATGATAAAGAAGATTCAAAGAGAGTGAGATGCCAGCTCCTTTCATTCAGTCAGTAGCTTCAAACATTTCTGGTATATGAATAACATGATGTTTTTCAATGGCAAAAATCAATGAATATTGTAAATGCACAAACAGTAATTTCTCCGCATTGCAAGGTGCAATTCTGAAATTTTTTGCTTTTTCCTGCTCCTCTTAGCATGATAAAGAAGATTCAAAGAGAGTGAGATGCCAGCTCCTTTCATTTAGTCAGTAGCTTCAATCATTTCTGGACGTTTTTCAATGGCAAAAATCAATGAATATTGTAAATGCACAAACAGTAATTTCTCCGCATTGCAAGGTTTCAGAATTGCACCTTGCAATGTGGAGATCTTACTGTTTGTGCATTTACAGTATTCATTGATTTTTGCCATTGAAAAACGTCCAGAAATGTTTGAAGCTACTGACTGAATGAAGGGAGCTGGCATCTCACTCACTTTGAATGTTCTTTATCATGCTAGGATTAGCAGGAAAAAGCAAAAAATTTCAGAATTGCACCTTGCAATGTGGAGATATTACTGTTTGTGCATTTACAATATTCATTGATTTTTGCCATTGAAAAACATCATGTTATTCATATACCAGAAATGTTTCAAGCTACTGACTGAATGAAAGGATCTGGCATCTCACTATCTTTGAATCTTCTTTATCATGCTAGGATTAGCAGGAAAAAGCAAAAAATTTCAGAATTGCACCTTGCAATGTTTAGATATTACTGTTTGTGCATTTACAATATTCATTGATTTTTGCCATTGAAAAACGTCCAGAAATGTTTGAAGCTACTGACTGAATGAAAGGAGCTGGCATCTCACTCTATTTGAATCTTCTTTATCATGCTAGGATTAGCAGGAAAAAGCAAAAAATTTCAGAATTGCACCTTGCAATGTGGAGATATTACTGTTTGTGCATTTACAATATTCATTGATTTTTGCCATTGAAAAACATCCAGAAATGTTTGAAGCTACTGACTGAATGAAAGGAGCTGGCATCTCACTCTCTTTGAATCTTCTTTATCATGCTAGGAGTAGCAGGAAAAAGCAAAAAATTTCAGAATTGCACCTTGCAATGTGGAGATATTACTGTTTGTGCATTTACAATATTCATTGATTTTTGCCATTGAAAAACGTCCAGAAATGTTTGAAGCTACTGACTGAATGAAAGGAGCTGGCATCTCACTCTCTTTGAATCTTCTTTATCATGCTAGGATTAGCAGGAAAAAGCAAAAAATTTCAGAATTGCACCTTGCAATGTGGAGATATTACTGTTTGTGCATTTACAATATTCATTGATTTTTGCCATTGAAAAACATCATGTTATTCATATACCAGAAATGTTTGAGGCTACTGACTGAATGAAAGGACCTGGCATCTCACTCTCTTTGAATCTTCTTTATCATGCTAGGATTAGCAGGAAAAAGCAAAAAATTTCAGAATTGCACCTTGCAATGTGGAGATATTACTGTTTGTGCATTTACAATATTCATTGATTTTTGCCATTGAAAAACGTCCAGAAATGTTTGAAGCTACTGACTGAATGAAAGGAGCTGGCATCTCACTCTATTTGAATATTCTTTATCATGCTAGGATTAGCAGGAAAAAGCAAAAAATTTCAGAATTGCACCTTGCAATGTGGAGATATTACTGTTTGTGCATTTACAATATTCATTGATTTTTGCCATTGAAAAACGTCCAGAAATGTTTATACCAGAAATGTTTGAAGCTACTGACTGAATGAAAGGAGCTGGCATCTCACTCTCTTTGAATCTTCTTTATCATGCTAAGAGGAGCAGGAAAAAGCAAAAAAATTCAGAATTGCACCTTGCAATGCGGAGAAATTACTGTTTGTGCATTTACAATATTCATTGATTTTTGCCATTGAAAAATGTCCAGAAATGATTGAAGCTACTGACTGAATGAAAGGAGCTGGCATCTCACTCACTTTGAATCTTCTTTATCATGCTAAGAGGAGCAGGAAAAAGCAAAAAATTTCAGAATTGCACCTTGCAATGCGGAGAAATTACTGTTTGTGCATTTACAATATTCATTGATTTTTGCCATTGAAAAACGTCCAGAAATTATTGAAGCTACTGACTGAATGAAAGGAGCTGGCATCTCACTCTCTTTGAATCTTCTTTATGATGCTAAGAGGAGCAGGAAAAAGCAAAAAATTTCAGAATTGCACCTTGCAATGTGGAGAAATTACTGTTTGTGCATTTACAATATTCATTGATTTTTGCCATTGAAAAACATCATGTTATTCATACCCAGAAATGATTGAAGCTACTGACTGAATGAAAGGAGCTGGCATCTCACTCTCTTTGAATCTTCTTTATCATGCTAAGAGGAGCAGGAAAAAGCAAAACATTTCAGAATTGCACCTTGCAATGCGGAGAAATTACTGTTTGTGCATTTACAATATTCATTGATTTTTGCCATTGAAAAACGTCCAGAAATGATTGAAGCTACTGACTGAATGAAAGGAGCTGGCATCTCACTCTCTTTGAATCTTCTTTATCATGCTAAGAGGAGCAGGAAAAAGCAAAAAATTTCAGAATTGCACCTTGCAATGCGGAGAAATTACTGTTTGTGCATTTACAATATTCATTGATTTTTGCCATTGAAAAACGTCCAGAAATGATTGAAGCTACTGACTGAATGAAAGGAGCTGGCATCTCACTCTCTTTGAATCTTCTTTACCATGCTAAGAGGAGCAGGAAAAAGCAAAAAATTTCAGAATTGCACCTTGCAATGCGGAGAAATTACTGTTTGTGCATTTACAATATTCATTGATTTTTGCCATTGAAAAACATCATGTTATTCATATACCAGAAATGATTGAAGCTACTGACTGAATGAAAGGAGCTGGCATCTCACTCTCTTTGAATCTTCTTTATCATGCTAGGATTAGCAGGAAAAAGCAAAAAATTTCAGAATTGCACCTTGCAATGTGGAGATATTACTGTTTGTGCATTTACAATATTCATTGATTTTTGCCATTGAAAAACGTCCAGAAATGTTTATACCAGAAATGTTTGAAGCTACTGACTGAATGAAAGGAGCTGGCATCTCACTCTCTTTGAATCTTCTTTATCATGCTAAGAGGAGCAGGAAAAAGCAAAAAAATTCAGAATTGCACCTTGCAATGCGGAGAAATTACTGTTTGTGCATTTACAATATTCATTGATTTTTGCCATTGAAAAATGTCCAGAAATGATTGAAGCTACTGACTGAATGAAAGGAGCTGGCATCTCACTCTCTTTGAATCTTCTTTATCATGCTAAGAGGAGCAGGAAAAAGCAAAAAATTTCAGAATTGCACCTTGCAATGCGGAGAAATTACTGTTTGTGCATTTACAATATTCATTGATTTTTGCCATTGAAAAACGTCCAGAAATGATTGAAGCTACTGACTGAATGAAAGGAGCTGGCATCTCACTCTCTTTGAATCTTCTTTATCATGCTAAGAGGAGCAGGAAAAAGCAAAAAATTTCAGAATTGCACCTTGCAATGCGGAGAAATTACTGTTTGTGCATTTACAATATTCATTGATTTTTGCCATTGAAAAACATCATGTTATTCATACCCAGAAATGATTGAAGCTACTGACTGAATGAAAGGAGCTGGCATCTCACTCTCTTTGAATCTTCTTTATCATGCTAAGAGGAGCAGGAAAAAGCAAAACATTTCAGAATTGCACCTTGCAATGCGGAGAAATTACTGTTTGTGCATTTACAATATTCATTGATTTTTGCCATTGAAAAACGTCCAGAAATGATTGAAGCTACTGACTGAATGAAAGGAGCTGGCATCTCACTCTCTTTGAATCTTCTTTATCATGCTAAGAGGAGCAGGAAAAAGCAAAAAATTTCAGAATTGCACCTTGCAATGCGGAGAAATTACTGTTTGTGCATTTACAATATTCATTGATTTTTGCCATTGAAAAACGTCCAGAAATGATTGAAGCTACTGACTGAATGAAAGGAGCTGGCATCTCACTCTCTTTGAATCTTCTTTACCATGCTAAGAGGAGCAGGAAAAAGCAAAAAATTTCAGAATTGCACCTTGCAATGCGGAGAAATTACTGTTTGTGCATTTACAATATTCATTGATTTTTGCCATTGAAAAACATCATGTTATTCATATACCAGAAATGATTGAAGCTACTGACTGAATGAAAGGAGCTGGCATCTCACTCTCTTTGATTCTTCTTTATCATGCTAAGAGGAGCAGGAAAAAGCAAAAAATTTCAGAATTGCACCTTGCAATGCGGAGAAATTACTGTTTGTGCATTTACAATATTCATTGATTTTTGCCATTGAAAAACGTCCAGAAGTGATTGAAGCTACTGACTGAATGAAAGGAGCTGGCATCTCACTCTCTTTGAATCTTCTTTATCATGCTAAGAGGAGCAGGAAAAAGCAAAAAAATTCAGAATTGCACCTTGCAATGCGGAGAAATTACTGTTTGTGCATTTACAATATTCATTGATTTTTGCCATTGAAAAACGTCCAGAAATGATTGAAGCTACTGACTGAATGAAAGGAGCTGGCATCTCACTCTCTTTGAATCTTCTTTACCATGCTAAGAGGAGCAGGAAAAAGCAAAAAATTTCAGAATTGCACCTTGCAATGCGGAGAAATTACTGTTTGTGCAGTTACAATATTCATTGATTTTTGCCATTGAAAAACATCATGTTATTCATATACCAGAAATGATTGAAGCTACTGACTGAATGAAAGGAGCTGGCATCTCACTCTCTTTGAATCTTCTTTATCATGCTAAGAGGAGCAGGAAAAAGCAAAAAATTTCAGAATTGCACCTTGCAATGCGGAGAAATTACTGTTTGTGCATTTACAATATTCATTGATTTTTGCCATTGAAAAACGTCCAGAAATGATTGAAGCTACTGACTGAATGAAAGGAGCTGGCATCTCACTCTCTTTGAATCTTCTTTATCATGCTAAGAGGAGCAGGAAAAAGCAAAAAATTTCAGAATTGCACCTTGCAATGCGGAGAAATTACTGTTTGTGCATTTACAATATTCATTGATTTTTGCCATTGAAAAACGTCCAGAAATGATTGAAGCTACTGACTGAATGAAAGGAGCTGGCATGTAACTCTCTTTGAGTCTTCTTTATCATGCTAAGAGGAGCAGGAAAAAGCAAAAAATTTCAGAATTGCACCTTGCAATGCGGAGAAATTACTCTTTGTGCATTTACAATATTCATTGATTTTTGCCATTGAAAAACATCATGTTATTCATTTACCAGAAATGTTTGAAGCTACTGACTGAATGAAAGAAGCTGGCATCTCACTATCTTTGAATCTTTATCATGCTAAGAGGAGCAGGAAAAAGCAAAAAATTTCAGAATTCCACCTTACAATGCGGAGAAATTACTGTTTGTGCATATACAATATTCATTGATTTTTGCCATTGAAAAACGTCCAGAAATGTTTGAAGCTACTGACTGAATGAAAGGAGCTGGCATCTCACTCTATTTGAATATTCTTTATCATGCTAGGATTAGCAGGAAAAAGCAAAAAATTTCAGAATTGCACCTTGCAATGTGGAGATATTACTGTTTGTGCATTTACAATATTCATTGATTTTTGCCATTGAAAAACGTCCAGAAATGTTTATACCAGAAATGTTTGAAGCTACTGACTGAATGAAAGGAGCTGGCATCTCACTCTCTTTGAATCTTCTTTATCATGCTAAGAGGAGCAGGAAAAAGCAAAAAAATTCAGAATTGCACCTTGCAATGCGGAGAAATTACTGTTTGTGCATTTACAATATTCATTGATTTTTGCCATTGAAAAATGTCCAGAAATGATTGAAGCTACTGACTGAATGAAAGGAGCTGGCATCTCACTCTCTTTGAATCTTCTTTATCATGCTAAGAGGAGCAGGAAAAAGCAAAAAATTTTAGAATTGCACCTTGCAATGCGGAGAAATTACTGTTTGTGCATTTACAATATTCATTGATTTTTGCCATTGAAAAACGTCCAGAAATGATTGAAGCTACTGACTGAATGAAAGGAGCTGGCATCTCACTCTCTTTGAATCTTCTTTATCATGCTAAGAGGAGCAGGAAAAAGCAAAAAATTTCAGAATTGCACCTTGCAATGTGGAGAAATTACTGTTTGTGCATTTACAATATTCATTGATTTTTGCCATTGAAAAACATCATGTTATTCATACCCAGAAATGATTGAAGCTACTGACTGAATGAAAGGAGCTGGCATCTCACTCTCTTTGAATCTTCTTTATCATGCTAAGAGGAGCAGGAAAAAGCAAAACATTTCAGAATTGCACCTTGCAATGCGGAGAAATTACTGTTTGTGCATTTACAATATTCATTGATTTTTGCCATTGAAAAACGTCCAGAAATGATTGAAGCTACTGACTGAATGAAAGGAGCTGGCATCTCACTCTCTTTGAATCTTCTTTATCATGCTAAGAGGAGCAGGAAAAAGCAAAAAATTTCAGAATTGCACCTTGCAATGCGGAGAAATTACTGTTTGTGCATTTACAATATTCATTGATTTTTGCCATTGAAAAACGTCCAGAAATGATTGAAGCTACTGACTGAATGAAAGGAGCTGGCATCTCACTCTCTTTGAATCTTCTTTACCATGCTAAGAGGAGCAGGAAAAAGCAAAAAATTTCAGAATTGCACCTTGCAATGCGGAGAAATTACTGTTTGTGCATTTACAATATTCATTGATTTTTGCCATTGAAAAACATCATGTTATTCATATACCAGAAATGATTGAAGCTACTGACTGAATGAAAGGAGCTGGCATCTCACTCTCTTTGAATCTTCTTTATCATGCTAAGAGGAGCAGGAAAAAGCAAAAAATTTCAGAATTGCACCTTGCAATGCGGAGAAATTACTGTTTGTGCATTTACAATATTCATTGATTATTGCCATTATAAAACGTCCATAAATGATTGAAGCTACTGACTGAATGAAAGGAGCTGGCATCTCAATCTCTTTGAATCTTCTTTATCATGCTAAGAGGAGCAGGAAAAAGCAAAAAATTTCAGAATTGCACCTTGCAATGCGGAGAAATTACTGTTTGTGCATTTACAATATTCATTGATTTTTGCCATTGAAAAACGTCCAGAAATGATTGAAGCTACTGACTGAATGAAAGGAGCTGGCATCTCACTCTCTTTGAATCTTCTTTACCATGCTAAGAGGAGCAGGAAAAAGCAAAAAATTTCAGAATTGCACCTTGCAATGCGGAGAAATTACTGTTTGTGCAGTTACAATATTCATTGATTTTTGCCATTGAAAAACATCATGTTATTCATATACCAGAAATGATTGAAGCTACTGACTGAATGAAAGGAGCTGGCATCTCACTCTCTTTGAATCTTCTTTATCATGCTAAGAGGAGCAGGAAAAAGCAAAAAATTTCAGAATTGCACCTTGCAATGCGGAGAAATTACTGTTTGTGCATTTACAATATTCATTGATTATTGCCATTGAAAAACGTCCAGAAATGATTGAAGCTACTAACTGAATGAAAGGAGCTGGCATCTCAATCTCTTTGAATCTTCTTTATCATGCTAAGAGGAGCAGGAAAAAGCAAAAAATTTCAGAATTGCACCTTGCAATGCGGAGAAATTACTGTTTGTGCATTTACAATATTCATTGATTTTTGCCATTGAAAAACGTCCAGAAATGATTGAAGCTACTGACTGAATGAAAGGAGCTGGCATGTAACTCTCTTTGAGTCTTCTTTATCATGCTAAGAGGAGCAGGAAAAAGCAAAAAATTTCAGAATTGCACCTTGCAATGCGGAGAAATTACTCTTTGTGCATTTACAATATTCATTGATTTTTGCCATTGAAAAACATCATGTTATTCATTTACCAGAAATGTTTGAAGCTACTGACTGAATGAAAGAAGCTGGCATCTCACTATCTTTGAATCTTCTTTATCATGCTAAGAGGAGCAGGAAAAAGCAAAAAATTTCAGAATTCCACCTTACAATGCGGAGAAATTACTGTTTGTGCATATACAATATTCATTGATTTTTGCCATTGAAAAACGTCCAGAAAAGATTGAAGCTACTGACTGAATGAAAGGAGCTGGCATCTCACTCTCTTTGAATCTTCTTTATCATGCTAAGAGGAGCAGGAAAAAGCAAAAAATTTCAGAATTGCACCTTGCAATGCGGAGAAATTACTGTTTGTGTATTTACAATATTCATTGATTTTTGCCATTGAAAAACATCATGTTATTCATATACCAGAAATGTTTGAAGCTACTGACTGAATGAAAGGAGCTGGCATCTCACTCTCTTTGAATCTTCTTTATCATGCTAAGAGGAGCAGGAAAAAGCAAAAAATTTCAGAATTGCACCTTGCAATGCGGAGAAATTACTGTTTGTGCATTTACAATATTCATTGATTTTTGCCATTGAAAAACGTCCAGAAATGATTGAAGCTACTGACTGAATGAAAGGAGCTGGCATCTCACTCTCTTTGAATCTTCTTTATCATGCTAAGAGGAGCAGGAAAAAGCAAAAAAATTCAGAATTGCACCTTGCAATGCGGAGAAATTACTGTTTGTGCATTTACAATATTCATTGATTTTTGCCATTGAAAAACATCATGTTATTCATATACCAGAAATGATTGAAGCTACTGACTGAATAAAAGGAGCGGGCATCTCACTCTCTTTGAATCTTCTTTATCATGCTAAGAGGAGCAGGAAAAAGCAAAAAATTTCAGAATTGCACGTTGCAATGCGGAGAAATTACTGTTTGTGCATTTACAATATTCATTGATTTTTGCCATTGAAAAACGTCCAGAAATGATTGAAGCTACTGACTGAATGAAAGGAGCTGGCATCTCACTCTCTTTGAATCTTCTTTATCATGCTAGGATTAGCAGGAAAAAGGAAAAAATTTCAGAATTGCACCTTGCAATATGGAGATATTACTGTTTGTGCATTTACAATATTCATTGATTTTTGCCATTGAAAAACGTCCAGAAATGTTTGAAGCTACTGACTGAATGAAAGGAGCTGGCATCTCACTCTCTTTGAATCTTCTTTATCATGCTAGGATTAGCAGGAAAAAGCAAAAAATTTCAGAATTGCACCTTGCAATGTGGAGATATTACTGTTTGTGCATTTACAATATTCATTGATTTTTGCCATTGAAAAACGTACAGAAATGTTTGAAGCTACTGACTGAATGAAAGGAGCTGGCATCTCACTCTCTTTGAATCTTCTTTATCATGCTAGGAGTAGCAGGAAAAAGCAAAAAATTTCAGAATTGCACCTTGCAATGTGGAGATATTACTGTTTGTGCATTTACAATATTCATTGATTTTTGCCATTGAAAAACGTCCAGAAATGTTTGAAGCTACTGACTGAATGAAAGGAGCTGGCATCTCACTCTCTTTGAATCTTCTTTATCATGCTAGGATTAGCAGGAAAAAGCAAAAAATTTCAGAATTGCACCTTGCAATGTGGAGATATTACTGTTTGTGCATTTACAATATTCATTGATTTTTGCCATTAAAAAACATCATGTTATTCATATACCAGAAATGTTTGAGGCTACTGACTGAATGAAAGGACCTGGCATCTCACTCTCTTTGAATCTTCTTTATCATGCTAGGATTAGCAGGAAAAAGCAAAAAATTTCAGAATTGCACCTTGCAATGTGGAGATATTACTGTTTGTGCATTTACAATATTCATTGATTTTTGCCATTGAAAAACGTCCAGAAATGTTTGAAGCTACTGACTGAATGAAAGGAGCTGGCATCTCACTCTATTTGAATATTCTTTATCATGCTAGGATTAGCAGGAAAAAGCAAAAAATTTCAGAATTGCACCTTGCAATGTGGAGATATTACTGTTTGTGCATTTACAATATTCATTGATTTTTGCCATTGAAAAACGTCCAGAAATGTTTATACCAGAAATGTTTGAAGTTACTGACTGAATGAAAGGAGCTGGCATCTCACTCTCTTTGAATCTTCTTTATCATGCTAAGAGGAGCAGGAAAAAGCAAAAAAATTCAGAATTGCACCTTGCAATGCGGAGAAATTACTGTTTGTGCATTTTCAATATTCATTGATTTTTGCCATTGAAAAACGTCCAGAAATGATTGAAGCTACTGACTGAATGAAAGGAGCTGGCATCTCACTCTCTTTGAATCTTCTTTATCATGCTAAGAGGAGCAGGAAAAAGCAAAAAATTTCAGAATTGCACCTTGCAATGCGGAGAAATTACTGTTTGTGCATTTACAATATTCATTGATTTTTGCCATTGAAAAACGTCCAGAAATGATTGAAGCTACTGACTGAATGAAAGGAGCTGGCATCTCACTCTCTTTGAATCTTCTTTATCATGCTAAGAGGAGCAGGAAAAAGCAAAAAATTTCAGAATTGCACCTTGCAATGTGGAGAAATTACTGTTTGTGCATTTACAATATTCATTGATTTTTGCCATTGAAAAACATCATGTTATTCATACCCAGAAATGATTGAAGCTACTGACTGAATGAAAGGAGCTGGCATCTCACTCTCTTTGAATCTTCTTTATCATGCTAAGAGGAGCAGGAAAAAGCAAAAAATTTCAGAATTGCACCTTGCAATGCGGAGAAATTACTGTTTGTGCATTTACAATATTCATTGATTTTTGCCATTGAAAAACTTCCAGAAATGATTGAAGCTACTGACTGAATGAAAGGAGCTGGCATCTCACTCTCTTTGAATCTTCTTTACCATGCTAAGAGGAGCAGGAAAAAGCAAAAAATTTCAGAATTGCACCTTGCAATGCGGAGAAATTACTGTTTGTGCATTTACAATATTCATTGATTTTTGCCATTGAAAAACATCATGTTATTCATATACCAGAAATGATTGAAGCTACTGACTGAATGAAAGGAGCTGGCATCTCACTCTCTTTGAATCTTCTTTATCATGCTAAGAGGAGCAGGAAAAAGCAAAAAATTTCAGAATTGCACCTTGCAATGCGGAGAAATTACTGTTTGTGCATTTACAATATTCATTGATTTTTGCCATTGAAAAACGTCCAGAAAAGATTGAAGCTACTGACTGAATGAAAGGAGCTGGCATCTCACTCTCTTTGAATCTTCTTTATCATGCTAAGAGGAGCAGGAAAAAGCAAAAAATTTCAGAATTGCACCTTGCAATGCGGAGAAATTACTGTTTGTGCATTTACAATATTCATTGATTTTTGCCATTGAAAAACATCATGTTATTCATATACCAGAAATGTTTGAAGCTACTGACTGAATGAAAGGAGCTGGCATCTCACTCTCTTTGAATCTTCTTTATCATGCTAAGAGGAGCAGGAAAAAGCAAAAAATTTCAGAATTGCACCTTGCAATGCGGAGAAATTACTGTTTGTGCATTTACAATATTCATTGATTTTTGCCATTGAAAAACGTCCAGAAATGATTGAAGCTACTGACTGAATGAAAGGAGCTGGCATCTCACTCTCTTTGAATCTTCTTTATCATGCTAAGAGGAGCAGGAAAAAGCAAAAAAATTCAGAATTGCACCTTGCAATGCGGAGAAATTACTGTTTGTGCATTTACAATATTCATTGATTTTTGCCATTGAAAAACATCATGTTATTCATATACCAGAAATGATTGAAGCTACTGACTGAATGAAAGGAGCGGGCATCTCATTCTCTTTGAATCTTCTTTTTCATGCTAAGAGGAGCAGGAAAAAGCAAAAAATTTCAGAATTGCACCTTGCAATGCGGAGAAATTACTGTTTGTGCATTTACAATATTCATTGATTTTTGCCATTGAAAAACGTCCAGAAATGATTGAAGCTACTGACTGAATGAAAGGAGCTGGCATCTCACTCTCTTTGAATCTTCTTTATCATGCTAAGAGGAGCAGGAAAAAGCAAAAAATTTCAGAATTGCACCTTGCAATGCGGAGAAATTACTGCTTGTGCATTTACAATATTCATTGATTTTTGCCATTGAAAAACGTCCAGAAATGATTGAAGCTACTGACTGAATGAAAGGAGCTGGCATCTCACTCTCTTTGAATCTTTATCATGCTAAGAGGAGCAGGAAAAAGCAAAAAATTTCAGAATTGCACCTTGCAATGCGGAGAAATTACTGTTTGTGCATTTACAATATTCATAGATTTTTGCCATTGAAAAACGTCCAGAAATGTTTGAAGCTACTGACTGAATGAAAGGAGCTGGCATCTCACTCTCTTTGAATCTTCTTTATCATGCTAGGATTAGCAGGAAAAAGCAAAAAATTTCAGAATTGCACCTTGCAATGTGGAGATATTACTGTTTGTGCATTTACAATATTCATTGATTTTTGCCATTGAAAAACGTCCAGAAATGTTTGAAGCTACTGACTGAATGAAAGGAGCTGGCATCTCACTCTCTTTGAATCTTCTTTATCATGCTAGGAGTAGCAGGAAAAAGCAAAAAATTTCAGAATTGCACCTTGCAATGTGGAGATATTACTGTTTGTGCATTTACAATATTCATTGATTTTTGCCATTGAAAAACGTCCAGAAATGTTTGAAGCTACTGACTGAATGAAAGGAGCTGGCATCTCACTCTCTTTGAATCTTCTTTATCATGCTAGGATTAGCAGGAAAAAGCAAAAAATTTCAGAATTGCACCTTGCAATATGGAGATATTACTGTTTGTGCATTTACAATATTCATTGATTTTTGCCATTGAAAAACATCATGTTATTCATATACCAGAAATGTTTGAAGCTACTGACTGAATGAAAGGAGCTGGCATCTCATTCTCTTTGAATCTTCTTTATCATGCTAGGATTAGCAGGAAAAAGCAAAAAATTTCAGAATTGAACCTTGCAATGTGGAGATATTACTGTTTGTGCATTTACAATATTCATTGATTTTTGCCATTGAAAAACGTCCAGAAATGTTTGAAGCTACTGACTGAATGAAAGGAGCTGGCATCTCACTCTATTTGAATCTTCTTTATCATGCTAGGATTAGCAGGAAAAAGCAAAAAATTTCAGAATTGCACCTTGCAATGTGGAGATATTACTGTTTGTGCATTTACAATATTCATTGATTTTTGCCATTGAAAAACGTCCAGAAATGTTTATACCAGAAATGTTTGAAGCTACTGACTGAATGAAAGGAGCTGGCATCTCACTCTCTTTGAATCTTCTTTATCATGCTAAGAGGAGCAGGAAAAAGCAAAGAATTTCAGAATTGCACCTTGCAATGCGGAGAAATTACTGTTTGTGCATTTACAATATTCATTGATTTTTGCCATTGAAAAACGTCCAGAAATGACTGAAGCTACTGACTGAATGAAAGGAGCTGGCATCTCACTCTCTTTGAATCTTCTTTATCATGCTAAGAGGAGCAGGAAAAAGCAAAAAATTTCAGAATTGCACCTTGCAATGCGGAGAAATTACTGTTTGTGCATTTACAATATTCATTGATTTTTGCCATTGAAAAACGTCCAGAAATGATTGAAGCTACTGACTGAATGAAAAGAGCTGGCATCTCACTCTCTTTGAATCTTCTTTATCATGCTAAGAGGAGCAGGAAAAAGCAAAAAATTTCAGAATTGCACCTTGCAATGCGGAGAAATTACTGTTTGTGCATTTACAATATTCATTGATTTTTGCCATTGAAAAACATCATGTTATTCATATACCAGAAATGATTGAAGCTACTGACTGAATGAAAGGAGCTGGCATCTCACTCTCTTTGAATCTTCTTTATCATGCTAAGAGGAGCAGGAAAAAGCAAAAAATTTCAGAATTGCACCTTGCAATGCGGAGAAATTACTGTTTGTGCATTTACAATATTCATTGATTTTTGCCATTGAAAAACGTCCAGAAATGATTGAAGCTACTGACTGAATGAAAGGAGCTGGCATCTCACTCTCTTTGAATCTTCTTTATCATGCTAAGAGGAGCAGGAAAAAGCAAAAAATTTCAGAATTGCACCTTGCAATGTGGAGATATTACTGATTGTGCATTTACAATATTCATTGATTTTTGCCATTGAAAAACGTCCAGAAATGTTTATACCAGAAATGTTTGAAGCTACTGACTGAATGAAAGGAGCTGGCATCTCACTCTCTTTGAATCTTCTTTATCATGCTAAGAGGAGCAGGAAAAAGCAAAAAATTTCAGAATTGCACCTTGCAATGCGGAGAAATTACTGTTTGTGCATTTACAATATTCATTGATTTTTGCCATTGAAAAACATCCAGAAATGATTGAAGCTACTGACTGAATGAAAGGAGCTGGCATCTCACTCTCTTTGAATCTTCTTTATCATGCTAAGAGGAGCAGGAAAAAGCAAAAAATTTCAGAATTGCACCTTGCAATGCGGAGAAATTACTGTTTGTGCATTTACAATATTCATTGATTTTTGCCATTGAAAAACATCATGTTATTCATATACCAGAAATGATTGAAGCTACTGACTGAATGAAAGGAGCTGGCATCTCATTCTCTTTGAATCTTCTTTATCATGCTAAGAGGAGCAGGAAAAAGCAAAAAATTTCAGAATTGCACCTTGCAATGCGGAGAAATTACTGTTTGTGCATTTACAAAATTCATTGATTTTTGCCATTGAAAAACGTCCAGAAATGATTGAAGCTACTGACTGAATGAAAGGAGCTGGCATCTCACTCTCTTTGAATCTTCTTTATCATGCTAAGAGGAGCAGGAAAAAGCAAAAAATTTCAGAATTGCAATTTGCAATGCGGAGAAATTACTGTTTGTGCATTTACAATATTCATTGATTTTTGCCATTGAAAAACGTCCAGAAATGATTGAAGCTACTGACTGAATGAAAGGAGCTGGCATCTCACTCTCTTTGAATCTTCTTTATCATGCTAAGAGGAGCAGGAAAAAGAAAAAAATTTCAGAATTGCACCTTGCAATGCGGAGAAATTACTGTTTGTGCATTTACAATATTCATTGATTTTTGCCATTGAAAAACGTCCAGAAATGATTGAAGCTACTGACTGAATGAAAGGAGCTGGCATCTCACTCTCTTTGAATCTTCTTTATCATGCTAAGAGGAGCAGGAAAAAGCAAAAAATTTCAGAATTGCACCTTGCAATGCGGAGAAATTACTGTTTGTGCATTTACAATATTCATTGATTTTTGCCATTGAAAAACGTCCAGAAATGACTGAAGCTACTGACTGAATGAAAGGAGCTGGCATCTCACTCTCTTTGAATCTTCTTTATCATGCTAAGAGGAGCAGGAAAAAGCAAAAAATTTCAGAATTGCACCTTGCAATGCGGAGAAATTACTGTTTGTGCATTTACAATATTCATTGATTTTTGCCATTGAAAAACGTCCAGAAATGATTGAAGCTACTGACTGAATGAAAGGAGCTGGCATCTCACTCTCTTTGAATCTTCTTTATCATGCTAAGAGGAGCAGGAAAAAGCAAAAAATTTCAGAATTGCACCTTGCAATGCGGAGAAATTACTGTTTGTGCATTTACAATATTCATTGATTTTTGCCATTGAAAAACATCATGTTATTCATATACCAGAAATGATTGAAGCTACTGACTGAATGAAAGGAGCTGGCATCTCACTCTCTTTGAATCTTCTTTATCATGCTAAGAGGAGCAGGAAAAAGCAAAAAATTTCAGAATTGCACCTTGCAATGCGGAGAAATTACTGTTTGTGCATTTACAATATTCATTGATTTTTGCCATTGAAAAACGTCCAGAAATGATTGAAGCTACTGACTGAATGAAAGGAGCTGGCATCTCACTCTCTTTGAATCTTCTTTATCATGCTAAGAGGAGCAGGAAAAAGCAAAAAATTTCAGAATTGCACCTTGCAATGCGGAGAAATTACTGTTTGTGCATTTACAATATACATTGATTTTTGCCATTGAAAAACGTCCAGAAATGATTGAAGCTACTGATTGAATGAAAGGAGCTGGCATCTCACTCTCTTTGAATCTTCTTTATCATGCTAGGATTAGCAGGAAAAAGCAAAAAATTTCAGAATTGCACCTTGCAATGTGGAGATATTACTGTTTGTGCATTTACAATATTCATTGAATTTTGCCATTGAAAAACGTCCAGAAATGTTTGAAGCTACTGACTGAATGAAAGGAGCTGGCATCTCACTCTATTTGAATCTTCTTTATCATGCTAGGATTAGCAGGAAAAAGCAAAAAATTTCAGAATTGCACCTTGCAATGTGGAGATATTACTGTTTGTGCATTTACAATATTCATTGATTTTTGCCATTGAAAAACGTCCAGAAATGTTTATACCAGAAATGTTTGAAGCTACTGACTGAATGAAAGGAGCTGGCATCTCACTCTCTTTGAATCTTCTTTATCATGCTAAGAGGAGCAGGAAAAAGCAAAAAATTTCAGAATTGCACCTTGCAATGCGGAGAAATTACTGTTTGTGCATTTACAATATTCATTGATTTTTGCCATTGAAAAACGTCCAGAAATGAATGAAGCTACTGACTGAATGAAAGGAGCTGGCATCTCACTCTCTTTGAATCTTCTTTATCATGCTAAGAGGAGCAGGAAAAAGCAAAAAATTTCAGAATTGCACCTTGCAATGCGGAGAAATTACTGTTTGTGCATTTACAATATTCATTGATTTTTGCCATTGAAAAACATCCAGAAATGATTGAAGCTACTGACTGAATGAAAGGAGCTGGCATCTCACTCTCTTTGAATCTTCTTTATCATGCTATGAGGAGCAGGAAAAAGCAAAAAATTTCAGAATTGCACCTTGCAATGCGGAGAAATTACTGTTTGTGCATTTACAATATTCATTGATTTTTGCCATTGAAAAACATCATGTTATTCATATACCAGAAATGATTGAAGCTACTGACTGAATGAAAGGAACTGGCATCTCACTCTCTTTGAATCTTCTTTATCATGCTAAGAGGATCAGGAAAAAGCAAAAAAATTCAGAATTGCACCTTGCAATGCGGAGAAATTACTGTTTGTGCATTTACAATATTCATTGATTTTTGCCATTGAAAAACGTCCAGAAATGATTGAAGCTACTGACTGAATGAAAGGAGCTGGCATCTCACTCTCTTAGAATCTTCTTTATCATGCTAAGAGGAGCAGGAAAAAGCAAAAAATTTCAGAATTGCACCTTGCAATGCGGAGAAATTACTGTTTGTGCATTTACAATATTCATTGATTTTTGCCATTGAAAAACGTCCAGAAATGATTGAAGCTACTGACTGAATGAAAGGAGCTGGCATCTCACTCTCTTTGAATCTTCTTTATCATGCTAAGAGGAGCAGGAAAAAGCAAAAAATTTCAGAATTGCACCTTGCAATGCGGAGAAATTACTGTTTGTGCATTTACAATATTCATTGATTTTTGCCATTGAAAAACATCATGTTATTCATATACCAGAAATGATTGAAGCTACTGACTGAATGAAAGGAGCTGGCATCTCACTCTCTTTGAATCTTCTTTATCATGCTAAGAGGAGCAGGAAAAAGCAAAAAATTTCAGAATTGCACCTTGCAATGCGGAGAAATTACTGTTTGTGCATTTACAATATTCATTGATTTTTGCCATTGAAAAACGTCCAGAAATGATTGGAGCTACTGACTGAATGAAAGGAGCTGGCATCTCACTCTCTTTGAATCTTCTTTATCATGCTAAGAGGAGCAGGAAAAAGCAAAAAATTTCAGAATTGCACCTTGCAATGCGGAGAAATTACTGTTTGTGCATTTACAATATTCATTGATTTTTGCCATTGAAAAACGTCCAGAAATGATTGAAGCTACTGACTGAATGAAAGGAGCTGGCATCTCACTCTCTTTGAATCTTCTTTATCATGCTAGGATTAGCAGGAAAAAGCAAAAAATTTCAGAATTGCACCTTGCAATGTGGAGATATTACTGTTTGTGCATTTACAATATTCATTGAATTTTGCCATTGAAAAACGTCCAGAAATGTTTGAAGCTACTGACTGAATGAAAGGAGCTGGCATCTCACTCTATTTGAATCTTCTTTATCATGCTAGGATTAGCAGGAAAAAGCAAAAAATTTCAGAATTGCACCTTGCAATGTGGAGATATTACTGTTTGTGCATTTACAATATTCATTGATTTTTGCCATTGAAAAACGTCCAGAAATGTTTATACCAGAAATGTTTGAAGCTACTGACTGAATGAAAGGAGCTGGCATCTCACTCTCTTTGAATCTTCTTTATCATGCTAAGAGGAGCAGGAAAAAGCAAAAAATTTCAGAATTGCACGTTGCAATGCGGAGAAATTACTGTTTGTGCATTTACAATATTCATTGATTTTTGCCATTGAAAAACGTCCAGAAATGACTGAAGCTACTGACTGAATGAAAGGAGCTGGCATCTCACTCTCTTTGAATCTTCTTTATCATGCTAAGAGGAGCAGGAAAAAGCAAAAAATTTCAGAATTGCACCTTGCAATGCGGAGAAATTACTGTTTGTGCATTTACAATATTCATTGATTTTTGCCATTGAAAAACATCCAGAAATGATTGAAGCTACTGACTGAATGAAAGGAGCTGGCATCTCACGCTCTTTGAATCTTCTTTATCATGCTAAGAGGAGCAGGAAAAAGCAAAAAATTTCAGAATTGCACCTTGCAATGCGGAGAAATTACTGTTTGTGCATTTACAATATTCATTGATTTTTGCCATTGAAAAACATCATGTTATTCATATACCAGAAATGATTGAAGCTACTGACTGAATGAAAGGAGCTGGCATCTCACTCTCTTTGAATCTTCTTTATCATGCTAAGAGGAGCAGGAAAAAGCAAAAAATTTCAGAATTGCACCTTGCAATGCGGAGAAATTACTGTTTGTGCATTTACAATATTCATTGATTTTTGCCATTGAAAAACGTCCAGAAATGATTGAAGCTACTGACTGAATGAAAGGAGCTGGCATCTCACTCTCTTTGAATCTTCTTTATCATGCTAAGAGGAGCAGGAAAAAGCAAAAAATTTCAGAATTGCACCTTGCAATGCGGAGAAATTACTGTTTGTGCATTTACAATATTCATTGATTTTTGCCATTGAAAAACGTCCAGAAATGATTGAAGCTACTGACTGAATGAAAGGAGCTGGCATCTCACTCTCTTTGAATCTTCTTTATCATGCTAAGAGGAGCAGGAAAAAGCAAAAAATTTCAGAATTTCACCTTGCAATGCGGAGAAATTACTGTTTGTGCATTTACAATATTCATTGATTTTTGCCATTGAAAAACGTCCAGAAATGATTGAAGCTACTGACTGAATGAAAGGAGCTGGCATCTCACTCTCTTTGAATCTTCTTTATCATGCTAAGAGGAGCAGGAAAAAGCAAAAAATTTCAGAATTGCAACTTGCAATGCGGAGAAATTACTGTTTGTGCATTTACAATATTCATTGATTTTTGCCATTGAAAAACATCATGTTATTCATATACCAGAAATGATTGAAGCTACTGACTGAATGAAAGGAGCTGGCATCTCACTCTCTTTGAATCTTCATTATCATGCTAAGAGGAGCAGGAAAACGCAAAAAATTTCAGAATTGCACCTTGCAATGCGGAGAAATTACTGTTTGTGCATTTACAATATTCATTGATTTTTGCCATTGAAAAACGTCCAGAAATGATTGAAGCTACTGACTGAATGAAAGGAGCTGGCATCTCACTCTCTTTGAATCTTCTTTATCATGCTAAGAGGAGCAGGAAAAAGCAAAAAATTTCAGAATTGCACCTTGCAATGCGGAGATATTACTGTTTGTGCATTTACAATATTCATTGATTTTTGCCATTGAAAAACGTCCAGAAATGTTTGAAGCTACTGACTGAATGAAAGGAGCTGGCATCTCACTCTCTTTGAATCTTCTTTATCATGCTAGGATTAGCAGGAAAAAGCAAAAAATTTCAGAATTGCACCTTGCAATGTGGAGATATTACTGTTTGTGCATTTACAATATTCATTGATTTTTGCCATTGAAAAACATCATGTTATTCATATACCAGAAATGTTTGAAGCTACTGACTGAATGAAAGGAGCTGACATCTCACTCTCTTTGAATCTTCTTTATCATGCTAGGATTAGCAGGAAAAAGCAAAAAATTTCAGAATTGCACCTTGCAATGTGGAGATATTACTGTTTGTGCATTTACAATATTCATTGATTTTTGCCATTGAAAAACGTCCAGAAATGTTTGAAGCTACTGACTGAATGAAAGGAGCTGGCATCTCACTCTATTTGAATCTTCTTTATCATCCTAGGATTAGCAGGAAAAAGCAAAAAATTTCAGCATTGCACCTTGCAATGTGGAGATATTACTGTTTGTGCATTTACAATATTCATTGATTTTTGCCATTGAAAAACATCCAGAAATGTTTATACCAGAAATGTTTGAAGCTACTGACTGAATGAAAGGAGCTGGCATCTCACTCTCTTTGAATCTTCTTTATCATGCTAAGAGGAGCAGGAAAAAGCAAAAAATTTCAGAATTGCACTTTGCAATGCGGAGAAATTACTGTTTGTGCATTTACAATATTCATTGATTTTTGCCATTGAAAAACGTCCAGAAATGACTGAAGCTACTGACTGAATGAAAGGAGCTGGCATCTCACTCTCTTTGAATCTTCTTTATCATGCTAAGAGGAGCAGGAAAAAGCAAAAAATTTCAGAATTGCATCTTGCAATGCGGAGAAATTACTGTTTGTGCATTTACAATATTCATTGATTTTTGCCATTGAAAAACGTCCAGAAATGATTGAAGCTACTGACTGAATGAAAGGAGCTGGCATCTCACTCTCTTTGAATCTTCTTTATCATGCTAAGAGGAGCAGGAAAAAGCAAAAAATTTCAGAATTGCACCTTGCAATGCGGAGAAATTACTGTTTGTGCATTTACAATATTCATTGATTTTTGCCATTGAAAAACATCATGTTATTCATATACCAGAAATGATTGAAGCTACTGACTGAATGAAAGGAGCTGGCATCTCACTCTCTTTGAATCTTCTTTATCATGCTAAGAGGAGCAGGAAAAAGCAAAAAATTTCAGAATTGCACCTTGCAATGCGGAGAAATTACTGTTTGTGCATTTACAATATTCATTGATTTTTGCCATTGAAAAACATCCAGAAATGATTGAAGCTACTGACTGAATGAAAGGAGCTGGCATCTCACTCTCTTTGAATCTTCTTTATCATGCTAAGAGGAGCAGGAAAAAGCAAAAAATTTCAGAATTGCACCTTGCAATGCGGAGAAATTACTGTTTGTGCATTTACAATATTCATTGATTTTTGCCATTGAAAAACGTCCAGAAATGATTGAAGCTACTGACTGAATGAAAGGAGCTGGCATCTCACTCTCTTTGAATCTTCTTTATCATGCTAGGAGTAGCAGGAAAAAGCAAAAAATTTCAGAATTGCACCTTGCAATGTGGAGATATTACTGTTTGTGCATTTACAATATTCATTGAATTTTGCCATTGAAAAACGTCCAGAAATGTTTGAAGCTACTGACTGAATGAAAGGAGCTGGCATCTCACTCTATTTGAATCTTCTTTATCATGCTAGGATTAGCAGGAAAAAGCAAAAAATTTCAGAATTGCACCTTGCAATGTGGAGATATTACTGTTTGTGCATTTACAATATTCATTGATTTTTGCCATTGAAAAACGTCCAGAAATGTTTATACCAGAAATGTTTGAAGCTACTGACTGAATTAAAGGAGCTGGCATCTCACTCTCTTTGAATCTTCTTTATCATGCTAAGAGGAGCAGGAAAAAGCAAAAAATTTCAGAATTGCACGTTGCAATGCGGAGAAATTACTGTTTGTGCATTTACAATATTCATTGATTTTTGCCATTGAAAAACGTCCAGAAATGACTGAAGCTACTGACTGAATGAAAGGAGCTGGCATCTCACTCTCTTTGAATCTTCTTTATCATGCTAAGAGGAGCAGGAAAAAGCAAAAAATTTCAGAATTGCACCTTGCAATGCGGAGAAATTACTGTTTGTGCATTTACAATATTCATTGATTTTTGCCATTGAAAAACATCCAGAAATGATTGAAGCTACTGACTGAATGAAAGGAGCTGGCATCTCACGCTCTTTGAATCTTCTTTATCATGCTAAGAGGAGCAGGAAAAAGCAAAAAATTTCAGAATTGCACCTTGCAATGCGGAGAAATTACTGTTTGTGCATTTACAATATTCATTGATTTTTGCCATTGAAAAACATCATGTTATTCATATACCAGAAATGATTGAAGCTACTGACTGAATGAAAGGAGCTGGCATCTCACTCTCTTTGAATCTTCTTTATCATGCTAAGAGGAGCAGGAAAAAGCAAAAAATTTCAGAATTGCACCTTGCAATGCGGAGAAATTACTGTTTGTGCATTTACAATATTCATTGATTTTTGCCATTGAAAAACGTCCAGAAATGATTGAAGCTACTGACTGAATGAAAGGAGCTGGCATCTCACTCTCTTTGAATCTTCTTTATCATGCTAAGAGGAGCAGGAAAAAGCAAAAAATTTCAGAATTGCACCTTGCAATGCGGAGAAATTACTGTTTGTGCATTTACAATATTCATTGATTTTTGCCATTGAAAAACGTCCAGAAATGATTGAAGCTACTGACTGAATGAAAGGAGCTGGCATCTCACTCTCTTTGAATCTTCTTTATCATGCTAAGAGGAGCAGGAAAAAGCAAAAAATTTCAGAATTTCACCTTGCAATGCGGAGAAATTACTGTTTGTGCATTTACAATATTCATTGATTTTTGCCATTGAAAAACGTCCAGAAATGATTGAAGCTACTGACTGAATGAAAGGAGCTGGCATCTCACTCTCTTTGAATCTTCTTTATCATGCTAAGAGGAGCAGGAAAAAGCAAAAAATTTCAGAATTGCAACTTGCAATGCGGAGAAATTACTGTTTGTGCATTTACAATATTCATTGATTTTTGCCATTGAAAAACATCATGTTATTCATATACCAGAAATGATTGAAGCTACTGACTGAATGAAAGGAGCTGGCATCTCACTCTCTTTGAATCTTCATTATCATGCTAAGAGGAGCAGGAAAACGCAAAAAATTTCAGAATTGCACCTTGCAATGCGGAGAAATTACTGTTTGTGCATTTACAATATTCATTGATTTTTGCCATTGAAAAACGTCCAGAAATGATTGAAGCTACTGACTGAATGAAAGGAGCTGGCATCTCACTCTCTTTGAATCTTCATTATCATGCTAAGAGGAGCAGGAAAACGCAAAAAATTTCAGAATTGCACCTTGCAATGCGGAGAAATTACTGTTTGTGCATTTACAATATTCATTGATTTTTGCCATTGAAAAACGTCCAGAAATGATTGAAGCTACTGACTGAATGAAAGGAGCTGGCATCTCACTCTCTTTGAATCTTCTTTATCATGCTAAGAGGAGCAGGAAAAAGCAAAAAATTTCAGAATTGCACCTTGCAATGCGGAGATATTACTGTTTGTGCATTTACAATATTCATTGATTTTTGCCATTGAAAAACATCCAGAAATGTTTGAAGCTACTGACTGAATGAAAGGAGCTGGCATCTCACTCTCTTTGAATCTTCTTTATCATGCTAGGATTAGCAGGAAAAAGCAAAAAATTTCAGAATTGCACCTTGCAATGTGGAGATATTACTGTTTGTGCATTTACAATATTCATTGATTTTTGCCATTGAAAAACATCATGTTATTCATATACCAGAAATGTTTGAAGCTACTGACTGAATGAAAGGAGCTGACATCTCACTCTCTTTGAATCTTCTTTATCATGCTAGGATTAGCAGGAAAAAGCAAAAAATTTCAGAATTGCACCTTGCAATGTGGAGATATTACTGTTTGTGCATTTACAATATTCATTGATTTTTGCCATTGAAAAACGTCCAGAAATGTTTGAAGCTACTGACTGAATGAAAGGAGCTGGCATCTCACTCTATTTGAATCTTCTTTATCATCCTAGGATTAGCAGGAAAAAGCAAAAAATTTCAGCATTGCACCTTGCAATGTGGAGATATTACTGTTTGTGCATTTACAATATTCATTGATTTTTGCCATTGAAAAACATCCAGAAATGTTTATACCAGAAATGTTTGAAGCTACTGACTGAATGAAAGGAGCTGGCATCTCACTCTCTTTGAATCTTCTTTATCATGCTAAGAGGAGCAGGAAAAAGCAAAAAATTTCAGAATTGCACTTTGCAATGCGGAGAAATTACTGTTTGTGCATTTACAATATTCATTGATTTTTGCCATTGAAAAACGTCCAGAAATGACTGAAGCTACTGACTGAATGAAAGGAGCTGGCATCTCACTCTCTTTGAATCTTCTTTATCATGCTAAGAGGAGCAGGAAAAAGCAAAAAATTTCAGAATTGCATCTTGCAATGCGGAGAAATTACTGTTTGTGCATTTACAATATTCATTGATTTTTGCCATTGAAAAACGTCCAGAAATGATTGAAGCTACTGACTGAATGAAAGGAGCTGGCATCTCACTCTCTTTGAATCTTCTTTATCATGCTAAGAGGAGCAGGAAAAAGCAAAAAATTTCAGAATTGCACCTTGCAATGCGGAGAAATTACTGTTTGTGCATTTACAATATTCATTGATTTTTGCCATTGAAAAACATCATGTTATTCATATACCAGAAATGATTGAAGCTACTGACTGAATGAAAGGAGCTGGCATCTCACTCTCTTTGAATCTTCTTTATCATGCTAAGAGGAGCAGGAAAAAGCAAAAAATTTCAGAATTGCACCTTGCAATGCGGAGAAATTACTGTTTGTGCATTTACAATATTCATTGATTTTTGCCATTGAAAAACATCCAGAAATGATTGAAGCTACTGACTGAATGAAAGGAGCTGGCATCTCACTCTCTTTGAATCTTCTTTATCATGCTAAGAGGAGCAGGAAAAAGCAAAAAATTTCAGAATTGCACCTTGCAATGCGGAGAAATTACTGTTTGTGCATTTACAATATTCATTGATTTTTGCCATTGAAAAACGTCCAGAAATGATTGAAGCTACTGACTGAATGAAAGGAGCTGGCATCTCACTCTCTTTGAATCTTCTTTATCATGCTAGGAGTAGCAGGAAAAAGCAAAAAATTTCAGAATTGCACCTTGCAATGTGGAGATATTACTGTTTGTGCATTTACAATATTCATTGATTTTTGCCATTGAAAAACGTCCAGAAATGTTTGAAGCTACTGACTGAATGAAAGGAGCTGGCATCTCACTCTCTTTGAATCTTCTTTATCATGCTAGGATTAGCAGGAAAAAGCAAAAAATTTCAGAATTGCACCTTGCAATGTGGAGATATTACTGTTTGTGCATTTACAATATTCATTGATTTTTGCCATTGAAAAACATCATGTTATTCATATACCAGAAATGATTGAAGCTACTGACTGAATGAAAGGAGCTGGCATCTCACTCTCTTTGAATCTTCTTTATCATGCTAAGAGGAGCAGGAAAAAGCAAAAAATTTCAGAATTGCACCTTGCAATGCGGAGAAATTACTGTTTGTGCATTTACAATATTCATTGATTTTTGCCATTGAAAAACGTCCAGAAATGATTGAAGCTACTGACTGAATGAAAGGAGCTGGCATCTCACTCTCTTTGAATCTTCTTTATCATGCTAAGAGGAGCAGAAAAAAGCAAAAAATTTCAGAATTGCACCTTGCAATGCGGAGAAATTACTGTTTGTGCATTTACAATATTCATTGATTTTTGCCATTGAAAAACGTCCAGAAATGATTGAAGCTACTGACTGAATGAAAGGAGCTGGCATCTCACTCTCTTTGAATCTTCTTTATCATGCTAGGATTAGCAGGAAAAAGCAAAAAATTTCAGAATTGCACCTTGCAATGTGGAGATATTACTGTTTGTGCATTTACAATATTCATTGAATTTTGCCATTGAAAAACGTCCAGAAATGTTTGAAGCTACTGACTGAATGAAAGGAGCTGGCATCTCACTCTATTTGAATCTTCTTTATCATGCTAGGATTAGCAGGAAAAAGCAAAAAATTTCAGAATTGCACCTTGCAATGTGGAGATATTACTGTTTGTGCATTTACAATATTCATTGATTTTTGCCATTGAAAAACGTCCAGAAATGTTTATACCAGAAATGTTTGAAGCTACTGACTGAATGAAAAGAGCTGGCATCTCACTCTCTTTGAATCTTCTTTATCATGCTAAGAGGAGCAGGAAAAAGCAAAAAATTTCAGAATTGCACGTTGCAATGCGGAGAAATTACTGTTTGTGCATTTACAATATTCATTGATTTTTGCCATTGAAAAACGTCCAGAAATGACTGAAGCTACTGACTGAATGAAAGGAGCTGGCATCTCACTCTCTTTGAATCTTCTTTATCATGCTAAGAGGAGCAGGAAAAAGCAAAAAATTTCAGAATTGCACCTTGCAATGCGGAGAAATTACTGTTTGTGCATTTACAATATTCATTGATTTTTGCCATTGAAAAACATCATGTTATTCATATACCAGAAATGATTGAAGCTACTGACTGAATGAAAGGAGCTGGCATCTCACTCTCTTTGAATCTTCTTTATCATGCTAAGAGGAGCAGGAAAAAGCAAAAAATTTCAGAATTGCACCTTGCAATGCGGAGAAATTACTGTTTGTGCATTTACAATATTCATTGATTTTTGCCATTGAAAAACGTCCAGAAATGATTGAAGCTACTGACTGAATGAAAGGAGCTGGCATCTCACTCTCTTTGAATCTTCTTTATCATGCTAAGAGGAGCAGGAAAAAGCAAAAAATTTCAGAATTGCACCTTGCAATGCGGAGAAATTACTGTTTGTGCATTTACAATATTCATTGATTTTTGCCATTGAAAAACGTCCAGAAATGATTGAAGCTACTGACTGAATGAAAGGAGCTGGCATCTCACTCTCTTTGAATCTTCTTTATCATGCTAAGAGGAGCAGGAAAAAGCAAAAAATTTCAGAATTTCACCTTGCAATGCGGAGAAATTACTGTTTGTGCATTTACAATATTCATTGATTTTTGCCATTTAAAAAACGTCCAGAAATGATTGAAGCTACTGACTGAATGAAAGGAGCTGGCATCTCACTCTCTTTGAATCTTCTTTATCATGCTAAGAGGAGCAGGAAAAAGCAAAAAATTTCAGAATTGCAACTTGCAATGCGGAGAAATTACTGTTTGTGCATTTACAATATTCATTGATTTTTGCCATTGAAAAACATCATGTTATTCATATACCAGAAATGATTGAAGCTACTGACTGAATGAAAGGAGCTGGCATCTCACTCTCTTTGAATCTTCATTATCATGCTAAGAGGAGCAGGAAAACGCAAAAAATTTCAGAATTGCACCTTGCAATGCGGAGAAATTACTGTTTGTGCATTTACAATATTCATTGATTTTTGCCATTGAAAAACGTCCAGAAATGATTGAAGCTACTGACTGAATGAAAGGAGCTGGCATCTCACTCTCTTTGAATCTTCTTTATCATGCTAAGAGGAGCAGGAAAAAGCAAAAAATTTCAGAATTGCACCTTGCAATGCGGAGAAATTACTGTTTGTGCATTTACAATATTCATTGATTTTTGCCATTGAAAAACGTCCAGAAATGTTTGAAGCTACTGACTGAATGAAAGGAGCTGGCATCTCACTCTCTTTGAATCTTCTTTATCATGCTAGGATTAGCAGGAAAAAGCAAAAAATTTCAGAATTGCACCTTGCAATGTGGAGATATTACTGTTTGTGCATTTACAATATTCATTGATTTTTGCCATTGAAAAACGTCCAGAAATGTTTGAAGCTACTGACTGAATGAAAGGAGCTGGCATCTCACTCTCTTTGAATCTTCTTTATCATGCTAGGAGTAGCAGGAAAAAGCAAAAAATTTCAGAATTGCACCTTGCAATGTGGAGATATTACTGTTTGTGCATTTACAATATTCATTGATTTTTGCCATTGAAAAACGTCCCGAAATGTTTGAAGCTACTGACTGAATGAAAGGAGCTGGCATCTCACTCTCTTTGAATCTTCTTTATCATGCTAGGATTAGCAGGAAAAAGCAAAAAATTTCAGAATTGCACCTTGCAATGTGGAGATATTACTGTTTGTGCATTTACAATATTCATTGATTTTTGCCATTGAAAAACATCATGTTATTCATATACCAGAAATGTTTGAAGCTACTGACTGAATGAAAGGAGCTGACATCTCACTCTCTTTGAATCTTCTTTATCATGCTAGGATTAGCAGGAAAAAGCAAAAAATTTCAGAATTGCACCTTGCAATGTGGAGATATTACTGTTTGTGCATTTACAATATTCATTGATTTTTGCCATTGAAAAACGTCCAGAAATGTTTGAAGCTACTGACTGAATGAAAGGAGCTGGCATCTCACTCTATTTGAATCTTCTTTATCATCCTAGGATTAGCAGGAAAAAGCAAAAAATTTCAGCATTGCACCTTGCAATGTGGAGATATTACTGTTTGTGCATTTACAATATTCATTGATTTTTGCCATTGAAAAACATCCAGAAATGTTTATACCAGAAATGTTTGAAGCTACTGACTGAATGAAAGGAGCTGGCATCTCACTCTCTTTGAATCTTCTTTATCATGCTAAGAGGAGCAGGAAAAAGCAAAAAATTTCAGAATTGCACTTTGCAATGCGGAGAAATTACTGTTTGTGCATTTACAATATTCATTGATTTTTGCCATTGAAAAACGTCCAGAAATGACTGAAGCTACTGACTGAATGAAAGGAGCTGGCATCTCACTCTCTTTGAATCTTCTTTATCATGCTAAGAGGAGCAGGAAAAAGCAAAAAATTTCAGAATTGCATCTTGCAATGCGGAGAAATTACTGTTTGTGCATTTACAATATTCATTGATTTTTGCCATTGAAAAACGTCCAGAAATGATTGAAGCTACTGACTGAATGAAAGGAGCTGGCATCTCACTCTCTTTGAATCTTCTTTATCATGCTAAGAGGAGCAGGAAAAAGCAAAAAATTTCAGAATTGCACCTTGCAATGCGGAGAAATTACTGTTTGTGCATTTACAATATTCATTGATTTTTGCCATTGAAAAACATCATGTTATTCATATACCAGAAATGATTGAAGCTACTGACTGAATGAAAGGAGCTGGCATCTCACTCTCTTTGAATCTTCTTTATCATGCTAAGAGGAGCAGGAAAAATCAAAAAATTTCAGAATTGCACCTTGCAATGCGGAGAAATTACTGTTTGTGCATTTACAATATTCATTGATTTTTGCCATTGAAAAACATCCAGAAATGATTGAAGCTACTGACTGAATGAAAGGAGCTGGCATCTCACTCTCTTTGAATCTTCTTTATCATGCTAAGAGGAGCAGGAAAAAGCAAAAAATTTCAGAATTGCACCTTGCAATGCGGAGAAATTACTGTTTGTGCATTTACAATATTCATTGATTTTTGCCATTGAAAAACGTCCAGAAATGATTGAAGCTACTGACTGAATGAAAGGAGCTGGCATCTCACTCTCTTTGAATCTTCTTTATCATGCTAGGAGTAGCAGGAAAAAGCAAAAAATTTCAGAATTGCACCTTGCAATGTGGAGATATTACTGTTTGTGCATTTACAATATTCATTGATTTTTGCCATTGAAAAACGTCCATAAATGTTTGAAGCTACTGACTGAATGAAAGGAGCTGGCATCTCACTCTCTTTGAATCTTCTTTATCATGCTAGGATTAGCAGGAAAAAGCAAAAAATTTCAGAATTGCACCTTGCAATGTGGAGATATTACTGTTTGTGCATTTACAATATTCATTGATTTTTGCCATTGAAAAACATCATGTTATTCATATACCAGAAATATTTGAAGCTACTGACTGAATGAAAGGAGCTGACATCTCACTCTCTTTGAATCTTCTTTATCATGCTAGGATTAGCAGGAAAAAGCAAAAAATTTCAGAATTGCACCTTGCAATGTGGAGATATTACTGTTTGTGCATTTACAATATTCATTGATTTTTGCCATTGAAAAACGTCCAGAAATGTTTGAAGCTACTGACTGAATGAAAGGAGCTGGCATCTCACTCTATTTGAATCTTCTTTATCATGCTAGGATTAGCAGGAAAAAGCAAAAAAAATTTCAGCATTGCACCTTGCAATGTGGAGATATTACTCTTTGTGCATTTACAATATTCATTGATTTTTGCCATTGAAAAACGTCCAGAAATGTTTATACCAGAAATGTTTGAAGCTACTGACTGAATGAAAGGAGCTGGCATCTAACTCTCTTTGAATCTTCTTTATCATGCTAAGAGGAGCAGGAAAAAGCAAAAAATTTCAGAATTGCACCTTGCAATGCGGAGAAATTACTGTTTGTGCATTTACAATATTCATTGATTTTTGCCATTGAAAAACTTCCAGAAATGACTGAAGCTACTGACTGAATGAAAGGAGCTGGCATCTCACTCTCTTTGAATCTTCTTTATCATGCTAAGAGGAGCAGGAAAAAGCAAAAAATTTCAGAATTGCACCTTGCAATGCGGAGAAATTACTGTTTGTGCATTTACAATATTCATTGATTTTTGCCATTGAAAAACGTCCAGAAATGATTGAAGCTACTGACTGAATGAAAGGAGCTGGCATCTCACTCTCTTTGAATCTTCTTTATCATGCTAAGAGGAGCAGGAAAAAGCAAAAAATTTCAGAATTGCACCTTGCAATGCGGAGAAATTACTGTTTGTGCATTTACAATATTCATTGATTTTTGCCATTGAAAAACATCATGTTATTCATATACCAGAAATGATTGAAGCTACTGACTGAATGAAAGGAGCTGGCATCTCACTCTCTTTGAATCTTCTTTATCATGCTAAGAGGAGCAGGAAAAAGCAAAAAATTTCAGAATTGCACCTTGCAATGCGGAGAAATTACTGTTTGTGCATTTACAATATTCATTGATTTTTGCCATTGAAAAACGTCCAGAAATGATTGAAGCTACTGACTGAATGAAAGGAGCTGGCATCTCACTCTCTTTGAATCTTCTTTATCATGCTAAGAGGAGCAGGAAAAAGCAAAAAATTTCAGAATTTCATCTTGCAATGCGGAGAAATTACTGTTTGTGCATTTACAATATTCATTGATTTTTGCCATTGAAAAACGTCCAGAAATGATTAAAGCTACTGACTGAATGAAAGGAGCTGGCATCTCACTCTCTTTGAATCTTCTTTATCATGCTAAGAGGAGCAGGAAAAAGCAAACAATTTCAGAATTGCACCTTGCAATGCGGAGAAATTACTGTTTGTGCATTTACAATATTCATTGATTTTTGCCATTGAAAAACGTCCAGAAATGATTGAAGCTACTGACTGAATGAAAGGAGCCGGAATCTCACTCTCTTTGAATCTTCTTTATCATGCTAAGAGGAGCAGGAAAAAGCAAAAAATTTCAGAATTGCAACTTGCAATACGGAGAAATTACTGTTTGTGCATTTACAATATTCATTGATTTTTGCCATTGAAAAACATCATGTTATTCATATACCAGAAATGATTGAAGCTACTGACTGAATGAAAGGAGCTGGCATCTCACTCTCTTTGAATCTTCTTTATCATGCTAAGAGGAGCAGGAAAAAGCAAAAAATTTCAGAATTGCACCTTGCAATGCGGAGAAATTACTGTTTGTGCATTTACAATATTCATTGATTTTTGCCATTGAAAAACGTCCAGAAATGATTGAAGCTACTGACTGAATGAAAGGAGCTGGCATCTCACTCTCTTTGAATCTTCTTTATCATGCTAAGAGGAGCAGGAAAAAGCAAAAAATTTCAGAATTGCACCTTGCAATGCGGAGAAATTACTGTTTGTGCATTTACAATATTCATTGATTTTTGCCATTGAAAAACGTCCAGAAATGATTGAAGCTACTGACTGAATGAAAGGAGCTGGCATCTCACTCTCTTTGAATCTTCTTTATCATGCTAAGAGGAGCAGGAAAAAGCAAAAAATTTCAGAATTGCACCTTGCAATGCGGAGAAATTACTGTTTGTGCATTTACAATATTCATTAATTTTTGCCATTGAAAAACATCATGTTATTCATATCCCAGAAATGTTTGAAGCTACTGACAATGAAAGAAGCTGGCATCTCACTCTCTTTGAATCTTCTTTATCATGCTAATAGGAGCAGGAAAAAGCAAAAAATTTCAGAATTGCACCTTGCAATGCGGAGAAATTACTGTTTGTGCATTTACAATATTCATTGATTTTTGCCATTGAAAAACGTCCAGAAATGATTGAAGCTACTGACTGAATGAAAGGAGCTGGCATCTCACTCTCTTTGAATCTTCTTTATCATGCTAAGAGGAGCAGGAAAAAGCAAAAAATTTCAGAATTGCACCTTGCAATGCGGAGAAATTACTGTTTGTGCATTTACAATATTCATTGATTTTTGCCATTGAAAAACATCATGTTATTCATATACCAGAAATGTTTGAAGCTACTGACTGAATGAAAGGAGCTGGCATCTCACTCTCTTTGAATCTTCTTTATCATGCTAAGAGGAGCAGGAAAAAGCAAAAAATTTCAGAATTGCACCTTGCAATGCGGAGAAATTACTGTTTGTGCATTTACAATATTCATTGATTTTTGCCATTGAAAAACGTCCAGAAATGATTGAAGCTACTGACTGAATGAAAGGAGCTGGCATCTCACTCTCTTTGAATCTTCTTTATCATGCTAAGAGGAGCAGGAAAATGCAAGAAATTTCAGAATTGCACCTTGCAATGCGGAGAAATTATTGTTTGTGCATTTATAATATTCATTGATTTTTGCCATTGAAAAACATCCAGAAATGATTGAAGCTACTGACTGAATGAAAGGAGCTGGCATCTCACTCTCTTTGAATCTTCTTTATCATGCTAAGAGGAGCAGGAAAAAGCAAAAAATTTCAGAATTGCACCTTGCAATGCGGAGAAATTACTGTTTGTGCATTTACAATATTCATTGATTTTTGCCATTGAAAAACATCATGTTATTCATATACCAGAAATGATTGAAGCTACTGACTGAATGAAAGGAGCTGGCATCTCACTCTCTTTGAATCTTCTTTATCATGCTAAGAGGAGCAGGAAAAAGCAAAAAATTTCAGAATTGCACCTTGCAATGCGGAGAAATTACTGTTTGTGCATTTACAATATTCATTGATTTTTGCATTGAAAAACGTCCAGAAATGACTGAAGCTACTGACTGAATGAAAGGAGCTGGCATCTCACTCTCTTTGAATCTTCTTTATCATGCTAAGAGGAGCAGGAAAAAGCAAAAAATTTCAGAATTGCATCTTGCAATGCGGAGAAATTACTGTTTGTGCATTTACAATATTCATTGATTTTTGCCATTGAAAAACGTCCAGAAATGATTGAAGCTACTTACTGAATGAAAGGAGCTGGCATCTCACTCTCTTTGAATCTTCTTTATCATGCTAAGAGGAGCAGGAAAAAGCAAAAAATTTCAGAATTGCACCTTGCAATGCGGAGAAATTACTGTTTGTGCATTTACAATATTCATTGATTTTTGCCATTGAAAAACATCATGTTATTCATATACCAGAAATGATTGAAGCTACTGACTGAATGAAAGGAGCTGGCATCTCACTCTCTTTGAATCTTCTTTATCATGCTAAGAGGAGCAGGAAAAAGCAAAAAATTTCAGAATTGCACCTTGCAATGCGGAGAAATTACTGTTTGTGCATTTACAATATTCATTGATTTTTGCCATTGAAAAACGTCCAGAAATGATTGAAGCTACTGACTGAATGAAAGGAGCTGGCATCTCACTCTCTTTGAATCTTCTTTATCATGCTAAGAGGAGCAGGAAAAAGCAAAAAATTTCAGAATTGCACCTTGCAATGCGGAGAAATTACTGTTTGTGCATTTACAATATTCATTGATTTTTGCCATTGAAAAACGTCCAGAAATGATTGAAGCTACTGACTGAATGAAAGGAGCTGGCATCTCACTCTCTTTGAATCTTCTTTATCATGCTAGGATTAGCAGGAAAAAGCAAAAAATTTCAGAATTGCACCTGGCAATGTGGAGATATTACTGTTTGTGCATTTACAATATTCATTGAATTTTGCCATTGAAAAACGTCCAGAAATGTTTGAAGCTACTGACTGAATGAAAGGAGCTGGCATCTCACTCTATTTGAATCTTCTTTATCATGCTAGGATTAGCAGGAAAAAGCAAAAAATTTCAGAATTGCACCTTGCAATGTGGAGATATTACTGTTTGTGCATTTACAATATTCATTGATTTTTGCCATTGAAAAACGTTCAGAAATGTTTATACCAGAAATGTTTGAAGCTACTGACTGAATGAAAGGAGCTGGCATCTCACTCTCTTTGAATCTTCTTTATCATGCTAAGAGGAGCAGGAAAAAGCAAAAAATTTCAGAATTGCACCTTGCAATGCGGAGAAATTACTGTTTGTGCATTTACAATATTCATTGATTTTTGCCATTGAAAAACGTCCAGAAATGACTGAAGCTACTGACTGAATGAAAGGAGCTGGCATCTCACTCTCTTTCAATCTTCTTTATCATGCTAAGAGGAGCAGGAAAAAGCAAAAAATTTCAAAATTGCACCTTGCAATGCGGAGAAATTACTGTTTGTGCATTTACAATATTCATTGATTTTTGCCATTGAAAAACGTCCAGAAATGATTGAAGCTACTGACTGAATGAAAGGAGCTGGCATCTCACTCTCTTTGAATCTTCTTTATCATGCTAAGAGGAGCAGGAAAAAGCAAAAAATTTCAGAATTGCACCTTGCAATGCGGAGAAATTACTGTTTGTGCATTTACAATATTCATTGATTTTTGCCATTGAAAAACATCATGTTATTCATATACCAGAAATGATTGAAGCTACTGACTGAATGAAAGGAGCTGGCATCTCACTCTCTTTGAATCTTCTTTATCATGCTAAGAGGAGCAGGAAAAAGCAAAAAATTTCAGAATTGCACCTTGCAATGCGGAGAAATTACTGTTTGTGCATTTACAATATTCATTGATTTTTGCCATTGAAAAACGTCCAGAAATGATTGAAGCTACTGACTGAATGAAAGGAGCTGGCATCTCACTCTCTTTGAATCTTTTTTATCATGCTAAGAGGAGCAGGAAAAAGCAAAAAATTTCAGAATTGCATCTTGCAATGCGGAGAAATTACTGTTTGTGCATTTACAATATTCATTGATTTTTGTCATTGAAAAACGTCCAGAAATGATTGAAGCTACTGACTGAATGAAAGGAGCTGGCATCTCACTCTCTTTGAATCTTCTTTATCATGCTAAGAGGAGCAGGAAAAAGCAAAAAATTTCAGAATTGCACCTTGCAATGCGGAGAAATTACTGTTTGTGCATTTACAATATTCATTGATTTTTGCCATTGAAAAACGTCCAGAAATGATTGAAGCTACTGACTGAATGAAAGGAGCTGGAATCTCACTCTCTTTGAATCTTCTTTATCATGCTAAGAGGAGCAGGAAAAAGCAAAAAATTTCAGAATTGCAACTTGCAATGCGGAGAAATTACTGTTTGTGCATTTACAATATTCATTGATTTTTGCCATTGAAAAACATCATGTTATTCATATACCAGAAATGATTGAAGCTACTGACTGAATGAAAGGAGCTGGCATCTCACTCTCTTTGAATCTTCTTTATCATGCTAAGAGGAGCAGGAAAAAGCAAAAAATTTCAGAATTGCACCTTGCAATGCGGAGAAATTACTGTTTGTGCATTTACAATATTCATTGATTTTTGCCATTGAAAAACGTCCAGAAATGATTGAAGCTACTGACTGAATGAAAGGAGCTGGCATCTCACTCTCTTTGAATCTTCTTTATCATGCTAAGAGGAGCAGGAAAAAGCAAAAAATTTCAGAATTGCACCTTGCAATGCGGAGAAATTACTGTTTGTGCATTTACAATATTCATTGATTTTTGCCATTGAAAAACGTCCAGAAATGATTGAAGCTACTGACTGAATGAAAGGAGCTGGCATCTCACTCTCTTTGAATCTTCTTTATCATGCTAAGAGGAGCAGGAAAAAGCAAAAAATTTCAGAATTGCACCTTGCAATGCGGAGAAATTACTGTTTGTGCATTTACAATATTCATTAATTTTTGCCATTGAAAAACATCATGTTATTCATATCCCAGAAATGTTTGAAGCTACTGACTGAATGAAAGAAGCTGGCATCTCACTCTCTTTGAATCTTCTTTATCATGCTAAGAGGAGCAGGAAAAAGCAAAAAATTTCAGAATTGCACCTTGCAATGCGGAGAAATTACTGTTTGTGCATTTACAATATTCATTGATTTTTGCCATTGAAAAACGTCCAGAAATGATTGAAGCTACTGACTGAATGAAAGGAGCTGGCATCTCACTCTCTTTGAATCTTCTTTATCATGCTAAGAGGAGCAGGAAAAAGCAAAAAATTTCAGAATTGCACCTTGCAATGCGGAGAAATTACTGTTTGTGCATTTACAATATTCATTGATTTTTGCCATTGAAAAACATCATGTTATTCATATACCAGAAATGTTTGAAGCTACTGACTGAATGAAAGGAGCTGGCATCTCACTCTCTTTGAATCTTCTTTATCATGCTAAGAGGAGCAGGAAAAAGCAAAAAATTTCAGAATTGCACCTTGCAATGCGGAGAAATTACTGTTTGTGCATTTACAATATTCATTGATTTTTGCCATTGAAAAACGTCCAGAAATGATTGAAGCTACTGACTGAATGAAAGGAGCTGGCATCTCACTCTCTTTGAATCTTCTTTATCATGCTAAGAGGAGCAGGAAAATGCAAGAAATTTCAGAATTGCACCTTGCAATGCGGAGAAATTACTGTTTGTGCATTTACAATATTCATTGATTTTTGCCATTGAAAAACATCCAGAAATGATTGAAGCTACTGACTGAATGAAAGGAGCTGGCATCTCACTCTCTTTGAATCTTCTTTATCATGCTAAGAGGAGCAGGAAAAAGCCAAAAATTTCAGAATTGCACCTTGCAATGCGGAGAAATTACTGTTTGTGCATTTTCAATATTCATTGATTTTTGCCATTGAAAAACATCATGTTATTCATATACCAGAAATGATTGAAGCTACTGATTGAATGAAAGGAGCTGGCATCTCACTCTCTTTGAATCTTCTTTATCATGCAAAGAGGAGCAGGAAAAAGCAAAAAATTTCAGAATTGCACCTTGCAATGCGGAGAAATTACTGTTTGTGCATTTACAATATTCATTGATTTTTGCCATTGAAAAACGTCCAGAAATGATTGAAGCTACTGACTGAATGAAAGGAGCTGGCATCTCACTCTCTTTGAATCTTCTTTATCATGCTAAGAGGAGCAGGAAAAAGCAAAAAATTTCAGAATTGCACCTTGCAATGCGGAGAAATTACTGTTTGTGCATTTACAATATTCACTGATTTTTGCCATTGAAAAACGTCCAGAAATGATTGAAGCAACTGACTGAATGAAAGGAGCTGGCATCTCACTCTCTTTGAATCTTCTTTATCATGCTAAGAGGAGCAGGAAAAAGCAAAAAATTTCAGAATTGCACCTTGCAATGCGGAGAAATTACTGTTTGTGCATTTACAATATTCATTGATTTTTGCCATTGAAAAACGTCCAGAAATAATTGAAGCAACTGACTGAATGAAAGGAGCTGGCATCTCACTCTCTTTGAATCTTCTTTATCATGCTAAGAGGAGCAGGAAAAAGCAAAAAATTTCAGAATTGCAACTTGCAATGCGGAGAAATTACTGTTTGTGCATTTACAATATTCATTGATTTTTGCCATTGAAAAACATCATGTTATTCATATACCAGAAATGATTGAAGCTACTGACTGAATGAAAGGAGCTGGCATCTCACTCTCTTTGAATCTTCTTTATCATGCTAAGAGGAGCAGGAAAAAGCAAAAAATTTCAGAATTGCAACTTGCAATGCGGAGAAATTACTGTTTGTGCATTTACAATATTCATTGATTTTTGCCATTGAAAAACATCATGTTATTCATATACCAGAAATGATTGAAGCTACTGACTGAATGAAAGGAGCTGGCATCTCACTCTCTTTGAATCTTCTTTATCATGCTAAGAGGAGCAGGAAAAAGCAAAAAATTTCAGAATTGCACCTTGCAATGCGGAGAAATTACTGTTTGTGCATTTACAATATTCATTGATTTTTGCCATTGAAAAACGTCCAGAAATGATTGAAGCTACTGACTGAATGAAAGGAGCTGGCATCTCACTCTCTTTGAATCTTCTTTATCATGCTAAGAGGAGCAGGAAAAAGCAAAAAATTTCAGAATTGCACCTTGCAATGCGGAGAAATTACTGTTTGTGCATTTACAATATTCATTGATTTTTGCCATTGAAAAACGTCCAGAAATGATTGAAGCTACTGACTGAATGAAAGGAGCTGGCATCTCACTCTCTTTGAATCTTCTTTATCATGCTAAGAGGAGCAGGAAAAAGCAAAAAATTTCAGAATTGCACCTTGCAATGCGGAGAAATTACTGTTTGTGCATTTACAATATTCATTGATTTTTGCCATTGAAAAACATCATGTTATTCATATACCAGAAATGTTTGAAGCTACTGACTGAATGAAAGGAGCTGGCATCTCACTCTCTTTGAATCTTCTTTATCATGCTAAGAGGAGCAGGAAAAAGCAAAAAATTTCAGAATTGCACCTTGCAATGCGGAGAAATTACTGTTTGTGCATTTACAATATTCATTGATTTTTGCCATTGAAAAACGTCCAGAAATGATTGAAGCTACTGACTGAATGAAAGGAGCTGGCATCTCACTCTCTTTGAATCTTCTTTATCATGCTAAGAGGAGCAGGAAAATGCAAGAAATTTCAGAATTGCACCTTGCAATGCGGAGAAATTACTGTTTGTGCATTTACAATATTCATTGATTTTTGCCATTGAAAAACATCCAGAAATGATTGAAGCTACTGACTGAATGAAAGGAGCTGGCATCTCACTCTCTTTGAATCTTCTTTATCATGCTAAGAGGAGCAGGAAAAAGCCAAAAATTTCAGAATTGCACCTTGCAATGCGGAGAAATTACTGTTTGTGCATTTTCAATATTCATTGATTTTTGCCATTGAAAAACATCATGTTATTCATATACCAGAAATGATTGAAGCTACTGATTGAATGAAAGGAGCTGGCATCTCACTCTCTTTGAATCTTCTTTATCATGCAAAGAGGAGCAGGAAAAAGCAAAAAATTTCAGAATTGCACCTTGCAATGCGGAGAAATTACTGTTTGTGCATTTACAATATTCATTGATTTTTGCCATTGAAAAACGTCCAGAAATGATTGAAGCTACTGACTGAATGAAAGGAGCTGGCATCTCACTCTCTTTGAATCTTCTTTATCATGCTAAGAGGAGCAGGAAAAAGCAAAAAATTTCAGAATTGCACCTTGCAATGCGGAGAAATTACTGTTTGTGCATTTACAATATTCACTGATTTTTGCCATTGAAAAACGTCCAGAAATGATTGAAGCAACTGACTGAATGAAAGGAGCTGGCATCTCACTCTCTTTGAATCTTCTTTATCATGCTAAGAGGAGCAGGAAAAAGCAAAAAATTTCAGAATTGCACCTTGCAATGCGGAGAAATTACTGTTTGTGCATTTACAATATTCATTGATTTTTGCCATTGAAAAACGTCCAGAAATAATTGAAGCAACTGACTGAATGAAAGGAGCTGGCATCTCACTCTCTTTGAATCTTCTTTATCATGCTAAGAGGAGCAGGAAAAAGCAAAAAATTTCAGAATTGCAACTTGCAATGCGGAGAAATTACTGTTTGTGCATTTACAATATTCATTGATTTTTGCCATTGAAAAACATCATGTTATTCATATACCAGAAATGATTGAAGCTACTGACTGAATGAAAGGAGCTGGCATCTCACTCTCTTTGAATCTTCTTTATCATGCTAAGAGGAGCAGGAAAAAGCAAAAAATTTCAGAATTGCAACTTGCAATGCGGAGAAATTACTGTTTGTGCATTTACAATATTCATTGATTTTTGCCATTGAAAAACATCATGTTATTCATATACCAGAAATGATTGAAGCTACTGACTGAATGAAAGGAGCTGGCATCTCACTCTCTTTGAATCTTCTTTATCATGCTAAGAGGAGCAGGAAAAAGCAAAAAATTTCAGAATTGCACCTTGCAATGCGGAGAAATTACTGTTTGTGCATTTACAATATTCATTGATTTTTGCCATTGAAAAACGTCCAGAAATGATTGAAGCTACTGACTGAATGAAAGGAGCTGGCATCTCACTCTCTTTGAATCTTCTTTATCATGCTAAGAGGAGCAGGAAAAAGCAAAAAATTTCAGAATTGCACCTTGCAATGCGGAGAAATTACTGTTTGTGCTTTTACAATATTCATTGATTTTTGCCATTGAAAAACATCATGTTATTCATATACCAGAAATGTTTGAAGCTACTGACTGAATGAAAGGAGCTGGCATCTCACTCTCTTTGAATCTTCTTTATCATGCTAAGAGGAGCAGGAAAAAGCAAAAAATTTCAGAATTGCACCTTGCAATGCGGAGAAATTACTGTTTGTGCATTTACAATATTCATTGATTTTTGCCATTGAAAAATGTCCAGAAATGATTGAAGCTGCTGACTGAATGAAAGGAGCTGGCATCTCACTCTCTTTGAATCTTCTTTATCATGCTAAGAGGAGCAGGAAAAAGCAAAAAATTTCAGAATTGCACCTTGCAATGCGGAGAAATTACTGTTTGTGCATTTACAATATTCATTGATTTTTGCCATTGAAAAACGTCCAGAAATGATTGAAGCTACTGACTGAATGAAAGGAGCTGGCATCTCACTCTCTTTGAATCTTCTTTATCATGCTAAGAGGAGCAGGAAAAAGCAAAAAATTTCAGAATTGCACCTTGCAATGCGGAGAAATTACTGTTTGTGCATTTACAATATTCATTGATTTTTGCCATTGAAAAACATCATGTTATTCATATACTAGAAATGTTTGAAGCTACTGACTGAATGAAAGGAGCTGGCATCTCACTCTCTTTGAATCTTCTTTATCATGCTAAGAGGAGCAGGAAAAAGCAAAAAATTTCAGAATTGCACCTTGCAATGCGGAGAAATTACTGTTTGTGCATTTACAATATTCATTGATTTTTGCCATTGAAAAACGTCCAGAAATGATTGAAGCTACTGACTGAATGAAAGGAGCTGGCATCTCACTCTCTTTGAATCTTCTTTATCATGCTAAGAGGAGCAGGAAAAAGCAAAAAATTTCAGAATTGCACCTTGCAATGCGGAGAAATTACTGTTTGTGCATTTACAATATTCATTGATTTTTGCCATTGAAAAACATCATGTTATTCATATACCAGAAATGATTGAAGCTACTGACTGAATGAAAGGAGCTGGCATCTCGCTCTCTTTGAATCTTCTTTATCATGCTAAGAGGAGCAGGAAAAAGCAAAAAATTTCAGAATTGCACCTTGCAATGCGGAGAAATTACTGTTTGTGCATTTACAATATTCATTGATTTTTGCCATTGAAAAACGTCCAGAAATGATTGAAGCTACTGACTGAATGAAAGGAGCTGGCATCTCACTCTCTTTGAATCTTCTTTATCATGCTAAGAGGAGCAGGAAAAAGCAAAAAATTTCAGAATTGCACCTTGCAATGTGGAGAAATTACTGTTTGTGCATTTACAATATTCATTGATTTTTGCCATTGAAAAACATCATGTTATTCATATACCAGAAATGATTGAAGCTACTGACTGAATGAAAGGAGCTGGCATCTCACTCTCTTTGAATCTTCTTTATCATGCTAAGAGGAGCAGGAAAAAGCAAAAAATTTCAGAATTGCACCTTGCAATGCGGAGAAATTACTGTTTGTGCATTTACAATATTCATTGATTTTTGCCATTGAAAAACGTCCAGAAATGATTGAAGCTACTGACTGAATGAAAGGAGCTGGCATCTCACTCTCTTTGAATCTTCTTTATCATGCTAAGAGGAGCAGGAAAAAGCAAAAAATTTCAGAATTGCACCTTGCAATGCGGAGAAATTACTGTTTGTGCTTTTACAATATTCATTGATTTTTGCCATTGAAAAACATCATGTTATTCATATACCAGAAATGTTTGAAGCTACTGACTGAATGAAAGGAGCTGGCATCTCACTCTCTTTGAATCTTCTTTATCATACTAAGAGGAGCAGGAAAAAGCAAAAAATTTCAGAATTGCACCTTGCAATGCGGAGAAATTACTGTTTGTGCATTTACAATATTCATTGATTTTTGCCATTGAAAAACGTCCAGAAATGATTGAAGCTACTGACTGAATGAAAGGAGCTGGCATCTCACTCTCTTTGAATCTTCTTTATCATGCTAAGAGGAGCAGGAAAAAGCAAAAAATTTCAGAATTGCACCTTGCAATGCGGAGAAATTACTGTTTGTGCATTTACAATATTCATTGATTTTTGCCATTGAAAAACGTCCAGAAATGATTGAATCTACTGACTGAATGAAAGGAGCTGGCATCTCACTCTCTTTGAATCTTCTTTATCATGCTAAGAGGAGCAGGAAAAAGCAAAAAATTTCAGAATTGCAACTTGCAATGCGGAGAAATTACTGTTTGTGCATTTACAATATTCATTGATTTTTGCCATTGAAAAACATCATGTTATTCATATACCAGAAATGATTGAAGCTACTGACTGAATGAAAGGAGCTGGCATCTCACTCTCTTTGAATCTTCTTTATCATGCTAAGAGGAGCAGGAAAAAGCAAAAAATTTCAGAATTGCACCTTGCAATGCGGAGAAATTACTGTTTGTGCATTTACAATATTCATTGATTTTTGCCATTGAAAAACGTCCAGAAATGATTGAAGCTACTGACTGAATGAAAGGAGCTGGCATCTCACTCTCTTTGAATCTTCTTTATCATGCTAAGAGGAGCAGGAAAATGCAAGAAATTTCAGAATTGCACCTTGCAATGCGGAGAAATTACTGTTTGTGCATTTACAATATTCATTGATTTTTGCCATTGAAAAACATCCAGAAATGATTGAAGCTACTGACTGAATGAAAGGAGCTGGCATCTCACTCTCTTTGAATCTTCTTTATCATGCTAAGAGGAGCAGGAAAAAGCCAAAAATTTCAGAATTGCACCTTGCAATGCGGAGAAATTACTGTTTGTGCATTTTCAATATTCATTGATTTTTGCCATTGAAAAACATCATGTTATTCATATACCAGAAATGATTGAAGCTACTGATTGAATGAAAGGAGCTGGCATCTCACTCTCTTTGAATCTTCTTTATCATGCAAAGAGGAGCAGGAAAAAGCAAAAAATTTCAGAATTGCACCTTGCAATGCGGAGAAATTACTGTTTGTGCATTTACAATATTCATTGATTTTTGCCATTGAAAAACGTCCAGAAATGATTGAAGCTACTGACTGAATGAAAGGAGCTGGCATCTCACTCTCTTTGAATCTTCTTTATCATGCTAAGAGGAGCAGGAAAAAGCAAAAAATTTCAGAATTGCACCTTGCAATGCGGAGAAATTACTGTTTGTGCATTTACAATATTCACTGATTTTTGCCATTGAAAAACGTCCAGAAATGATTGAAGCAACTGACTGAATGAAAGGAGCTGGCATCTCACTCTCTTTGAATCTTCTTTATCATGCTAAGAGGAGCAGGAAAAAGCAAAAAATTTCAGAATTGCACCTTGCAATGCGGAGAAATTACTGTTTGTGCATTTACAATATTCATTGATTTTTGCCATTGAAAAACGTCCAGAAATAATTGAAGCAACTGACTGAATGAAAGGAGCTGGCATCTCACTCTCTTTGAATCTTCTTTATCATGCTAAGAGGAGCAGGAAAAAGCAAAAAATTTCAGAATTGCAACTTGCAATGCGGAGAAATTACTGTTTGTGCATTTACAATATTCATTGATTTTTGCCATTGAAAAACATCATGTTATTCATATACCAGAAATGATTGAAGCTACTGACTGAATGAAAGGAGCTGGCATCTCACTCTCTTTGAATCTTCTTTATCATGCTAAGAGGAGCAGGAAAAAGCAAAAAATTTCAGAATTGCAACTTGCAATGCGGAGAAATTACTGTTTGTGCATTTACAATATTCATTGATTTTTGCCATTGAAAAACATCATGTTATTCATATACCAGAAATGATTGAAGCTACTGACTGAATGAAAGGAGCTGGCATCTCACTCTCTTTGAATCTTCTTTATCATGCTAAGAGGAGCAGGAAAAAGCAAAAAATTTCAGAATTGCACCTTGCAATGCGGAGAAATTACTGTTTGTGCATTTACAATATTCATTGATTTTTGCCATTGAAAAACGTCCAGAAATGATTGAAGCTACTGACTGAATGAAAGGAGCTGGCATCTCACTCTCTTTGAATCTTCTTTATCATGCTAAGAGGAGCAGGAAAAAGCAAAAAATTTCAGAATTGCACCTTGCAATGCGGAGAAATTACTGTTTGTGCTTTTACAATATTCATTGATTTTTGCCATTGAAAAACATCATGTTATTCATATACCAGAAATGTTTGAAGCTACTGACTGAATGAAAGGAGCTGGCATCTCACTCTCTTTGAATCTTCTTTATCATGCTAAGAGGAGCAGGAAAAAGCAAAAAATTTCAGAATTGCACCTTGCAATGCGGAGAAATTACTGTTTGTGCATTTACAATATTCATTGATTTTTGCCATTGAAAAATGTCCAGAAATGATTGAAGCTGCTGACTGAATGAAAGGAGCTGGCATCTCACTCTCTTTGAATCTTCTTTATCATGCTAAGAGGAGCAGGAAAAAGCAAAAAATTTCAGAATTGCACCTTGCAATGCGGAGAAATTACTGTTTGTGCATTTACAATATTCATTGATTTTTGCCATTGAAAAACGTCCAGAAATGATTGAAGCTACTGACTGAATGAAAGGAGCTGGCATCTCACTCTCTTTGAATCTTCTTTATCATGCTAAGAGGAGCAGGAAAAAGCAAAAAATTTCAGAATTGCACCTTGCAATGCGGAGAAATTACTGTTTGTGCATTTACAATATTCATTGATTTTTGCCATTGAAAAACATCATGTTATTCATATACTAGAAATGTTTGAAGCTACTGACTGAATGAAAGGAGCTGGCATCTCACTCTCTTTGAATCTTCTTTATCATGCTAAGAGGAGCAGGAAAAAGCAAAAAATTTCAGAATTGCACCTTGCAATGCGGAGAAATTACTGTTTGTGCATTTACAATATTCATTGATTTTTGCCATTGAAAAACGTCCAGAAATGATTGAAGCTACTGACTGAATGAAAGGAGCTGGCATCTCACTCTCTTTGAATCTTCTTTATCATGCTAAGAGGAGCAGGAAAAAGCAAAAAATTTCAGAATTGCACCTTGCAATGCGGAGAAATTACTGTTTGTGCATTTACAATATTCATTGATTTTTGCCATTGAAAAACATCATGTTATTCATATACCAGAAATGATTGAAGCTACTGACTGAATGAAAGGAGCTGGCATCTCGCTCTCTTTGAATCTTCTTTATCATGCTAAGAGGAGCAGGAAAAAGCAAAAAATTTCAGAATTGCACCTTGCAATGCGGAGAAATTACTGTTTGTGCATTTACAATATTCATTGATTTTTGCCATTGAAAAACGTCCAGAAATGATTGAAGCTACTGACTGAATGAAAGGAGCTGGCATCTCACTCTCTTTGAATCTTCTTTATCATGCTAAGAGGAGCAGGAAAAAGCAAAAAATTTCAGAATTGCACCTTGCAATGTGGAGAAATTACTGTTTGTGCATTTACAATATTCATTGATTTTTGCCATTGAAAAACATCATGTTATTCATATACCAGAAATGATTGAAGCTACTGACTGAATGAAAGGAGCTGGCATCTCACTCTCTTTGAATCTTCTTTATCATGCTAAGAGGAGCAGGAAAAAGCAAAAAATTTCAGAATTGCACCTTGCAATGCGGAGAAATTACTGTTTGTGCATTTACAATATTCATTGATTTTTGCCATTGAAAAACGTCCAGAAATGATTGAAGCTACTGACTGAATGAAAGGAGCTGGCATCTCACTCTCTTTGAATCTTCTTTATCATGCTAAGAGGAGCAGGAAAAAGCAAAAAATTTCAGAATTGCACCTTGCAATGCGGAGAAATTACTGTTTGTGCTTTTACAATATTCATTGATTTTTGCCATTGAAAAACATCATGTTATTCATATACCAGAAATGTTTGAAGCTACTGACTGAATGAAAGGAGCTGGCATCTCACTCTCTTTGAATCTTCTTTATCATACTAAGAGGAGCAGGAAAAAGCAAAAAATTTCAGAATTGCACCTTGCAATGCGGAGAAATTACTGTTTGTGCATTTACAATATTCATTGATTTTTGCCATTGAAAAACGTCCAGAAATGATTGAAGCTACTGACTGAATGAAAGGAGCTGGCATCTCACTCTCTTTGAATCTTCTTTATCATGCTAAGAGGAGCAGGAAAAAGCAAAAAATTTCAGAATTGCACCTTGCAATGCGGAGAAATTACTGTTTGTGCATTTACAATATTCATTGATTTTTGCCATTGAAAAACGTCCAGAAATGATTGAATCTACTGACTGAATGAAAGGAGCTGGCATCTCACTCTCTTTGAATCTTCTTTATCATGCTAAGAGGAGCAGGAAAAAGCAAAAAATTTCAGAATTGCAACTTGCAATGCGGAGAAATTACTGTTTGTGCATTTACAATATTCATTGATTTTTGCCATTGAAAAACATCATGTTATTCATATACCAGAAATGATTGAAGCTACTGACTGAATGAAAGGAGCTGGCATCTCACTCTCTTTGAATCTTCTTTATCATGCTAAGAGGAGCAGGAAAAAGCAAAAAATTTCAGAATTGCACCTTGCAATGCGGAGAAATTACTGTTTGTGCATTTACAATATTCATTGATTTTTGCCATTGAAAAACATCATGTTATTCATATACCAGAAATGTTTGAAGCTACTGACTGAATGAAAGGAGCTGGCATCTCACTCTCTTTGAATCTTCTTTATCATGCTAAGAGGAGCAAGAAAAAGCAAAAAATTTCAGAATTGCACCTTGCAATGCGGAGAAATTACTGTTTGTGCATTTACAATATTCATTGATTTTTGCCATTGAAAAACGTCCAGAAATGATTGAAGCTACTGACTGAATGAAAGGAGCTGGCATCTCACTCTCTTTGAATCTTCTTTATCATGCTAAGAGGAGCAGGAAAATGCAAGAAATTTCAGAATTGCACCTTGCAATGCGGAGAAATTACTGTTTGTGCATTTACAATATTCATTGATTTTTGCCATTGAAAAACATCCAGAAATGATTGAAGCTACTGACTGAATGAAAGGAGCTGGCATCTCACTCTCTTTGAATCTTCTTTATCATGCTAAGAGGAGCAGGAAAAAGCCAAAAATTTCAGAATTGCACCTTGCAATGCGGAGAAATTACTGTTTGTGCATTTACAATATTCATTGATTTTTGCCATTGAAAAACATCATGTTATTCATATACCAGAAATGATTGAAGCTACTGACTGAATGAAAGGAGCTGGCATCTCACTCTCTTTGAATCTTCTTTATCATGCTAAGAGGAGCAGGAAAAAGCAAAAAATTTCAGAATTGCACCTTGCAATGCGGAGAAATTACTGTTTGTGCATTTGCAATATTCACTGATTTTTGCCATTGAAAAACGTCCAGAAATGATTGAAGCAACTGACTGAATGAAAGGAGCTGGCATCTCACTCTCTTTGAATCTTCTTTATCATGCTAAGAGGAGCAGGAAAAAGCAAAAAATTTCAGAATTGCACCTTGCAATGCGGAGAAATTACTGTTTGTGCATTTACAATATTCATTGATTTTTGCCATTGAAAAACGTCCAGAAATAATTGAAGCCACTGACTGAATGAAAGGAGCTGGCATCTCACTCTCTTTGAATCTTCTTTATCATGCTAAGAGGAGCAGGAAAAAGCAAAAAATTTCAGAATTGCAACTTGCAATGCGGAGAAATTACTGTTTGTGCATTTACAATATTCATTGATTTTTGCCATTGAAAAACATCATGTTATTCATATACCAGACATGATTGAAGCTAGTGACTGAATGAAAGGAGCTGGCATCTCACTCTCTTTGAATCTTCTTTATCATGCTAAGAGGAGCAGGAAAAAGCAAAAAATTTCAGAATTGCACCTTGCAATGCGGAGAAATTACTGTTTGTGCATTTACAATATTCATTGATTTTTGCCATTGAAAAACGTCCAGAAATGATTGAAGCTACTGACTGAATGAAAGGAGCTGGCATCTCACTCTCTTTGAATCTTCTTTATCATGCTAAGAGGAGCAGGAAAAAGCAAAAAATTTCAGAATTGCACCTTGCAATGCGGAGAAATTACTGTTTGTGCTTTTACAATATTCATTGATTTTTGAGATTGAAAAACATCATGTTATTCATATACCAGAAATGTTTGAAGCTACTGACTGAATGAAAGGAGCTGGCATCTCACTCTCTTTGAATCTTCTTTATCATGCTAAGAGGAGCAGGAAAAAGCAAAAAATTTCAGAATTGCACCTTGCAATGCGGAGAAATTACTGTTTGTGCATTTACAATATTCATTGATTTTTACCATTGAAAAATGTCCAGAAATGATTGAAGCTGCTGACTGAATGAAAGGAGCTGGCATCTCTCTCTCTTTGAATCTTCTTTATCATGCTAAGAGGAGCAGGAAAAAGCAAAAAATTTCAGAATTGCACCTTGCAATGCGGAGAAATTACTGTTTGTGCATTTACAATATTCATTGATTTTTGCCATTGAAAAACATCATGTTATTCATATACCAGAAATGATTGAAGCTACTGACTAAATGAAAGGAGCTGGCATCTCACTCTCTTTGAATCTTCTTTATCATGCTAAGAGGAGCAGGAAAAAGCAAAAAATTTCAGAATTGCACCTTGCAATGCGGAGAAATTACTGTTTGTGCATTTACAATATTCATTGATTTTTGCCATTGAAAAACGTCCAGAAATGATTGAAGCTACTGACTGAATGAAAGGAGCTGGCATCTCACTCTCTTTGAATATTCTTTATCATGCTAAGAGGAGCAGGAAAAAGCAAAAAATTTCAGAATTGCACCTTGCAATGCGGAGAAATTACTGTTTGTGCATTTACAATATTCATTGATTTTTGCCATTGAAAAACGTCCAGAAATGATTGAAGCTACTGACTGAATGAAAGGAGCTGGCATCTCACTCTCTTTGAATCTTCTTTATCATGCTAAGAGGAGCAGGAAAAAGCAAAAAATTTCAGAATTGCACCTTGCAATGCGGAGAAATTACTGTTTGTGCATTTACAATATTCATTGATTTTTGCCATTGAAAAACATCATGTTATTCATATACCAGAAATGTTTGAAGCTACTGACTGAATGAAAGGAGCTGGCATCTCACTCTCTTTGAATCTTCTTTATCATGCTAAGAGGAGCAGGAAAAAGCAAAAAATTTCAGAATTGCACCTTGCAATGCGGAGAAATTACTGTTTGTGCATTTACAATATTCATTGATTTTTGCCATTGAAAAACGTCCAGAAATGATTGAAGCTACTGACTGAATGAAAGGAGCTGGCATCTCACTCTCTGAATCTTCTTTATCATGCTAAGAGGAGCAGGAAAAAGCAAAAAATTTCAGAATTGCACCTTGCAATGCGGAGAAATTACTGTTTGTGCATTTACAATATTCATTGATTTTTGCCATTGAAAAACATCATGTTATTCATATACCAGAAATGATTGAAGCTACTGACTGAATGAAAGGAGCTGGCATCTCGCTCTCTTTGAATCTTCTTTATCATGCTAAGAGGAGCAGGAAAAAGCAAAAAATTTCAGAATTGCACCTTGCAATGCGGAGAAATTACTGTTTGTGCATTTACAATATTCATTGATTTTTGCCATTGAAAAACGTCCAGAAATGATTGAAGCTACTGACTGAAAGAAAGGAGCTGGCATCTCACTCTCTTTGAATCTTCTTTATCATGATAAGAGGAGCAGGAAAAAGCAAAAAATTTCAGAATTGCACCTTGCAATGTGGAGAAATTACTGTTTGTGCATTTACAATATTTATTGATTTTTGCCATTGAAAAACATCATGTTATTCATATACCAGAAATGATTGAAGCTACTGACTGAATGAAAGGAGCAGGCATCTCACTCTCTTTGAATCTTCTTTATCATGCTAAGAGGAGCAGGAAAAAGCAAAAAATTTCAGAATTGCACCTTGCAATGCGGAGAAATTACTGTTTGTGCATTTACAATATTCATTGATTTTTGCCATTGAAAAACGTCCAGAAATGATTGAAGCTACTGACTGAATGAAAGGAGCTGGCATCTCACTCTCTTTGAATCTTCTTTATCATGCTAAGAGGAGCAGGAAAAAGCAAAAAATTTCAGAATTGCACCTTGCAATGCGGAGAAATTACTGTTTGTGCTTTTACAATATTCATTGATTTTTGCCATTGAAAAACATCATGTTATTCATATACCAGAAATGTTTGAAGCTACTGACTGAATGAAAGGAGCTGGCATCTCACTCTCTTTGAATCTTCTTTATCATGCTAAGAGGAGCAGGAAAAAGCAAAAAATTTCAGAATTGCACCTTGCAATGCGGAGAAATTACTGTTTGTGCATTTACAATATTCATTGATTTTTGCCATTGAAAAACGTCCAGAAATGATTGAAGCTACTGACTGAATGAAAGGAGCTGGCATCTCACTCTCTTTGAATCTTCTTTATCATGCTAAGAGGAGCAGGAAAAAGCAAAAAATTTCAGAATTGCACCTTGCAATGCGGAGAAATTACTGTTTGTGCATTTACAATATTCATTGATTTTTGCCATTGAAAAACGTCCAGAAATGATTGAAGCTACTGACTGAATGAAAGGAGCTGGCATCTCACTCTCTTTGAATCTTCTTTATCATGCTAAGAGGAGCAGGAAAAAGCAAAAAATTTCAGAATTGCAACTTGCAATGCGGAGAAATTACTGTTTGTGCATTTACAATATTCATTGATTTTTGCCATTGAAAAACATCATGTTATTCATATACCAGAAATGATTGAAGCTACTGACTGAATGAAAGGAGCTGGCATCTCACTCTCTTTGAATCTTCTTTATCATGCTAAGAGGAGCAGGAAAAAGCAAAAAATTTCAGAATTGCACCTTGCAATGCGGAGAAATTACTGTTTGTGCATTTACAATATTCATTGATTTTTGCCATTGAAAAACGTCCAGAAATGATTGAAGCTACTGACTGAATGAAAGGAGCTGGCATCTCACTCTCTTTGAATCTTCTTTATCATGCTAAGAGGAGCAGGAAAAAGCAAAAAATTTCAGAATTGCACCTTGCAATGCGGAGAAATTACTGTTTGTGCATTTACAATATTCATTGATTTTTGCCATTGAAAAACGTCCAGAAATGATTGAAGCTACTGACTGAATGAAAGGAGCTGGCATCTCACTCTCTTTGAATCTTCTTTATCATGCTAAGAGGAGCAGGAAAAAGCAAAAAATTTCAGAATTGCACCTTGCAATGCGGAGAAATTACTGTTTGTGCATTTACAATATTCATTAATTTTTGCCTTTGAAAAACATCATGTTATTCATATCCCAGAAATGTTTGAAGCTACTGACTGAATGAAAGAAGCTGGCATCTCACTCTCTTTGAATCTTCTTTATCATGCTAAGAGGAGCAGGAAAAAGCAAAAAATTTCAGAATTGCACCTTGCAATGCGGAGAAATTACTGTTTGTGCATTTACAATATTCATTGATTTTTGCCATTGAAAAACGTCCAGAAATGATTGAAGCTACTGACTGAATGAAAGGAGCTGGCATCTCACTCTCTTTGAATCTTCTTTATCATGCTAAGAGGAGCAGGAAAAAGCAAAAAATTTCAGAATTGCACCTTGCAATGCGGAGAAATTACTGTTTGTGCATTTACAATATTCATTGATTTTTGCCATTGAAAAACATCATGTTATTCATATACCAGAAATGTTTGAAGCTACTGACTGAATGAAAGGAGCTGGCATCTCACTCTCTTTGAATCTTCTTTATCATGCTAAGAGGAGCAGGAAAAAGCAAAAAATTTCAGAATTGCACCTTGCAATGCGGAGAAATTACTGTTTGTGCATTTACAATATTCATTGATTTTTGCCATTGAAAAACATCATGTTATTCATATACCAGAAATGATTGAAGCTACTGACTGAATGAAAGGAGCTGGCATCTCACTCTCTTTGAATCTTCTTTATCATGCTAAGAGGAGCAGGAAAAAGCAAAAAATTTCAGAATTGCACCTTGCAATGCGGAGAAATTACTGTTTGTGCATTTGCAATATTCACTGATTTTTGCCATTGAAAAACGTCCAGAAATGATTGAAGCAACTGACTGAATGAAAGGAGCTGGCATCTCACTCTCTTTGAATCTTCTTTATCATGCTAAGAGGAGCAGGAAAAAGCAAAAAATTTCAGAATTGCACCTTGCAATGCGGAGAAATTACTGTTTGTGCATTTACAATATTCATTGATTTTTGCCATTGAAAAACGTCCAGAAATAATTGAAGCCACTGACTGAATGAAAGGAGCTGGCATCTCACTCTCTTTGAATCTTCTTTATCATGCTAAGAGGAGCAGGAAAAAGCAAAAAATTTCAGAATTGCAACTTGCAATGCGGAGAAATTACTGTTTGTGCATTTACAATATTCATTGATTTTTGCCATTGAAAAACATCATGTTATTCATATACCAGACATGATTGAAGCTAGTGACTGAATGAAAGGAGCTGGCATCTCACTCTCTTTGAATCTTCTTTATCATGCTAAGAGGAGCAGGAAAAAGCAAAAAATTTCAGAATTGCACCTTGCAATGTGGAGAAATTACTGTTTGTGCATTTACAATATTCATTGATTTTTGCCATTGAAAAACGTCCAGAAATGATTGAAGCTACTGACTGAATGAAAGGAGCTGGCATCTCACTCTCTTTGAATCTTCTTTATCATGCTAAGAGGAGCAGGAAAAAGCAAAAAATTTCAGAATTGCACCTTGCAATGCGGAGAAATTACTGTTTGTGCTTTTACAATATTCATTGATTTTTGAGATTGAAAAACATCATGTTATTCATATACCAGAAATGTTTGAAGCTACTGACTGAATGAAAGGAGCTGGCATCTCACTCTCTTTGAATCTTCTTTATCATGCTAAGAGGAGCAGGAAAAAGCAAAAAATTTCAGAATTGCACCTTGCAATGCGGAGAAATTACTGTTTGTGCATTTACAATATTCATTGATTTTTACCATTGAAAAATGTCCAGAAATGATTGAAGCTGCTGACTGAATGAAAGGAGCTGGCATCTCACTCTCTTTGAATCTTCTTTATCATGCTAAGAGGAGCAGGAAAAAGCAAAAAATTTCAGAATTGCACCTTGCAATGCGGAGAAATTACTGTTTGTGCATTTACAATATTCATTGATTTTTGCCATTGAAAAACATCATGTTATTCATATACCAGAAATGATTGAAGCTACTGACTAAATGAAAGGAGCTGGCATCTCACTCTCTTTGAATCTTCTTTATCATGCTAAGAGGAGCAGGAAAAAGCAAAAAATTTCAGAATTGCACCTTGCAATGCGGAGAAATTACTGTTTGTGCATTTACAATATTCATTGATTTTTGCCATTGAAAAACGTCCAGAAATGATTGAAGCTACTGACTGAATGAAAGGAGCTGGCATCTCACTCTCTTTGAATATTCTTTATCATGCTAAGAGGAGCAGGAAAAAGCAAAAAATTTCAGAATTGCACCTTGCAATGCGGAGAAATTACTGTTTGTGCATTTACAATATTCATTGATTTTTGCCATTGAAAAACGTCCAGAAATGATTGAAGCTACTGACAATGAAAGGAGCTGGCATCTCACTCTCTTTGAATCTTCTTTATCATGCTAAGAGGAGCAGGAAAAAGCAAAAAATTTCAGAATTGCACCTTGCAATGCGGAGAAATTACTGTTTGTGCATTTACAATATTCATTAATTTTTGCCTTTGAAAAACATCATGTTATTCATATCCCAGAAATGTTTGAAGCTACTGACTGAATGAAAGAAGCTGGCATCTCACTCTCTTTGAATCTTCTTTATCATGCTAAGAGGAGCAGGAAAAAGCAAAAAATTTCAGAATTGCACCTTGCAATGCGGAGAAATTACTGTTTGTGCATTTACAATATTCATTGATTTTTGCCATTGAAAAACGTCCAGAAATGATTGAAGCTACTGACTGAATGAAAGGAGCTGGCATCTCACTCTCTTTGAATCTTCTTTATCATGCTAAGAGGAGCAGGAAAAAGCAAAAAATTTCAGAATTGCACCTTGCAATGCGGAGAAATTACTGTTTGTGCATTTACAATATTCATTGATTTTTGCCATTGAAAAACATCATGTTATTCATATACCAGAAATGATTGAAGCTACTGACTGAATGAAAGGAGCTGGCATCTCACTCTCTTTGAATCTTCTTTATCATGCTAAGAGGAGCAGGAAAAAGCAAAAAATTTCAGAATTGCACCTTGCAATGCGGAGAAATTACTGTTTGTGCATTTACAATATTCATTGATTTTTGCCATTGAAAAACGTCCAGAAATGATTGAAGCTACTGACTGAATGAAAGGAGCTGGCATCTCACTCTCTTTGAATCTTCTTTATCATGCTAAGAGGAGCAGGAAAAAGCAAAAAATTTCAGAATTGCACCTTGCAATGCGGAGAAATTACTGTTTGTGCATTTACAATATTCATTGATTTTTGCCATTGAAAAACGTCCAGAAATGATTGAAGCTACTGACTGAATGAAAGGAGCTGGCATCTCACTCTCTTTGAATCTTCTTTATCATGCTAAGAGGAGCAGGAAAAAGCAAAAAATTTCAGAATTGCACCTTGCAATGCGGAGAAATTACTGTTTGTGCATTTACAATATTCATTGATTTTTGCCATTGAAAAACGTCCAGAAATGATTGAAGCTACTGACTGAATGAAAGGAGCTGGCATCTCACTCTCTTTGAATCTTCTTTATCATGCTAAGAGGAGCAGGAAAAAGCAAAAAATTTCAGAATTGCACCTTGCAATGCGGAGAAATTACTGTTTGTGCATTTACAATATTCATTAATTTTTGCCATTGAAAAACATCATGTTATTCATATCCCAGAAATGTTTGAAGCTACTGACTGAATGAAAGAAGCTGGCATCTCACTCTCTTTGAATCTTCTTTATCATGCTAAGAGGAGCAGGAAAAAGCAAAAAATTTCAGAATTGCACCTTGCAATGCGGAGAAATTACTGTTTGTGCATTTACAATATTCATTGATTTTTGCCATTGAAAAACATCATGTTATTCATATACCAGAAATGTTTGAAGCTACTGACTGAATGAAAGGAGCTGGCATCTCACTCCCTTTGAATCTTCTTTATCATGCTAAGAGGAGCAGGAAAAAGCAAAAAATTTCAGAATTGCACCTTGCAATGCGGAGAAATTACTGTTTGTGCATTTACAATATTCATTGATTTTTGCCATTGAAAAACGTCCAGAAATGATTGAAGCTACTGACTGAATGAAAGGAGCTGGCATCTCACTCTCTTTGAATCTTCTTTATCATGCTAAGAGGAGCAGGAAAAAGCAAAAAATTTCAGAATTGCAACTTGCAATGCGGAGAAATTACTGTTTGTGCATTTACAATATTCATTGATTTTTGCCATTGAAAAACATCATGTTATTCATATACCAGAAATGATTGAAGCTACTGACTGAATGAAAGGAGCTGGCATCTCACTCTCTTTGAATCTTCTTTATCATGCTAAGAGGAGCAGGAAAAAGCAAAAAATTTCAGAATTGCACCTTGCAATGCGGAGAAATTACTGTTTGTGCATTTACAATATTCATTGATTTTTGCCATTGAAAAACGTCCAGAAATGATTGAAGCTACTGACTGAATGAAAGGAGCTGGCATCTCACTCTCTTTGAATCTTCTTTATCATGCTAAGAGGAGCAGGAAAAAGCAAAAAATTTCAGAATTGCACCTTGCAATGCGGAGAAATTACTGTTTGTGCATTTACAATATTCATTGATTTTTGCCATTGAAAAACGTCCAGAAATGATTGAAGCTACTGACTGAATGAAAGGAGCTGGCATCTCACTCTCTTTGAATCTTCTTTATCATGCTAAGAGGAGCAGGAAAAAGCAAAAAATTTCAGAATTGCACCTTGCAATGCGGAGAAATTACTGTTTGTGCATTTACAATATTCATTAATTTTTGCCTTTGAAAAACATCATGTTATTCATATCCCAGAAATGTTTGAAGCTACTGTCTGAATGAAAGAAGCTGGCATCTCACTCTCTTTGAATCTTCTTTATCATGCTAAGAGGAGCAGGAAAAAGCAAAAAATTTCAGAATTGCACCTTGCAATGCGGAGAAATTACTGTTTGTGCATTTACAATATTCATTGATTTTTGCCATTGAAAAACGTCCAGAAATGATTGAAGCTACTGACTGAATGAAAGGAGCTGGCATCTCACTCTCTTTGAATCTTCTTTATCATGCTAAGAGGAGCAGGAAAAAGCAAAAAATTTCAGAATTGCACCTTGCAATGCGGAGAAATTACTGTTTGTGCATTTACAATATTCATTAATTTTTGCCTTTGAAAAACATCATGTTATTCATATCCCAGAAATGTTTGAAGCTACTGACTGAATGAAAGAAGCTGGCATCTCACTCTCTTTGAATCTTCTTTATCATGCTAAGAGGAGCAGGAAAAAGCAAAAAATTTCAGAATTGCACCTTGCAATGCGGAGAAATTACTGTTTGTGCATTTACAATATTCATTGATTTTTGCCATTGAAAAACGTCCAGAAATGATTGAAGCTACTGACTGAATGAAAGGAGCTGGCATCTCACTCTCTTTGAATCTTCTTTATCATGCTAAGAGGAGCAGGAAAAAGCAAAAAATTTCAGAATTGCACCTTGCAATGCGGAGAAATTACTGTTTGTGCATTTACAATATTCATTGATTTTTGCCATTGAAAAACATCATGTTATTCATATACCAGAAATGTTTGAAGCTACTGACTGAATGAAAGGAGCTGGCATCTCACTCTCTTTGAATCTTCTTTATCATGCTAAGAGGAGCAGGAAAAAGCAAAAAATTTCAGAATTGCACCTTGCAATGCGGAGAAATTACTGTTTGTGCATTTACAATATTCATTGATTTTTGCCATTGAAAAACGTCCAGAAATGATTGAAGCTACTGACTGAATGAAAGGAGCTGGCATCTCACTCTCTTTGAATCTTCTTTATCATGCTAAGAGGAGCAGGAAAATGCAAGAAATTTCAGAATTGCACCTTGCAATGCGGAGAAATTACTGTTTGTGCATTTACAATATTCATTGATTTTTGCCATTGAAAAACATCCAGAAATGATTGAAGCTACTGACTGAATGAAAGGAGCTGGCATCTCACTCTCTTTGAATCTTCTTTATCATGCTAAGAGGAGCAGGAAAAAGCCAAAAATTTCAGAATTGCACCTTGCAATGCGGAGAAATTACTGTTTGTGCATTTTCAATATTCATTGATTTTTGCCATTGAAAAACATCATGTTATTCATATACCAGAAATGATTGAAGCTACTGATTGAATGAAAGGAGCTGGCATCTCACTCTCTTTGAATCTTCTTTATCATGCAAAGAGGAGCAGGAAAAAGCAAAAAATTTCAGAATTGCACCTTGCAATGCGGAGAAATTACTGTTTGTGCATTTACAATATTCATTGATTTTTGCCATTGAAAAACGTCCAGAAATGATTGAAGCTACTGACTGAATGAAAGGAGCTGGCATCTCACTCTCTTTGAATCTTCTTTATCATGCTAAGAGGAGCAGGAAAAAGCAAAAAATTTCAGAATTGCACCTTGCAATGCGGAGAAATTACTGTTTGTGCATTTACAATATTCACTGATTTTTGCCATTGAAAAACGTCCAGAAATGATTGAAGCAACTGACTGAATGAAAGGAGCTGGCATCTCACTCTCTTTGAATCTTCTTTATCATGCTAAGAGGAGCAGGAAAAAGCAAAAAATTTCAGAATTGCACCTTGCAATGCGGAGAAATTACTGTTTGTGCATTTACAATATTCATTGATTTTTGCCATTGAAAAACGTCCAGAAATAATTGAAGCAACTGACTGAATGAAAGGAGCTGGCATCTCACTCTCTTTGAATCTTCTTTATCATGCTAAGAGGAGCAGGAAAAAGCAAAAAATTTCAGAATTGCAACTTGCAATGCGGAGAAATTACTGTTTGTGCATTTACAATATTCATTGATTTTTGCCATTGAAAAACATCATGTTATTCATATACCAGAAATGATTGAAGCTACTGACTGAATGAAAGGAGCTGGCATCTCACTCTCTTTGAATCTTCTTTATCATGCTAAGAGGAGCAGGAAAAAGCAAAAAATTTCAGAATTGCAACTTGCAATGCGGAGAAATTACTGTTTGTGCATTTACAATATTCATTGATTTTTGCCATTGAAAAACATCATGTTATTCATATACCAGAAATGATTGAAGCTACTGACTGAATGAAAGGAGCTGGCATCTCACTCTCTTTGAATCTTCTTTATCATGCTAAGAGGAGCAGGAAAAAGCAAAAAATTTCAGAATTGCACCTTGCAATGCGGAGAAATTACTGTTTGTGCATTTACAATATTCATTGATTTTTGCCATTGAAAAACGTCCAGAAATGATTGAAGCTACTGACTGAATGAAAGGAGCTGGCATCTCACTCTCTTTGAATCTTCTTTATCATGCTAAGAGGAGCAGGAAAAAGCAAAAAATTTCAGAATTGCACCTTGCAATGCGGAGAAATTACTGTTTGTGCTTTTACAATATTCATTGATTTTTGCCATTGAAAAACATCATGTTATTCATATACCAGAAATGTTTGAAGCTACTGACTGAATGAAAGGAGCTGGCATCTCACTCTCTTTGAATCTTCTTTATCATGCTAAGAGGAGCAGGAAAAAGCAAAAAATTTCAGAATTGCACCTTGCAATGCGGAGAAATTACTGTTTGTGCATTTACAATATTCATTGATTTTTGCCATTGAAAAATGTCCAGAAATGATTGAAGCTGCTGACTGAATGAAAGGAGCTGGCATCTCACTCTCTTTGAATCTTCTTTATCATGCTAAGAGGAGCAGGAAAAAGCAAAAAATTTCAGAATTGCACCTTGCAATGCGGAGAAATTACTGTTTGTGCATTTACAATATTCATTGATTTTTGCCATTGAAAAACGTCCAGAAATGATTGAAGCTACTGACTGAATGAAAGGAGCTGGCATCTCACTCTCTTTGAATCTTCTTTATCATGCTAAGAGGAGCAGGAAAAAGCAAAAAATTTCAGAATTGCACCTTGCAATGCGGAGAAATTACTGTTTGTGCATTTACAATATTCATTGATTTTTGCCATTGAAAAACATCATGTTATTCATATACTAGAAATGTTTGAAGCTACTGACTGAATGAAAGGAGCTGGCATCTCACTCTCTTTGAATCTTCTTTATCATGCTAAGAGGAGCAGGAAAAAGCAAAAAATTTCAGAATTGCACCTTGCAATGCGGAGAAATTACTGTTTGTGCATTTACAATATTCATTGATTTTTGCCATTGAAAAACGTCCAGAAATGATTGAAGCTACTGACTGAATGAAAGGAGCTGGCATCTCACTCTCTTTGAATCTTCTTTATCATGCTAAGAGGAGCAGGAAAAAGCAAAAAATTTCAGAATTGCACCTTGCAATGCGGAGAAATTACTGTTTGTGCATTTACAATATTCATTGATTTTTGCCATTGAAAAACATCATGTTATTCATATACCAGAAATGATTGAAGCTACTGACTGAATGAAAGGAGCTGGCATCTCGCTCTCTTTGAATCTTCTTTATCATGCTAAGAGGAGCAGGAAAAAGCAAAAAATTTCAGAATTGCACCTTGCAATGCGGAGAAATTACTGTTTGTGCATTTACAATATTCATTGATTTTTGCCATTGAAAAACGTCCAGAAATGATTGAAGCTACTGACTGAATGAAAGGAGCTGGCATCTCACTCTCTTTGAATCTTCTTTATCATGCTAAGAGGAGCAGGAAAAAGCAAAAAATTTCAGAATTGCACCTTGCAATGCGGAGAAATTACTGTTTGTGCATTTACAATATTCATTGATTTTTGCCATTGAAAAACATCATGTTATTCATATACTAGAAATGTTTGAAGCTACTGACTGAATGAAAGGAGCTGGCATCTCACTCTCTTTGAATCTTCTTTATCATGCTAAGAGGAGCAGGAAAAAGCAAAAAATTTCAGAATTGCACCTTGCAATGCGGAGAAATTACTGTTTGTGCATTTACAATATTCATTGATTTTTGCCATTGAAAAACGTCCAGAAATGATTGAAGCTACTGACTGAATGAAAGGAGCTGGCATCTCACTCTCTTTGAATCTTCTTTATCATGCTAAGAGGAGCAGGAAAAAGCAAAAAATTTCAGAATTGCACCTTGCAATGCGGAGAAATTACTGTTTGTGCATTTACAATATTCATTGATTTTTGCCATTGAAAAACATCATGTTATTCATATACCAGAAATGATTGAAGCTACTGACTGAATGAAAGGAGCTGGCATCTCGCTCTCTTTGAATCTTCTTTATCATGCTAAGAGGAGCAGGAAAAAGCAAAAAATTTCAGAATTGCACCTTGCAATGCGGAGAAATTACTGTTTGTGCATTTACAATATTCATTGATTTTTGCCATTGAAAAACGTCCAGAAATGATTGAAGCTACTGACTGAATGAAAGGAGCTGGCATCTCACTCTCTTTGAATCTTCTTTATCATGCTAAGAGGAGCAGGAAAAAGCAAAAAATTTCAGAATTGCACCTTGCAATGCGGAGAAATTACTGTTTGTGCATTTACAATATTCATTGATTTTTGCCATTGAAAAACGTCCAGAAATGATTGAAGCTACTGACTGAATGAAAGGAGCTGGCATCTCACTCTCTTTGAATCTTCTTTATCATGCTAAGAGGAGCAGGAAAAAGCAAAAAATTTCAGAATTGCACCTTGCAATGCGGAGAAATTACTGTTTGTGCTTTTACAATATTCATTGATTTTTGCCATTGAAAAACATCATGTTATTCATATACCAGAAATGTTTGAAGCTACTGACTGAATGAAAGGAGCTGGCATCTCACTCTCTTTGAATCTTCTTTATCATGCTAAGAGGAGCAGGAAAAAGCAAAAAATTTCAGAATTGCACCTTGCAATGCGGAGAAATTACTGTTTGTGCATTTACAATATTCATTGATTTTTGCCATTGAAAAACGTCCAGAAATGATTGAAGCTACTGACTGAATGAAAGGAGCTGGCATCTCACTCTCTTTGAATCTTCTTTATCATGCTAAGAGGAGCAGGAAAAAGCAAAAAATTTCAGAATTGCACCTTGCAATGCGGAGAAATTACTGTTTGTGCATTTACAATATTCATTGATTTTTGCCATTGAAAAACGTCCAGAAATGATTGAATCTACTGACTGAATGAAAGGAGCTGGCATCTCACTCTCTTTGAATCTTCTTTATCATGCTAAGAGGAGCAGGAAAAAGCAAAAAATTTCAGAATTGCAACTTGCAATGCGGAGAAATTACTGTTTGTGCATTTACAATATTCATTGATTTTTGCCATTGAAAAACATCATGTTATTCATATACCAGAAATGATTGAAGCTACTGACTGAATGAAAGGAGCTGGCATCTCACTCTCTTTGAATCTTCTTTATCATGCTAAGAGGAGCAGGAAAAAGCAAAAAATTTCAGAATTGCACCTTGCAATGCGGAGAAATTACTGTTTGTGCATTTACAATATTCATTGATTTTTGCCATTGAAAAACATCATGTTATTCATATACCAGAAATGTTTGAAGCTACTGACTGAATGAAAGGAGCTGGCATCTCACTCTCTTTGAATCTTCTTTATCATGCTAAGAGGAGCAAGAAAAAGCAAAAAATTTCAGAATTGCACCTTGCAATGCGGAGAAATTACTGTTTGTGCATTTACAATATTCATTGATTTTTGCCATTGAAAAACGTCCAGAAATGATTGAAGCTACTGACTGAATGAAAGGAGCTGGCATCTCACTCTCTTTGAATCTTCTTTATCATGCTAAGAGGAGCAGGAAAATGCAAGAAATTTCAGAATTGCACCTTGCAATGCGGAGAAATTACTGTTTGTGCATTTACAATATTCATTGATTTTTGCCATTGAAAAACATCCAGAAATGATTGAAGCTACTGACTGAATGAAAGGAGCTGGCATCTCACTCTCTTTGAATCTTCTTTATCATGCTAAGAGGAGCAGGAAAAAGCCAAAAATTTCAGAATTGCACCTTGCAATGCGGAGAAATTACTGTTTGTGCATTTACAATATTCATTGATTTTTGCCATTGAAAAACATCATGTTATTCATATACCAGAAATGATTGAAGCTACTGACTGAATGAAAGGAGCTGGCATCTCACTCTCTTTGAATCTTCTTTATCATGCTAAGAGGAGCAGGAAAAAGCAAAAAATTTCAGAATTGCACCTTGCAATGCGGAGAAATTACTGTTTGTGCATTTGCAATATTCACTGATTTTTGCCATTGAAAAACGTCCAGAAATGATTGAAGCAACTGACTGAATGAAAGGAGCTGGCATCTCACTCTCTTTGAATCTTCTTTATCATGCTAAGAGGAGCAGGAAAAAGCAAAAAATTTCAGAATTGCACCTTGCAATGCGGAGAAATTACTGTTTGTGCATTTACAATATTCATTGATTTTTGCCATTGAAAAACGTCCAGAAATAATTGAAGCTACTGACTGAATGAAAGGAGCTGGCATCTCACTCTCTTTGAATCTTCTTTATCATGCTAAGAGGAGCAGGAAAAAGCAAAAAATTTCAGAATTGCAACTTGCAATGCGGAGAAATTACTGTTTGTGCATTTACAATATTCATTGATTTTTGCCATTGAAAAACATCATGTTATTCATATACCAGACATGATTGAAGCTAGTGACTGAATGAAAGGAGCTGGCATCTCACTCTCTTTGAATCTTCTTTATCATGCTAAGAGGAGCAGGAAAAAGCAAAAAATTTCAGAATTGCACCTTGCAATGCGGAGAAATTACTGTTTGTGCATTTACAATATTCATTGATTTTTGCCATTGAAAAACGTCCAGAAATGATTGAAGCTACTGACTGAATGAAAGGAGCTGGCATCTCACTCTCTTTGAATCTTCTTTATCATGCTAAGAGGAGCAGGAAAAAGCAAAAAATTTCAGAATTGCACCTTGCAATGCGGAGAAATTACTGTTTGTGCTTTTACAATATTCATTGATTTTTGAGATTGAAAAACATCATGTTATTCATATACCAGAAATGTTTGAAGCTACTGACTGAATGAAAGGAGCTGGCATCTCACTCTCTTTGAATCTTCTTTATCATGCTAAGAGGAGTAGGAAAAAGCAAAAAATTTCAGAATTGCACCTTGCAATGCGGAGAAATTACTGTTTGTGCATTTACAATATTCATTGATTTTTACCATTGAAAAATGTCCAGAAATGATTGAAGCTGCTGACTGAATGAAAGGAGCTGGCATCTCACTCTCTTTGAATCTTCTTTATCATGCTAAGAGGAGCAGGAAAAAGCAAAAAATTTCAGAATTGCACCTTGCAATGCGGAGAAATTACTGTTTGTGCATTTACAATATTCATTGATTTTTGCCATTGAAAAACATCATGTTATTCATATACCAGAAATGATTGAAGCTACTGACTAAATGAAAGGAGCTGGCATCTCACTCTCTTTGAATCTTCTTTATCATGCTAAGAGGAGCAGGAAAAAGCAAAAAATTTCAGAATTGCACCTTGCAATGCGGAGAAATTACTGTTTGTGCATTTACAATATTCATTGATTTTTGCCATTGAAAAACGTCCAGAAATGATTGAAGCTACTGACTGAATGAAAGGAGCTGGCATCTCACTCTCTTTGAATCTTCTTTATCATGCTAAGAGGAGCAGGAAAAAGCAAAAAATTTCAGAATTGCACCTTGCAATGCGGAGAAATTACTGTTTGTGCATTTACAATATTCATTGATTTTTGCCATTGAAAAACGTCCAGAAATGATTGAAGCCACTGACTGAATGAAAGGAGCTGGCATCTCACTCTCTTTGAATCTTCTTTATCATGCTAAGAGGAGCAGGAAAAAGCAAAAAATTTCAGAATTGCACCTTGCAATGCGGAGAAATTACTGTTTGTGCATTTACAATATTCATTGATTTTTGCCATTGAAAAACATCATGTTATTCATATACCAGAAATGTTTGAAGCTACTGACTGAATGAAAGGAGCTGGCATCTCACTCTCTTTGAATCTTCTTTATCATGCTAAGAGGAGCAGGAAAAAGCAAAAAATTTCAGAATTGCACCTTGCAATGCGGAGAAATTACTGTTTGTGCATTTACAATATTCATTGATTTTTGCCATTGAAAAACGTCCAGAAATGATTGAAGCTACTGACTGAATGAAAGGAGCTGGCATCTCACTCTCTGAATCTTCTTTATCATGCTAAGAGGAGCAGGAAAAAGCAAAAAATTTCAGAATTGCACCTTGCAATGCGGAGAAATTACTGTTTGTGCATTTACAATATTCATTGATTTTTGCCATTGAAAAACATCATGTTATTCATATACCAGAAATGATTGAAGCTACTGACTGAATGAAAGGAGCTGGCATCTCGCTCTCTTTGAATCTTCTTTATCATGCTAAGAGGAGCAGGAAAAAGCAAAAAATTTCAGAATTGCACCTTGCAATGCGGAGAAATTACTGTTTGTGCATTTACAATATTCATTGATTTTTGCCATTGAAAAACGTCCAGAAATGATTGAAGCTACTGACTGAAAGAAAGGAGCTGGCATCTCACTCTCTTTGAATCTTCTTTATCATGCTAAGAGGAGCAGGAAAAAGCAAAAAATTTCAGAATTGCACCTTGCAATGTGGAGAAATTACTGTTTGTGCATTTACAATATTTATTGATTTTTGCCATTGAAAAACATCATGTTATTCATATACCAGAAATGATTGAAGCTACTGACTGAATGAAAGGAGCTGGCATCTCACTCTCTTTGAATCTTCTTTATCATGCTAAGAGGAGCAGGAAAAAGCAAAAAATTTCAGAATTGCACCTTGCAATGCGGAGAAATTACTGTTTGTGCATTTACAATATTCATTGATTTTTGCCATTGAAAAACGTCCAGAAATGATTGAAGCTACTGACTGAATGAAAGGAGCTGGCATCTCACTCTCTTTGAATCTTCTTTATCATGCTAAGAGGAGCAGGAAAAAGCAAAAAATTTCAGAATTGCACCTTGCAATGCGGAGAAATTACTGTTTGTGCTTTTACAATATTCATTGATTTTTGCCATTGAAAAACATCATGTTATTCATATACCAGAAATGTTTGAAGCTACTGACTGAATGAAAGGAGCTGGCATCTCACTCTCTTTGAATCTTCTTTATCATGCTAAGAGGAGCAGGAAAAAGCAAAAAATTTCAGAATTGCACCTTGCAATGCGGAGAAATTACTGTTTGTGCATTTACAATATTCATTGATTTTTGCCATTGAAAAACGTCCAGAAATGATTGAAGCTACTGACTGAATGAAAGGAGCTGGCATCTCACTCTCTTTGAATCTTCTTTATCATGCTAAGAGGAGCAGGAAAAAGCAAAAAATTTCAGAATTGCACCTTGCAATGCGGAGAAATTACTGTTTGTGCATTTACAATATTCATTGATTTTTGCCATTGAAAAACGTCCAGAAATGATTGAAGCTACTGACTGAATGAAAGGAGCTGGCATCTCACTCTCTTTGAATCTTCTTTATCATGCTAAGAGGAGCAGGAAAAAGCAAAAAATTTCAGAATTGCAACTTGCAATGCGGAGAAATTACTGTTTGTGCATTTACAATATTCATTGATTTTTGCCATTGAAAAACATCATGTTATTCATATACCAGAAATGATTGAAGCTACTGACTGAATGAAAGGAGCTGGCATCTCACTCTCTTTGAATCTTCTTTATCATGCTAAGAGGAGCAGGAAAAAGCAAAAAATTTCAGAATTGCACCTTGCAATGCGGAGAAATTACTGTTTGTGCATTTACAATATTCATTGATTTTTGCCATTGAAAAACGTCCAGAAATGATTGAAGCTACTGACTGAATGAAAGGAGCTGGCATCTCACTCTCTTTGAATCTTCTTTATCATGCTAAGAGGAGCAGGAAAAAGCAAAAAATTTCAGAATTGCACCTTGCAATGCGGAGAAATTACTGTTTGTGCATTTACAATATTCATTGATTTTTGCCATTGAAAAACGTCCAGAAATGATTGAAGCTACTGACTGAATGAAAGGAGCTGGCATCTCACTCTCTTTGAATCTTCTTTATCATGCTAAGAGGAGCAGGAAAAAGCAAAAAATTTCAGAATTGCACCTTGCAATGCGGAGAAATTACTGTTTGTGCATTTACAATATTCATTAATTTTTGCCTTTGAAAAACATCATGTTATTCATATCCCAGAAATGTTTGAAGCTACTGACTGAAAGAAAGAAGCTGGCATCTCACTCTCTTTGAATCTTCTTTATCATGCTAAGAGGAGCAGGAAAAAGCAAAAAATTTCAGAATTGCACCTTGCAATGCGGAGAAATTACTGTTTGTGCATTTACAATATTCATTGATTTTTGCCATTGAAAAACGTCCAGAAATGATTGAAGCTACTGACTGAATGAAAGGAGCTGGCATCTCACTCTCTTTGAATCTTCTTTATCATGCTAAGAGGAGCAGGAAAAAGCAAAAAATTTCAGAATTGCACCTTGCAATGCGGAGAAATTACTGTTTGTGCATTTACAATATTCATTGATTTTTGCCATTGAAAAACATCATGTTATTCATATACCAGAAATGTTTGAAGCTACTGACTGAATGAAAGGAGCTGGCATCTCACTCTCTTTGAATCTTCTTTATCATGCTAAGAGGAGCAGGAAAAAGCAAAAAAATTCAGAATTGCACCTTGCAATGCGGAGAAATTACTGTTTGTGCATTTACAATATTCATTGATTTTTGCCATTGAAAAACGTCCAGAAATGATTGAAGCTACTGACTGAATGAAAGGAGCTGGCATCTCACTCTCTTTGAATCTTCTTTATCATGCTAAGAGGAGCAGGAAAAAGCAAAAAATTTCAGAATTGCAACTTGCAATGCGGAGAAATTACTGTTTGTGCATTTACAATATTCATTGATTTTTGCCATTGAAAAACATCATGTTATTCATATACCAGAAATGATTGAAGCTACTGACTGAATGAAAGGAGCTGGCATCTCACTCTCTTTGAATCTTCTTTATCATGCTAAGAGGAGCAGGAAAAAGCAAAAAATTTCAGAATTGCACCTTGCAATGCGGAGAAATTACTGTTTGTGCATTTACAATATTCATTGATTTTTGCCATTGAAAAACGTCCAGAAATGATTGAAGCTACTGACTGAATGAAAGGAGCTGGCATCTCACTCTCTTTGAATCTTCTTTATCATGCTAAGAGGAGCAGGAAAAAGCAAAAAATTTCAGAATTGCACCTTGCAATGCGGAGAAATTACTGTTTGTGCATTTACAATATTCATTGATTTTTGCCATTGAAAAACGTCCAGAAATGATTGAAGCTACTGACTGAATGAAAGGAGCTGGCATCTCACTCTCTTTGAATCTTCTTTATCATGCTAAGAGGAGCTGGAAAAAGCAAAAAATTTCAGAATTGCACCTTGCAATGCGGAGAAATTACTGTTTGTGCATTTACAATATTCATTAATTTTTGCCATTGAAAAACATCATGTTATTCATATCCCAGAAATGTTTGAAGCTACTGACTGAATGAAAGAAGCTGGCATCTCACTCTCTTTGAATCTTCTTTATCATGCTAAGAGGAGCAGGAAAAAGCAAAAAATTTCAGAATTGCACCTTGCAATGCGGAGAAATTACTGTTTGTGCATTTACAATATTCATTGATTTTTGCCATTGAAAAACGTCCAGAAATGATTGAAGCTACTGACTGAATGAAAGGAGCTGGCATCTCACTCTCTTTGAATCTTCTTTATCATGCTAAGAGGAGCAGGAAAAAGCACAAAATTTCAGAATTGCACCTTGCAATGCGGAGAAATTACTGTTTGTGCATTTACAATATTCATTGATTTTTGCCATTGAAAAACATCATGTTATTCATATACCAGAAATGTTTGAAGCTACTGACTGAATGAAAGGAGCTGGCATCTCACTCTCTTTGAATCTTCTTTATCATGCTAAGAGGAGCAGGAAAAAGCAAAAAATTTCAGAATTGCACCTTGCAATGCGGAGAAATTACTGTTTGTGCATTTACAATATTCATTGATTTTTGCCATTGAAAAACGTCCAGAAATGATTGAAGCTACTGACTGAATGAAAGGAGCTGGCATCTCACTCTCTTTGAATCTTCTTTATCATGCTAAGAGGAGCAGGAAAATGCAAGAAATTTCAGAATTGCACCTTGCAATGCGGAGAAATTACTGTTTGTGCATTTACAATATTCATTGATTTTTGCCATTGAAAAACATCCAGAAATGATTGAAGCTACTGACTGAATGAAAGGAGCTGGCATCTCACTCTCTTTGAATCTTCTTTATCATGCTAAGAGGAGCAGGAAAAAGCCAAAAATTTCAGAATTGCACCTTGCAATGCGGAGAAATTACTGTTTGTGCATTTACAATATTCATTGATTTTTGCCATTGAAAAACATCATGTTATTCATATACCAGAAATGATTGAAGCTACTGACTGAATGAAAGGAGCTGGCATCTCACTCTCTTTGAATCTTCTTTATCATGCAAAGAGGAGCAGGAAAAAGCAAAAAATTTCAGAATTGCACCTTGCAATGCGGAGAAATTACTGTTTGTGCATTTACAATATTCATTGATTTTTGCCATTGAAAAACGTCCAGAAATGATTGAAGCTACTGACTGAATGAAAGGAGCTGGCATCTCACTCTCTTTGAATCTTCTTTATCATGCTAAGAGGAGCAGGAAAAAGCAAAAAATTTCAGAATTGCACCTTGCAATGCGGAGAAATTACTGTTTGTGCATTTACAATATTCATTGATTTTTGCCATTGAAAAACGTCCAGAAATGATTGAAGCAACTGACTGAATGAAAGGAGCTGGCATCTCACTCTCTTTGAATCTTCTTTATCATGCTAAGAGGAGCAGGAAAAAGCAAAAAATTTCAGAATTGCACCTTGCAATGCGGAGAAATTACTGTTTGTGCATTTACAATATTCATTGATTTTTGCCATTGAAAAACGTCCAGAAATAATTGAAGCTACTGACTGAATGAAAGGAGCTGGCATCTCACTCTCTTTGAATCTTCTTTATCATGCTAAGAGGAGCAGGAAAAAGCAAAAAATTTCAGAATTGCAACTTGCAATGCGGAGAAATTACTGTTTGTGCATTTACAATATTCATTGATTTTTGCCATTGAAAAACATCATGTTATTCATATACCAGAAATGATTGAAGCTACTGACTGAATGAAAGGAGCTGGCATCTCACTCTCTTTGAATCTTCTTTATCATGCTAAGAGGAGCAGGAAAAAGCAAAAAATTTCAGAATTGCACCTTGCAATGCGGAGAAATTACTGTTTGTGCATTTACAATATTCATTGATTTTTGCCATTGAAAAACGTCCAGAAATGATTGAAGCTACTGACTGAATGAAAGGAGCTGGCATCTCACTCTCTTTGAATCTTCTTTATCATGCTAAGAGGAGCAGGAAAAAGCAAAAAATTTCAGAATTGCACCTTGCAATGCGGAGAAATTACTGTTTGTGCTTTTACAATATTCATTGATTTTTGCCATTGAAAAACATCATGTTATTCATATACCAGAAATGTTTGAAGCTACTGACTGAATGAAAGGAGCTGGCATCTCACTCTCTTTGAATCTTCTTTATCATGCTAAGAGGAGCAGGAAAAAGCAAAAAATTTCAGAATTGCACCTTGCAATGCGGAGAAATTACTGTTTGTGCATTTACAATATTCATTGATTTTTGCCATTGAAAAACATCATGTTATTCATATACCAGAAATGATTCAAGCTACTGACTGAATGAAAGGAGCTGGCATCTCACTCTCTTTGAATCTTCTTTATCATGCTAAGAGGAGCAGGAAAAAGCAAAAAATTTCAGAATTGCACCTTGCAATGCGGAGAAATTACTGTTTGTGCATTTACAATATTCATTGATTTTTGCCATTGAAAAACGTCCAGAAATGATTGAAGCTACTGACTGAATGAAAGGAGCTGGCATCTCACTCTCTTTGAATCTTCTTTATCATGCTAAGAGGAGCAGGAAAAAGCAAAAAATTTCAGAATTGCACCTTGCAATGCGGAGAAATTACTGTTTGTGCATTTACAATATTCATTGATTTTTGCCATTGAAAAACGTCCAGAAATGATTGAAGCTACTGACTGAATGAAAGGAGCTGGCATCTCACTCTCTTTGAATCTTCTTTATCATGCTAAGAGGAGCAGGAAAAAGCAAAAAATTTCAGAATTGCACCTTGCAATGCGGAGAAATTACTGTTTGTGCATTTACAATATTCATTGATTTTTGCCATTGAAAAATGTCCAGAAATGATTGAAGCTACTGACTGAATGAAAGGAGCTGGCATCTCACTCTCTTTGAATCTTCTTTATCATGCTAAGAGGAGCAGGAAAAAGCAAAAAATTTCAGAATTGCACCTTGCAATGCGGAGAAATTACTGTTTGTGCTTTTACAATATTCATTGATTTTTGCCATTGAAAAACATCATGTTATTCATATACCAGAAATGTTTGAAGCTACTGACTGAATGAAAGGAGCTGGCATCTCACTCTCTTTGAATCTTCTTTATCATGCTAAGAGGAGCAGGAAAAAGCAAAAAATTTCAGAATTGCACCTTGCAATGCGGAGAAATTACTGTTTGTGCATTTACAATATTCATTGATTTTTGCCATTGAAAAACGTCCAGAAATGATTGAAGCTACTGACTGAATGAAAGGAGCTGGCATCTCACTCTCTTTGAATCTTCTTTATCATGCTAAGAGGAGCAGGAAAAAGCAAAAAATTTCAGAATTGCACCTTGCAATGCGGAGAAATTACTGTTTGTGCATTTACAATATTCATTGATTTTTGCCATTGAAAAACGTCCAGAAATGATTGAAGCTACTGACTGAATGAAAGGAGCTGGCATCTCACTCTCTTTGAATCTTCTTTATCATGCTAAGAGGAGCAGGAAAAAGCAAAAAATTTCAGAATTGCACCTTGCAATGCGGAGAAATTACTCTTTGTGCTTTTACAATATTCATTGATTTTTGCCATTGAAAAACATCATGTTATTCATATACCAGAAATGTTTGAAGCTACTGACTGAATGAAAGGAGCTGGCATCTCACTCTCTTTGAATCTTCTTTATCATGCTAAGAGGAGCAGGAAAAAGCAAAAAATTTCAGAATTGCACCTTGCAATGCGGAGAAATTACTGTTTGTGCATTTACAATATTCATTGATTTTTGCCATTGAAAAACGTCCAGAAATGATTGAAGCTACTGACTGAATGAAAGGAGCTGGCATCTCACTCTCTTTGAATCTTCTTTATCATGCTAAGAGGAGCAGGAAAAAGCAAAAAATTTCAGAATTGCACCTTGCAATGCGGAGAAATTACTGTTTGTGCATTTACAATATTCATTGATTTTTGCCATTGAAAAACGTCCAGAAATGATTGAAGCTACTGACTGAATGAAAGGAGCTGGCATCTCACTCTCTTTGAATCTTCTTTATCATGCTAAGAGGAGCAGGAAAAAGCAAAAAATTTCAGAATTGCAACTTGCAATGCGGAGAAATTACTGTTTGTGCATTTACAATATTCATTGATTTTTGCCATTGAAAAACATCATGTTATTCATATACCAGAAATGATTGAAGCTACTGACTGAATGAAAGGAGCTGGCATCTCACGCTCTTTGAATCTTCTTTATCATGCTAAGAGGAGCAGGAAAAAGCAAAAAATTTCAGAATTGCACCTTGCAATGCGGAGAAATTACTGTTTGTGCATTTACAATATTCATTGATTTTTGCCATTGAAAAACGTCCAGAAATGATTGAAGCTACTGACTGAATGAAAGGAGCTGGCATCTCACTCTCTTTGAATCTTCTTTATCATGCTAAGAGGAGCAGGAAAAAGCAAAAAATTTCAGAATTGCACCTTGCAATGCGGAGAAATTACTGTTTGTGCTTTTACAATATTCATTGATTTTTGCCATTGAAAAACATCATGTTATTCATATACCAGAAATGTTTGAAGCTACTGACTGAATGAAAGGAGCTGGCATCTCACTCTCTTTGAATCTTCTTTATCATGCTAAGAGGAGCAGGAAAAAGCAAAAAATTTCAGAATTGCACCTTGCAATGCGGAGAAATTACTGTTTGTGCATTTACAATATTCATTGATTTTTGCCATTGAAAAACGTCCAGAAATGATTGAAGCTACTGACTGAATGAAAGGAGCTGGCATCTCACTCTCTTTGAATCTTCTTTATCATGCTAAGAGGAGCAGGAAAAAGCAAAAAATTTCAGAATTGCTCCTTGCAATGCGGAGAAATTACTGTTTGTGCATTTACAATATTCATTGATTTTTGCCATTGAAAAACGTCCAGAAATGATTGAAGCTACTGACTGAATGAAAGGAGCTGGCATCTCACTCTCTTTGAATCTTCTTTATCATGCTAAGAGGAGCAGGAAAAAGCAAAAAATTTCTGAATTGCACCTTGCAATGCGGAGAAATTACTGTTTGTGCATTTACAATATTCATTGATTTTTGCCATTGAAAAACATCATGTTATTCATATACCAGAAATGATTGAAGCTACTGACTGAATGAAAGGAGCTGGCATCTTACTCTCTTTGAATCTTCTTTGTCATGCTAAGAGGAGCAGGAAAAAGCAAAAAATTTCAGAATTGCACCTTGCAATGCGGAGAAATTACTGTTTGTGCATTTACAATATTCATTGATTTTTGCCATTGAAAAACGTCCAGAAATGATTGAAGCTACTGACTGAATGAAAGGAGCTGGCATCTCACTCTCTTTGAATCTTCTTTATCATGCTAAGAGGAGCAGGAAAAAGCAAAAAATTTCAGAATTGCACCTTGCAATGCGGAGAAATTACTGTTTGTGCATTTACAATATTCATTGATTTTTGCCATTGAAAAACGTCCAGAAATGATTGAAGCTACTGACTGAATGAAAGGAGCTGGCATCTCACTCTCTTTGAATCTTCTTTATCATGCTAAGAGGAGCAGGAAAAAGCAAAAAATTTCAGAATTGCACCTTGCAATGCGGAGAAATTACTGTTTGTGCATTTACAATATTCATTGATTTTTGCCATTGAAAAACATCATGTTATTCATATACCAGAAATGTTTGAAGCTACTGACTGAATGAAAGGAGCTGGCATCTCACTCTCTTTGAATCTTCTTTATCATGCTAAGAGGAGCAGGAAAAAGCAAAAAATTTCAGAATTGCACCTTGCAATGCGGAGAAATTACTGTTTGTGCATTTACAATATTCATTGATTTTTGCCATTGAAAAACGTCCAGAAATGATTGAAGCTACTGACTGAATGAAAGGAGCTGGCATCTCACTCTCTTTGAATCTTCTTTATCATGCTAAGAGGAGCAGGAAAAAGCAAAAAATTTCAGAATTGCACCTTGCAATGCGGAGAAATTACTGTTTGTGCATTTACAATATTCATTGATTTTTGCCATTGAAAAACGTCCAGAAATGATTGAAGCTACTGACTGAATGAAAGGAGCTGGCATCTCACTCTCTTTGAATCTTCTTTATCATGCTAAGAGGAGCAGGAAAAAGCAAAAAATTTCATAATTGCACCTTGCAATGCGGAGAAATTACTCTTTGTGCATTTACAATATTCATTGATTTTTGCCATTGAAAAACATCATGTTATTCATATACCAGAAATGTTTGAAGCTACTGACTGAATGAAAGGAGCTGGCATCTCACTCTCTTTGAATCTTCTTTATCATGCTAAGAGGAGCAGGAAAAAGCAAAAAATTTCAGAATTGCACCTTGCAATGCGGAGAAATTACTGTTTGTGCATTTACAATATTCATTGATTTTTGCCATTGAAAAACATCATGTTATTCATATACCAGAAATGTTTGAAGCTACTGACTGAATGAAAGGAGCTGGCATCTCACTCTCTTTGAATCTTCTTTATCATGCTAAGAGGAGCAGGAAAAAGCAAAAAATTTCAGAATTGCACCTTGCAATGTGGAGAAATTACTGTTTGTGCATTTACAATATTCATTGATTTTTACCATTGAAAAACGTCCAGAAATGATTGAAGCTACTGACTGAATGAAAGTAGCTGGCATCTCACTCTCTTTGAATCTTCTTTATCATGCTAAGAGGAGCAGGAAAAAGCAAAAAATTTCAGACTTGCACCTTGCAATGCGGAGAAATTACTGTTTGTGCATTTACAATATTCATTGATTTTTGCCATTGAAAAACATCATGTTATTCATATACCAGAAATGTTTGAAGCTACTGACTGAATGAAAGGAGCTGGCATCTCACTCTCTTTGAATCTTCTTTATCATGCTAAGAGGAGCGGGAAAAAGCAAAAAATTTCAGAATTGCACCTTGCAATGCGGAGAAATTACTGTTTGTGCATTTACAATATTCATTGATTTTTGCCATTGAAAAACATCCAGAAATGATTGAAGGTACTGACTGAATGAAAGGAGCTGGCATCTCACTCTCTTTGAATCTTCTTTATCATGCTAAGAGGAGCAGGAAAAAGCAAAAAATTTCAGAATTGCACCTTGCAATGCGGAGAAATTACTGTTTGTGCATTTACAATATTCATTGATTTTTGCCATTGAAAAACGTCCAGAAATGATTGAAGCTACTGACTGAATGAAAGGAGCTGGCATCTCACTCTCTTTGAATCTTCTTTATCATGCTAAGAGGAGCAGGAAAAAGCAAAAAATTTCAGAATTGCACCTTGCAATGCGGAGAAATTACAGTTTGTGCATTTACAATATTCATTGATTTTTGCCATTGAAAAACATCCAGAAATGATTGAAGCTACTGACTGAATGAAAGGAGCTGGCATCTCACTCTCTTTGAATCTTCTTTATCATGCTAAGAGGAGCAGGAAAAAGCAAAAAATTTCAGAATTGCACCTTGCAATGCGGAGAAATTACTGTTTGTGCATTTACAATATTCATTGATTTTTGCCATTGAAAAACGTCCAGAAATGATTGAAGCTACTGACTGAATGAAAGGAGCTGGCATCTCACTCTCTTTGAATCTTCTTTATCATGCTAAGAGGAGCAGGAAAAAGCAAAAAATTTCATAATTGCACCTTGCAATGCGGAGAAATTACTCTTTGTGCATTTACAATATTCATTGATTTTTGCCATTGAAAAACATCATGTTATTCATATACCAGAAATGTTTGAAGCTACTGACTGAATGAAAGGAGCTGGCATCTCACTCTCTTTGAATCTTCTTTATCATGCTAAGAGGAGCAGGAAAAAGCAAAAAATTTCAGAATTGCACCTTGCAATGCGGAGAAATTACTGTTTGTGCATTTACAATATTCATTGATTTTTGCCATTGAAAAACATCATGTTATTCATATACCAGAAATGTTTGAAGCTACTGACTGAATGAAAGGAGCTGGCATCTCACTCTCTTTGAATCTTCTTTATCATGCTAAGAGGAGCAGGAAAAAGCAAAAAATTTCAGAATTGCACCTTGCAATGTGGAGAAATTACTGTTTGTGCATTTACAATATTCATTGATTTTTACCATTGAAAAACGTCCAGAAATGATTGAAGCTACTGACTGAATGAAAGTAGCTGGCATCTCACTCTCTTTGAATCTTCTTTATCATGCTAAGAGGAGCAGGAAAAAGCAAAAAATTTCAGACTTGCACCTTGCAATGCGGAGAAATTACTGTTTGTGCATTTACAATATTCATTGATTTTTGCCATTGAAAAACATCATGTTATTCATATACCAGAAATGTTTGAAGCTACTGACTGAATGAAAGGAGCTGGCATCTCACTCTCTTTGAATCTTCTTTATCATGCTAAGAGGAGCGGGAAAAAGCAAAAAATTTCAGAATTGCACCTTGCAATGCGGAGAAATTACTGTTTGTGCATTTACAATATTCATTGATTTTTGCCATTGAAAAACATCCAGAAATGATTGAAGGTACTGACTGAATGAAAGGAGCTGGCATCTCACTCTCTTTGAATCTTCTTTATCATGCTAAGAGGAGCAGGAAAAAGCAAAAAATTTCAGAATTGCACCTTGCAATGCGGAGAAATTACTGTTTGTGCATTTACAATATTCATTGATTTTTGCCATTGAAAAACGTCCAGAAATGATTGAAGCTACTGACTGAATGAAAGGAGCTGGCATCTCACTCTCTTTGAATCTTCTTTATCATGCTAAGAGGAGCAGGAAAAAGCAAAAAATTTCAGAATTGCACCTTGCAGTGCGGAGAAATTACAGTTTGTGCATTTACAATATTCATTGATTTTTGCCATTGAAAAACATCCAGAAATGATTGAAGCTACTGACTGAATGAAAGGAGCTGGCATCTCACTCTCTTTGAATCTTCTTTATCATGCTAAGAGGAGCAGGAAAAAGCAAAAAATTTCAGAATTGCACCTTGCAATGCGGAGAAATTACTGTTTGTGCATTTACAATATTCATTGATTTTTGCCATTGAAAAACGTCCAGAAATGATTGAAGCTACTGACTGAATGAAAGGAGCTGGCATCTCACTCTCTTTGAATCTTCTTTATCATGCTAAGAGGAGCAGGAAAAAGCAAAAAATTTCAGAATTGCACCTTGCAATGCGGAGAAATTACTGTTTGTGCATTTACAATATTCATTGATTTTTGCCATTGAAAAACATCATGTTATTCATATACCAGAAATGATAGAAGCTACTGACTGAATGAAAGGAGCTGGCATCTTACTCTCTTTGAATCTTCTTTGTCATGCTAAGAGGAGCAGGAAAAAGCAAAAAATTTCAGAATTGCACCTTGCAATGCGGAGAAATTACTGTTTGTGCATTTACAATATTCATTGATTTTTGCCATTGAAAAACATCATGTTATTCATATACCAGAAATGTTTGAAGCTACTGACTGAATGAAAGGAGCTGGCATCTCACTCTCTTTGAATCTTCTTTATCATGCTAAGAGGAGCAGGAAAAAGCAAAAAATTTCAGAATTGCACCTTGCAATGTGGAGAAATTACTGTTTGTGCATTTACAATATTCATTGATTTTTACCATTGAAAAACGTCCAGAAATGATTGAAGCTACTGACTGAATGAAAGTAGCTGGCATCTCACTCTCTTTGAATCTTCTTTATCATGCTAAGAGGAGCAGGAAAAAGCAAAAAATTTCAGAATTGCACCTTGCAATCCAGAGAAATTACTGTTTGTGCCTTTACAATATTTATTGATTTTTGCCATTGAAAAACATCATGTTATTCATATACCAGAAATGTTTGAAGCTACTGACTGAATGAAAGGAGCTGGCATCTCACTCTCTTTGAATCTTCTTTATCATGCTAAGAGGAGCAGGAAAAAGCAAAAAATTTCAGAATTGCACCTTGCAATGTGGAGATATTACTGTTTGTGCATTTACAATATTCATTGAATTTTGCCATTGAAAAACGTCCAGAAATGTTTGAAGCTACTGACTGAATGAAAGGAGCTGGCATCTCACTCTATTTGAATCTTCTTTATCATGCTAGGATTAGCAGGAAAAAGCAAAAAATTTCAGAATTGCACCTTGCAATGTGGAGATATTACTGTTTGTGCATTTACAATATTCATTGATTTTTGCCATTGAAAAACGTCCAGAAATGTTTATACCAGAAATGTTTGAAGCTACTGACTGAATGAAAGGAGCTGGCATCTCACTCTCTTTGAATCTTCTTTATCATGCTAAGAGGAGCAGGAAAAAGCAAAAAATTTCAGAATTGCACCTTGCAATGCGGAGAAATTACTTTTTGTGCATTTACAATATTCATTGATTTTTGCCATTGAAAAACGTCCAGAAATGACTGAAGCTACTGACTGAATGAAAGGAGCTGGCATCTCACTCTCTTTGAATCTTCTTTACCATGCTAAGAGGAGCAGGAAAAAGCAAAAAAATTCAGAATTGCACCTTGCAATGCGGAGAAATTACTGTTTGTGCATTTACAATATTCATTGATTTTTGCCATTGAAAAACGTCCAGAAATGATTGAAGCTACTGACTGAATGAAAGGAGCTGGCATCTCACTCTCTTTGAATCTTCTTTATCATGCTAGGAGTAGCAGGAAAAAGCAAAAAATTTCAGAATTGCACCTTGCAATGTGGAGATATTACTGTTTGTGCATTTACAATATTCATTGATTTTTGCCATTGAAAAACGTCCAGAAATGTTTGAAGCTACTGACTGAATGAAAGGAGCTGGCATCTCACTCTCTTTGAATCTTCTTTATCATGCTAGGATTAGCAGGAAAAAGCAAAAAATTTCAGAATTGCACCTTGCAATGTGGAGATATTACTGTTTGTGCATTTACAATATTCATTGATTTTTGCCATTGAAAAACATCATGTTATTCATATACCAGAAATGTTTGAAGCTACTGACTGAATGAAAGGAGCTGACATCTCACTCTCTTTGAATCTTCTTTATCATGCTAGGATTAGCAGGAAAAAGCAAAAAATTTCAGAATTGCACCTTGCAATGTGGAGATATTACTGTTTGTGCATTTACAATATTCATTGATTTTTGCCAATGAAAAACGTCCAGAAATGTTTGAAGCTACTGACTGAATGAAAGGAGCTGGCATCTCACTCTATTTGAATCTTCTTTATCATGCTAGGATTAGCAGGAAAAAGCAAAAAATTTCAGCACTGCACCTTGCAATGTGGAGATATTACTGTTTGTGCATTTACAATATTCATTGATTTTTGCCATTGAAAAACGTCCAGAAATGTTTATACCAGAAATGTTTGAAGCTACTGACTGAAAGAAAGGAGCTGGCATCTCACTCTCTTTGAATCTTCTTTATCATGCTAAGAGGAGCAGGAAAAAGCAAAAAATTTCAGAATTGCACCTTGCAATGCGGAGAAATTACTGTTTGTGCATTTACAATATTCATTGATTTTTGCCATTGAAAAACGTCCAGAAATGACTGAAGCTACTGACTGAATGAAAGGAGCTGGCATCTCACTCTCTTTGAATCTTCTTTATCATGCTAAGAGGAGCAGGAAAAACCAAAAAATTTCAGAATTGCATCTTGCAATGCGGAGAAATTACTGTTTGTGCATTTACAATATTCATTGATTTTTGCCATTGAAAAACGTCCAGAAATGATTGAAGCTACTGACTGAATGAAAGGAGCTGGCATCTCACTCTCTTTGAATCTTGTTTATCATGCTAAGAGGAGCAGGAAAAAGCAAAAAATTTCAGAATTGCACCTTGCAATGCGGAGAAATTACTGTTTGTGCATTTACAATATTCATTGATTTTTGCCATTGAAAAACGTCCAGAAATGATTGAAGCTACTGACTGAATGAAAGGAGCTGGCATCTCACTCTCTTTGAATCTTCTTTATCATGCTAAGAGGAGCAGGAAAAAGCAAAAAATTTCAGAATTGCACCTTGCAATGCGGAGAAATTACTGTTTGTGCATTTACAATATTCATTGATTTTTGCCATTGAAAAACATCATGTTATTCATATACCAGAAATGATTGAAGCTACTGACTGAATGAAAGGAGCTGGCATCTCACTCTCTTTGAATCTTCTTTATCATGCTAAGAGGAGCAGGAAAAAGCAAAAAATTTCAGAATTGCACCTTGCAATGCGGAGAAATTACTGTTTGTGCATTTACAATATTCATTGATTTTTGCCATTGAAAAACGTCCAGAAATGTTTGAAGCTACTGACTGAATGAAAGGAGCTGGCATCTCACTCTCTTTGAATCTTCTTTATCATGCTAGGATTAGCAGGAAAAAGCAAAAAATTTCAGAATTGCACCTTGCAATGTGGAGATATTACTGTTTGTGCATTTACAATATTCATTGATTTTTGCCATTGAAAAACGTCCAGAAATGTTTGAAGCTACTGACTGAATGAAAGGAGCTGGCATCTCACTCTCTTTGAATCTTCTTTATCATGCTAGGATTAGCAGGAAAAAGCAAAAAATTTCAGAATTGCACCTTGCAATGTGGAGATATTACTGTTTGTGCATTTACAATATTCATTGATTTTTGCCATTGAAAAACATCATGTTATTCATATACCAGAAATGTTTGAAGCTACTGACTGAATGAAAGGAGCTGACATCTCACTCTCTTTGAATCTTCTTTATCATGCTAGGATTAGCAGGAAAAAGCAAAAAATTTCAGAATTGCACCTTGCAATGTGGAGATATTACTGTTTGTGCATTTACAATATTCATTGATTTTTGCCATTGAAAAACGTCCAGAAATGTTTGAAGCTACTGACTGAATGAAAGGAGCTGGCATCTCACTCTATTTGAATCTTCTTTATCATCCTAGGATTAGCAGGAAAAAGCAAAAAATTTCAGCATTGCACCTTGCAATGTGGAGATATTACTGTTTGTGCATTTACAATATTCATTGATTTTTGCCATTGAAAAACATCCAGAAATGTTTATACCAGAAATGTTTGAAGCTACTGACTGAATGAAAGGAGCTGGCATCTCACTCTCTTTGAATCTTCTTTATCATGCTAAGAGGAGCAGGAAAAAGCAAAACATTTCAGAATTGCACTTTGCAATGCGGAGAAATTACTGTTTGTGCATTTACAATATTCATTGATTTTTGCCATTGAAAAACGTCCAGAAATGACTGAAGCTACTGACTGAATGAAAGGAGCTGGCATCTCACTCTCTTTGAATCTTCTTTATCATGCTAAGAGGAGCAGGAAAAAGCAAAAAATTTCAGAATTGCATCTTGCAATGCGGAGAAATTACTGTTTGTGCATTTACAATATTCATTGATTTTTGCCATTGAAAAACGTCCAGAAATGATTGAAGCTACTGACTGAATGAAAGGAGCTGGCATCTCACTCTCTTTGAATCTTCTTTATCATGCTAAGAGGAGCAGGAAAAAGCAAAAAATTTCAGAATTGCACCTTGCAATGCGGAGAAATTACTGTTTGTGCATTTACAATATTCATTGATTTTTGCCATTGAAAAACATCATGTTATTCATATACCAGAAATGATTGAAGCTACTGACTGAATGAAAGGAGCTGGCATCTCACTCTCTTTGAATCTTCTTTATCATGCTAAGAGGAGCAGGAAAAAGCAAAAAATTTCAGAATTGCACCTTGCAATGCGGAGAAATTACTGTTTGTGCATTTACAATATTCATTGATTTTTGCCATTGAAAAACATCCAGAAATGATTGAAGCTACTGACTGAATGAAAGGAGCTGGCATCTCACTCTCTTTGAATCTTCTTTATCATGCTAAGAGGAGCAGGAAAAAGCAAAAAATTTCAGAATTGCACCTTGCAATGCGGAGAAATTACTGTTTGTGCATTTACAATATTCATTGATTTTTGCCATTGAAAAACGTCCAGAAATGATTGAAGCTACTGACTGAATGAAAGGAGCCGGCATCTCACTCTCTTTGAATCTTCTTTATCATGCTAGGATTAGCAGGAAAAAGCAAAAAATTTCAGAATTGCACCTTGCAATGTGGAGATATTACTGTTTGTGCATTTACAATATTCATTGAATTTTGCCATTGAAAAACGTCCAGAAATGTTTGAAGCTACTGACTGAATGAAAGGAGCTGGCATCTCACTCTATTTGAATCTTCTTTATCATGCTAGGATTAGCAGGAAAAAGCAAAAAATTTCAGAATTGCACCTTGCAATGTGGAGATATTACTGTTTGTGCATTTACAATATTCATTGATTTTTGCCATTGAAAAACGTCCAGAAATGTTTATACCAGAAATGTTTGAAGCTACTGACTGAATGAAAGGAGCTGGCATCTCACTCTCTTTGAATCTTCTTTATCATGCTAAGAGGAGCAGGAAAAAGCAAAAAATTTCAGAATTGCACCTTGCAATGCGGAGAAATTACTTTTTGTGCATTTACAATATTCATTGATTTTTGCCATTGAAAAACGTCCAGAAATGACTGAAGCTACTGACTGAATGAAAGGAGCTGGCATCTCACTCTCTTTGAATCTTCTTTACCATGCTAAGAGGAGCAGGAAAAAGCAAAAAAATTCAGAATTGCACCTTGCAATGCGGAGAAATTACTGTTTGTGCATTTACAATATTCATTGATTTTTGCCATTGAAAAACGTCCAGAAATGATTGAAGCTACTGACTGAATGAAAGGAGCTGGCATCTCACTCTCTTTGAATCTTCTTTATCATGCTAGGAGTAGCAGGAAAAAGCAAAAAATTTCAGAATTGCACCTTGCAATGTGGAGATATTACTGTTTGTGCATTTACAATATTCATTGATTTTTGCCATTGAAAAACGTCCAGAAATGTTTGAAGCTACTGACTGAATGAAAGGAGCTGGCATCTCACTCTCTTTGAATCTTCTTTATCATGCTAGGATTAGCAGGAAAAAGCAAAAAATTTCAGAATTGCACCTTGCAATGTGGAGATATTACTGTTTGTGCATTTACAATATTCATTGATTTTTGCCATTGAAAAACATCATGTTATTCATATACCAGAAATGTTTGAAGCTACTGACTGAATGAAAGGAGCTGACATCTCACTCTCTTTGAATCTTCTTTATCATGCTAGGATTAGCAGGAAAAAGCAAAAAATTTCAGAATTGCACCTTGCAATGTGGAGATATTACTGTTTGTGCATTTACAATATTCATTGATTTTTGCCAATGAAAAACGTCCAGAAATGTTTGAAGCTACTGACTGAATGAAAGGAGCTGGCATCTCACTCTCTTTGAATCTTCTTTATCATGCTAAGAGGAGCAGGAAAAACCAAAAAATTTCAGAATTGCATCTTGCAATGCGGAGAAATTACTGTTTGTGCATTTACAATATTCATTGATTTTTGCCATTGAAAAACGTCCAGAAATGATTGAAGCTACTGACTGAATGAAAGGAGCTGGCATCTCACTCTCTTTGAATCTTCTTTATCATGCTAAGAGGAGCAGGAAAAAGCAAAAAATTTCAGAATTGCACCTTGCAATGCGGAGAAATTACTGTTTGTGCATTTACAATATTCATTGATTTTTGCCATTGAAAAACATCATGTTATTCATATACCAGAAATGATTGAAGCTACTGACTGAATGAAAGGAGCTGGCATCTCACTCTCTTTGAATCTTCTTTATCATGCTAAGAGGAGCAGGAAAAAGCAAAAAATTTCAGAATTGCACCTTGCAATGCGGAGAAATTACTGTTTGTGCATTTACAATATTCATTGATTTTTGCCATTGAAAAACGTCCAGAAATGATTGAAGCTACTGACTGAATGAAAGGAGCTGGCATCTCACTCTCTTTGAATCTTCTTTATCATGCTAAGAGGAGCAGGAAAAAGCAAAAAATTTCAGAATTGCACCTTGCAATGCGGAGAAATTACTGTTTGTGCATTTACAATATTCATTGATTTTTGCCATTGAAAAACGTCCAGAAATGATTGAAGCTACTGACTGAATGAAAGGAGCTGGCATCTCACTCTCTTTGAATCTTCTTTATCATGCTAGGGTTAGCAGGAAAAAGCAAAAAATTTCAGAATTGCACCTGGCAATGTGGAGATATTACTGTTTGTGCATTTACAATATTCATTGAATTTTGCCATTGAAAAACGTCCAGAAATGTTTGAAGCTACTGACTGAATGAAAGGAGCTGGCATCTCACTCTATTTGAATCTTCTTTATCATGCTAGGATTAGCAGGAAAAAGCAAAAAATTTCAGAATTGCACCTTGCAATGTGGAGATATTACTGTTTGTGCATTTACAATATTCATTGATTTTTGCCATTGAAAAACGTCCAGAAATGTTTATACCAGAAATGTTTGAAGCTACTGACTGAATGAAAGGAGCTGGCATCTCACTCTCTTTGAATCTTCTCTATCATGCTAAGAGGAGCAGGAAAAAGCAAAAAATTTCAGAATTGCACCTTGCAATGCGGAGAAATTACTGTTTGTGCATTTACAATATTCATTGATTTTTGCCATTGAAAAACGTCCAGAAATGATTGAAGCTACTGACTGAATGAAAGGAGCTGGCATCTCACTCTCTTTGAATCTTCTTTATCATGCTAGGAGTAGCAGGAAAAAGCAAAAAATTTCAGAATTGCACCTTGCAATGTGGAGATATTACTGTTTGTGCATTTACAATATTCATTGATTTTTGCCATTGAAAAACGTCCAGAAATGTTTGAAGCTACTGACTGAATGAAAGGAGCTGGCATCTCACTCTCTTTGAATCTTCTTTATCATGCTAGGATTAGCAGGAAAAAGCAAAAAATTTCAGAATTGCACCTTGCAATGTGGAGATATTACTGTTTGTGCATTTACAATATTCATTGATTTTTGCCATTGAAAAACATCATGTTATTCATATACCAGAAATGTTTGAAGCTACTGACTGAATGAAAGGAGCTGACATCTCACTCTCTTTGAATCTTCTTTATCATGCTAGGATTAGCAGGAAAAAGCAAAAAATTTCAGAATTGCACCTTGCAATGTGGAGATATTACTGTTTGTGCATTTACAATATTCATTGATTTTTGCCAATGAAAAACGTCCAGAAATGTTTGAAGCTACTGACTGAATGAAAGGAGCTGGCATCTCACTCTATTTGAATCTTCTTTATCATGCTAGGATTAGCAGGAAAAAGCAAAAAATTTCAGCATTGCACCTTGCAATGTGGAGATATTACTGTTTGTGCATTTACAATATTCATTGATTTTTGCCATTGAAAAACGTCCAGAAATGTTTATACCAGAAATGTTTGAAGCTACTGACTGAATGAAAGGAGCTGGCATCTCACTCTCTTTGAATCTTCTTTATCATGCTAAGAGGAGCAGGAAAAACCAAAAAATTTCAGAATTGCATCTTGCAATGCGGAGAAATTACTGTTTGTGCATTTACAATATTCATTGATTTTTGCCATTGAAAAACGTCCAGAAATGATTGAAGCTACTGACTGAATGAAAGGAGCTGGCATCTCACTCTCTTTGAATCTTCTTTATCATGCTAAGAGGAGCAGGAAAAAGCAAAAAATTTCAGAATTGCACCTTGCAATGCGGAGAAATTACTGTTTGTGCATTTACAATATTCATTGATTTTTGCCATTGAAAAACATCATGTTATTCATATACCAGAAATGATTGAAGCTACTGACTGAATGAAAGGAGCTGGCATCTCACTCTCTTTGAATCTTCTTTATCATGCTAAGAGGAGCAGGAAAAAGCAAAAAATTTCAGAATTGCACCTTGCAATGCGGAGAAATTACTGTTTGTGCATTTACAATATTCATTGATTTTTGCCATTGAAAAACGTCCAGAAATGATTGAAGCTACTGACTGAATGAAAGGAGCTGGCATCTCACTCTCTTTGAATCTTCTTTATCATGCTAAGAGGAGCAGGAAAAAGCAAAAAATTTCAGAATTGCACCTTGCAATGCGGAGAAATTACTGTTTGTGCATTTACAATATTCATTGATTTTTGCCATTGAAAAACGTCCAGAAATGATTGAAGCTACTGACTGAATGAAAGGAGCTGGCATCTCACTCTCTTTGAATCTTCTTTATCATGCTAGGATTAGCAGGAAAAAGCAAAAAATTTCAGAATTGCCCCTGGCAATGTGGAGATATTACTGTTTGTGCATTTACAATATTCATTGAATTTTGCCATTGAAAAACGTCCAGAAATGTTTGAAGCTACTGACTGAATGAAAGGAGCTGGCATCTCACTCTATTTGAATCTTCTTTATCATGCTAGGATTAGCAGGAAAAAGCAAAAAAATTCTGAATTGCACCTTGCAATGTGGAGATATTACTGTTTGTGCATTTACAATATTCATTGATTTTTGCCATTGAAAAACGTCCAGAAATGTTTATACCAGAAATGTTTGAAGCTACTGACTGAATGAAAGGAGCTGGCATCTCACTCTCTTTGAATCTTCTTTATCATGCTAAGAGGAGCAGGAAAAAGCAAAAAATTTCAGAATTGCACCTTGCAATGCGGAGAAATTACTGTTTGTGCATTTACAATATTCATTGATTTTTGCCATTGAAAAACGTCCAGAAATGACTGAAGCTACTGACTGAATGAAAGGAGCTGGCATCTCACTCTCTTTGAATCTTCTTTATCATGCTAAGAGGAGCAGGAAAAAGCAAAAAATTTCAGAATTGCACCTTGCAATGCGGAGAAATTACAGTTTGTGCATTTACAATATTCATTGATTTTTGCCATTGAAAAACGTCCAGAAATGATTGAAGCTACTGACTGAATGAAAGGAGCTGGCATCTCACTCTCTTTGAATCTTCTTTATCATGCTAAGAGGAGCAGGAAAAAGCAAAAAATTTCAGAATTGCACCTTGCAATGCGGAGAAATTACTGTTTGTGCATTTACAATATTCATTGATTTTTGCCATTGAAAAACATCATGTTATTCATATACCAGAAATGATTGAAGCTACTGACTGAATGAAAGGAGCTGGCATCTCACTCTCTTTGAATCTTCTTTATCATGCTAAGAGGAGCAGGAAAAAGCAAAAAATTTCAGAATTGCACCTTGCAATGCGGAGAAATTACTGTTTGTGCATTTACAATATTCATTGATTTTTGCCATTGAAAAACGTCCAGAAATGATTGAAGCTACTGACTGAATGAAAGGAGCTGGCATCTCACTCTCTTTGAATCTTCTTTATCATGCTAAGATGAGCAGGAAAAAGCAAAAAATTTCAGAATTGCATCTTGCAATGCGGAGAAATTACTGTTTGTGCATTTACAATATTCATTGATTTTTGCCATTGAAAAACGTCCAGAAATGATTGAAGCTACTGACTGAATGAAAGGAGCTGGCATCTCACTCTCTTTGAATCTTCTTTATCATGCTAAGAGGAGCAGGAAAAAGCAAAAAATTTCAGAATTGCACCTTGCAATGCGGAGAAATTACTGTTTGTGCATTTACAATATTCATTGATTTTTGCCATTGAAAAACATCATGTTATTCATATACCAGAAATGATTGAAGCTACTGACTGAATGAAAGGAGCTGGCATCTCACTCTCTTTGAATCTTCTTTATCATGCTAAGAGGAGCAGGAAAAAGCAAAAAATTTCAGAATTGCACCTTGCAATGCGGAGAAATTACTGTTTGTGCATTTACAATATTCATTGATTTTTGCCATTGAAAAACGTCCAGAAATGACTGAAGCTACTGACTGAATGAAAGGAGCTGGCATCTCACTCTCTTTGAATCTTCTTTATCATGCTAAGAGGAGCAGGAAAAAGCAAAAAATTTCAGAATTGCACCTTGCAATGCGGAGAAATTACAGTTTGTGCATTTACAATATTCATTGATTTTTGCCATTGAAAAACGTCCAGAAATGATTGAAGCTACTGACTGAATGAAAGGAGCTGGCATCTCACTCTCTTTGAATCTTCTTTATCATGCTAAGAGGAGCAGGAAAAAGCAAAAAATTTCAGAATTGCCCCTTGCAATGCGGAGAAATTACTGTTTGTGCATTTACAATATTCATTGATTTTTGCCATTGAAAAACATCATGTTATTCATATACCAGAAATGATTGAAGCTACTGACTGAATGAAAGGATCTGGCATCTCACTCTCTTTGAATCTTCTTTATCATGCTAAGAGGAGCAGGAAAAAGCAAAAAATCTCAGAATTGCACCTTGCAATGCGGAGAAATTACTGTTTGTGCATTTACAATATTCATTGATTTTTGCCATTGAAAAACGTCCAGAAATGATTGAAGCTACTGACTGAATGAAAGGAGCTGGCATCTCACTCTCTTTGAATCTTCTTTATCATGCTAAGAGGAGCAGGAAAAAGCAAAAAATTTCAGAATTGCACCTTGCAATGCGGAGAAATTACTGTTTGTGCATTTACAATATTCATTGATTTTTGCCATTGAAAAACGTCCAGAAATGATTGAAGCTACTGACTGAATGAAAGGAGCTGGCATCTCACTCTCTTTGAATCTTCTTTATCATGCTAAGAGGAGCAGGAAAAAGCAAAAAATTTCAGAATTGCACCTTGCAATGCGGAGAAATTACTGTTTGTGCATTTACAATATTCATTAATTTTTGCCATTGAAAAACATCATGTTATTCATATCCCAGAAATGTTTGAAGCTACTGACTGAATGAAAGAAGCTAGCATCTCACTCTCTTTGAATCTTCTTTATCATGCTAAGAGGAGCAGGAAAAAGCAAAAAATTTCAGAATTGCACCTTGCAATGCGGAGAAATTACTGTTTGTGCATTTACAATATTCATTGATTTTTGCCATTGAAAAACGTCCAGAAATGATTGAAGCTACTGACTGAATGAAAGGAGCTGGCATCTCACTCTCTTTGAATCTTCTTTATCATGCTAAGAGGAGCAGGAAAAAGCAAAAAATTTCAGAATTGCACCTTGCAATGCGGAGAAATTACTGTTTGTGCATTTACAATATTCATTGATTTTTGCCATTGAAAAACATCATGTTATTCATATACCAGAAATGTTTGAAGCTACTGACTGAATGAAAGGAGCTGGCATCTCACTCTCTTTGAATCTTCTTTATCATGCTAAGAGGAGCAGGAAAAAGCAAAAAATTTCAGAATTGCACCTTGCAATGCGGAGAAATTACTGTTTGTGCATTTACAATATTCATTGATTTTTGCCATTGAAAAACGTCCAGAAATGATTGAAGCTACTGACTGAATGAAAGGAGCTGGCATCTCATTCTCTTTGAATCTTCTTTATCATGCTAAGAGGAGCAGGAAAATGCAAGAAATTTCAGAATTGCACCTTGCAATGCGGAGAAATTACTGTTTGTGCATTTACAATATTCATTGATTTTTGCCATTGAAAAACATCCAGAAATGATTGAAGCTACTGACTGAATGAAAGGAGCTGGCATCTCACTCTCTTTGAATCTTCTTTATCATGCTAAGAGGAGCAGGAAAAAGCAAAAAATTTCAGAATTGCACCTTGCAATGCGGAGAAATTACTGTTTGTGCATTTACAATATTCATTGATTTTTGCCATTGAAAAACGTCCAGAAATGACTGAAGCTACTGACTGAATGAAAGGAGCTGGCATCTCACTCTCTTTGAATCTTCTTTATCATGCTAAGAGGAGCAGGAAAAAGCAAAAAATTTCAGAATTGCACCTTGCAATGCGGAGAAATTACAGTTTGTGCATTTACAATATTCATTGATTTTTGCCATTGAAAAACGTCCAGAAATGATTGAAGCTACTGACTGAATGAAAGGAGCTGGCATCTCACTCTCTTTGAATCTTCTTTATCATGCTAAGAGGAGCAGGAAAAAGCAAAAAATTTCAGAATTGCACCTTGCAATGCGGAGAAATTACTGTTTGTGCATTTACAATATTCATTGATTTTTGCCATTGAAAAACATCATGTTATTCATATACCAGAAATGATTGAAGCTACTGACTGAATGAAAGGAGCTGGCATCTCACTCTCTTTGAATCTTCTTTATCATGCTAAGAGGAGCAGGAAAAAGCAAAAAATTTCAGAATTGCACCTTGCAATGCGGAGAAATTACTGTTTGTGCATTTACAATATTCATTGATTTTTGCCATTGAAAAACGTCCAGAAATGATTGAAGCTACTGACTGAATGAAAGGAGCTGGCATCTCACTCTCTTTGAATCTTCTTTATCATGCTAAGATGAGCAGGAAAAAGCAAAAAATTTCAGAATTGCATCTTGCAATGCGGAGAAATTACTGTTTGTGCATTTACAATATTCATTGATTTTTGCCATTGAAAAACGTCCAGAAATGATTGAAGCTACTGACTGAATGAAAGGAGCTGGCATCTCACTCTCTTTGAATCTTCTTTATCATGCTAAGAGGAGCAGGAAAAAGCAAAAAATTTCAGAATTGCACCTTGCAATGCGGAGAAATTACTGTTTGTGCATTTACAATATTCATTGATTTTTGCCATTGAAAAACATCATGTTATTCATATACCAGAAATGATTGAAGCTACTGACTGAATGAAAGGAGCTGGCATCTCACTCTCTTTGAATCTTCTTTATCATGCTAAGAGGAGCAGGAAAAAGCAAAAAATTTCAGAATTGCACCTTGCAATGCGGAGAAATTACTGTTTGTGCATTTACAATATTCATTGATTTTTGCCATTGAAAAACGTCCAGAAATGACTGAAGCTACTGACTGAATGAAAGGAGCTGGCATCTCACTCTCTTTGAATCTTCTTTATCATGCTAAGAGGAGCAGGAAAAAGCAAAAAATTTCAGAATTGCACCTTGCAATGCGGAGAAATTATAGTTTGTGCATTTACAATATTCATTGATTTTTGCCATTGAAAAACGTCCAGAAATGATTGAAGCTACTGACTGAATGAAAGGAGCTGGCATCTCACTCTCTTTGAATCTTCTTTATCATGCTAAGAGGAGCAGGAAAAAGCAAAAAATTTCAGAATTGCACCTTGCAATGCGGAGAAATTACTGTTTGTGCATTTACAATATTCATTGATTTTTGCCATTGAAAAACATCATGTTATTCATATACCAGAAATGATTGAAGCTACTGACTGAATGAAAGGAGCTGGCATCTCACTCTCTTTGAATCTTCTTTATCATGCTAAGAGGAGCAGGAAAAAGCAAAAAATCTCAGAATTGCACCTTGCAATGCGGAGAAATTACTGTTTGTGCATTTACAATATTCATTGATTTTTGCCATTGAAAAACGTCCAGAAATGATTGAAGCTACTGACTGAATGAAAGGAGCTGGCATCTCACTCTCTTTGAATCTTCTTTATCATGCTAAGAGGAGCAGGAAAAAGCAAAAAATTTCAGAATTGCACCTTGCAATGCGGAGAAATTACTGTTTGTGCATTTACAATATTCATTGATTTTTGCCATTGAAAAACGTCCAGAAATGATTGAAGCTACTGACTGAATGAAAGGAGCTGGCATCTCACTCTCTTTGAATCTTCTTTATCATGCTAAGAGGAGCAGGAAAAAGCAAAAAATTTCAGAATTGCACCTTGCAATGCGGAGAAATTACTGTTTGTGCATTTACAATATTCATTAATTTTTGCCATTGAAAAACATCATGTTATTCATATCCCAGAAATGTTTGAAGCTACTGACTGAATGAAAGAAGCTGGCATCTCACTCTCTTTGAATCTTCTTTATCATGCTAAGAGGAGCAGGAAAAAGCAAAAAATTTCAGAATTGCACCTTGCAATGCGGAGAAATTACTGTTTGTGCATTTACAATATTCATTGATTTTTGCCATTGAAAAACGTCCAGAAATGATTGAAGCTACTGACTGAATGAAAGGAGCTGGCATCTCACTCTCTTTGAATCTTCTTTATCATGCTAAGAGGAGCAGGAAAAAGCAAAAAATTTCAGAATTGCACCTTGCAATGCGGAGAAATTACTGTTTGTGCATTTACAATATTCATTGATTTTTGCCATTGAAAAACATCATGTTATTCATATACCAGAAATGTTTGAAGCTACTGACTGAATGAAAGGAGCTGGCATCTCACTCTCTTTGAATCTTCTTTATCATGCTAAGAGGAGCAGGAAAAAGCAAAAAATTTCAGAATTGCACCTTGCAATGCGGAGAAATTACTGTTTGTGCATTTACAATATTCATTGATTTTTGCCATTGAAAAACGTCCAGAAATGATTGAAGCTACTGACTGAATGAAAGGAGCTGGCATCTCATTCTCTTTGAATCTTCTTTATCATGCTAAGAGGAGCAGGAAAATGCAAGAAATTTCAGAATTGCACCTTGCAATGCGGAGAAATTACTGTTTGTGCATTTACAATATTCATTGATTTTTGCCATTGAAAAACATCCAGAAATGATTGAAGCTACTGACTGAATGAAAGGAGCTGGCATCTCACTCTCTTTGAATCTTCTTTATCATGCTAAGAGGAGCAGGAAAAAGCAAAAAATTTCAGAATTGCACCTTGCAATGCGGAGAAATTACTGTTTGTGCATTTACAATATTCATTGATTTTTGCCATTGAAAAACATCATGTTATTCATATACCAGAAATGATTGAAGCTACTGACTGAATGAAAGGAGCTGGCATCTCACTCTCTTTGAATCTTCTTTATCATGCTGAGGAGCAGGAAAAAGCAAAAAATTTCAGAATTGCACCTTGCAATGCGGAGAAATTACTGTTTGTGCATTTACAATATTCATTGATTTTTGCATTGAAAAACGTCCAGAAATGACTGAAGCTACTGACTGAATGAAAGGAGCTGGCATCTCACTCTCTTTGAATCTTCTTTATCATGCTAAGAGGAGCAGGAAAAAGCAAAAAATTTCAGAATTGCATCTTGCAATGCGGAGAAATTACTGTTTGTGCATTTACAATATTCATTGATTTTTGCCATTGAAAAACGTCCAGAAATGATTGAAGCTACTGACTGAATGAAAGGAGCTGGCATCTCACTCTCTTTGAATCTTCTTTATCATGCTAAGAGGAGCAGGAAAAAGCAAAAAATTTCAGAATTGCACCTTGCAATGCGGAGAAATTACTGTTTGTGCATTTACAATATTCATTGATTTTTGCCATTGAAAAACATCATGTTATTCATATACCAGAAATGATTGAAGCTACTGACTGAATGAAAGGAGCTGGCATCTCACTCTCTTTGAATCTTCTTTATCATGCTAAGAGGAGCAGGAAAAAGCAAAAAATTTCAGAATTGCACCTTGCAATGCGGAGAAATTACTGTTTGTGCATTTACAATATTCATTGATTTTTGCCATTGAAAAACGTCCAGAAATGATTGAAGCTACTGACTGAATGAAAGGAGCTGGCATCTCACTCTCTTTGAATCTTCTTTATCATGCTAAGAGGAGCAGGAAAAAGCAAAAAATTTCAGAATTGCACCTTGCAATGCGGAGAAATTACTGTTTGTGCATTTACAATATTCATTGATTTTTGCCATTGAAAAACGTCCAGAAATGATTGAAGCTACTGACTGAATGAAAGGAGCTGGCATCTCACTCTCTTTGAATCTTCTTTATCATGCTAGGATTAGCAGGAAAAAGCAAAAAATTTCAGAATTGCACCTGGCAATGTGGAGATATTACTGTTTGTGCATTTACAATATTCATTGAATTTTGCCATTGAAAAACGTCCAGAAATGTTTGAAGCTACTGACTGAATGAAAGGAGCTGGCATCTCACTCTATTTGAATCTTCTTTATCATGCTAGGATTAGCAGGAAAAAGCAAAAAATTTCAGAATTGCACCTTGCAATGTGGAGATATTACTGTTTGTGCATTTACAATATTCATTGATTTTTGCCATTGAAAAACGTCCAGAAATGTTTATACCAGAAATGTTTGAAGCTACTGACTGAATGAAAGGAGCTGGCATCTCACTCTCTTTGAATCTTCTTTATCATGCTAAGAGGAGCAGGAAAAAGCAAAAAATTTCAGAATTGCACCTTGCAATGCGGAGAAATTACTGTTTGTGCATTTACAATATTCATTGATTTTTGCCATTGAAAAACGTCCAGAAATGACTGAAGCTACTGACTGAATGAAAGGAGCTGGCATCTCACTCTCTTTGAATCTTCTTTATCATGCTAAGAGGAGCAGGAAAAAGCAAAAAATTTCAGAATTGCACCTTGCAATGCGGAGAAATTACTGTTTGTGCATTTACAATATTCATTGATTTTTGCCATTGAAAAACGTCCAGAAATGATTGAAGCTACTGACTGAATGAAAGGAGCTGGCATCTCACTCTCTTTGAATCTTCTTTATCATGCTAAGAGGAGCAGGAAAAAGCAAAAAATTTCAGAATTGCACCTTGCAATGCGGAGAAATTACTGTTTGTGCATTTACAATATTCATTGATTTTTGCCATTGAAAAACATCATGTTATTCATATACCAGAAATGATTGAAGCTACTGACTGAATGAAAGGAGCTGGCATCTCACTCTCTTTGAATCTTCTTTATCATGCTAAGAGGATCAGGAAAAAGCAAAAAATTTCAGAATTGCACCTTGCAATGCGGAGAAATTACTGTTTGTGCATTTACAATATTCATTGATTTTTGCCATTGAAAAACGTCCAGAAATGATTGAAGCTACTGACTGAATGAAAGGAGCTGGCATCTCACTCTCTTTGAATCTTTTTTATCATGCTAAGAGGAGCAGGAAAAAGCAAAAAATTTCAGAATTGCATCTTGCAATGCGGAGAAATTACTGTTTGTGCATTTACAATATTCATTGATTTTTGCCATTGAAAAACGTCCAGAAATGATTGAAGCTACTGACTGAATGAAAGGAGCTGGCATCTCACTCTCTTTGAATCTTCTTTATCATGCTAAGAGGAGCAGGAAAAAGCAAAAAATTTAAGAATTGCACCTTGCAATGCGGAGAAATTACTGTTTGTGCATTTACAATATTCATTGATTTTTGCCATTGAAAAACGTCCAGAAATGATTGAAGCTACTGACTGAATGAAAGGAGCTGGAATCTCACTCTCTTTGAATCTTCTTTATCATGCTAAGAGGAGCAGGAAAAAGCAAAAAATTTCAGAATTGCAACTTGCAATGCGGAGAAATTACTGTTTGTGCATTTACAATATTCATTGATTTTTGCCATTGAAAAACATCATGTTATTCATATACCAGAAATGATTGAAGCTACTGACTGAATGAAAGGAGCTGGCATCTCACTCTCTTTGAATCTTCTTTATCATGCTAAGAGGAGCAGGAAAAAGCAAAAAATTTCAGAATTGCACCTTGCAATGCGGAGAAATTACTGTTTGTGCATTTACAATATTCATTGATTTTTGCCATTGAAAAACGTCCAGAAATGATTGAAGCTACTGACTGAATGAAAGGAGATGGCATCTCACTCTCTTTGAATCTTCTTTATCATGCTAAGAGGAGCAGGAAAAAGCAAAAAATTTCAGAATTGCACCTTGCAATGCGGAGAAATTACTGTTTGTGCATTTACAATATTCATTGATTTTTGCCATTGAAAAACGTCCAGAAATGATTGAAGCTACTGACTGAATGAAAGGAGCTGGCATCTCACTCTCTTTGAATCTTCTTTATCATGCTAAGAGGAGCAGGAAAAAGCAAAAAATTTCAGAATTGCACTTTGCAATGCGGAGAAATTACTGTTTGTGCATTTACAATATTCATTAATTTTTGCCATTGAAAAACATCATGTTATTCATATCCCAGAAATGTTTGAAGCTACTGACTGAATGAAAGAAGCTGGCATCTCACTCTCTTTGAATCTTCTTTATCATGCTAAGAGGAGCAGGAAAAAGCAAAAAATTTCAGAATTGCACCTTGCAATGCGGAGAAATTACTGTTTGTGCATTTACAATATTCATTGATTTTTGCCATTGAAAAACGTCCAGAAATGATTGAAGCTACTGACTGAATGAAAGGAGCTGGCATCTCACTCTCTTTGAATCTTCTTTATCATGCTAAGAGGAGCAGGAAAAAGCAAAAAATTTCAGAATTGCACCTTGCAATGCGGAGAAATTACTGTTTGTGCATTTACAATATTCATTGATTTTTGCCATTGAAAAACATCATGTTATTCATATACCAGAAATGTTTGAAGCTACTGACTGAATGAAAGGAGCTGGCATCTCACTCTCTTTGAATCTTCTTTATCATGCTAAGAGGAGCAGGAAAAAGCAAAAAATTTCAGAATTGCACCTTGCAATGCGGAGAAATTACTGTTTGTGCATTTACAATATTCATTGATTTTTGCCATTGAAAAACGTCTAGAAATGATTGAAGCTACTGACTGAATGAAAGGAGCTGGCATCTCACTCTCTTTGAATCTTCTTTATCATGCTAAGAGGAGCAGGAAAATGCAAGAAATTTCAGAATTGCACCTTGCAATGCGGAGAAATTACTGTTTGTGCATTTACAATATTCATTGATTTTTGCCATTGAAAAACATCCAGAAATGATTGAAGCTACTGACTGAATGAAAGGAGCTGGCATCTCACTCTCTTTGAATCTTCTTTATCATGCTAAGAGGAGCAGGAAAAAGCAAAAAATTTCAGAATTGCACCTTGCAATGCGGAGAAATTACTGTTTGTGCATTTACAATATTCATTGATTTTTGCCATTGAAAAACGTCCAGAAATGATTGAAGCTACTGACTGAATGAAAGGAGCTGGAATCTCACTCTCTTTGAATCTTCTTTATCATGCTAAGAGGAGCAGGAAAAAGCAAAAAATTTCAGAATTGCAACTTGCAATGCGGAGAAATTACTGTTTGTGCATTTACAATATTCATTGATTTTTGCCATTGAAAAACATCATGTTATTCATATACCAGAAATGATTGAAGCTACTGACTGAATGAAAGGAGCTGGCATCTCACTCTCTTTGAATCTTCTTTATCATGCTAAGAGGAGCAGGAAAAAGCAAAAAATTTCAGAATTGCACCTTGCAATGCGGAGAAATTACTGTTTGTGCATTTACAATATTCATTGATTTTTGCCATTGAAAAACGTCCAGAAATGATTGAAGCTACTGACTGAATGAAAGGAGCTGGCATCTCACTCTCTTTGAATCTTCTTTATCATGCTAAGAGGAGCAGGAAAAAGCAAAAAATTTCAGAATTGCACCTTGCAATGCGGAGAAATTACTGTTTGTGCATTTACAATATTCATTTATTTTTGCCATTGAAAAACGTCCAGAAATGATTGAAGCTACTGACTGAATGAAAGGAGCTGGCATCTCACTCTCTTTGAATCTTCTTTATCATGCTAAGAGGAGCAGGAAAAAGCAAAAAATTTCAGAATTGCACTTTGCAATGCGGAGAAATTACTGTTTGTGCATTTACAATATTCATTAATTTTTGCCATTGAAAAACATCATGTTATTCATATCCCAGAAATGTTTGAAGCTACTGACTGAATGAAAGAAGCTGGCATCTCACTCTCTTTGAATCTTCTTTATCATGCTAAGAGGAGCAGGAAAAAGCAAAAAATTTCAGAATTGCACCTTGCAATGCGGAGAAATTACTGTTTGTGCATTTACAATATTCATTGATTTTTGCCATTGAAAAACGTCCAGAAATGATTGAAGCTACTGACTGAATGAAAGGAGCTGGCATCTCACTCTCTTTGAATCTTCTTTATCATGCTAAGAGGAGCAGGAAAAAGCAAAAAATTTCAGAATTGCACCTTGCAATGCGGAGAAATTACTGTTTGTGCATTTACAATATTCATTGATTTTTGCCATTGAAAAACATCATGTTATTCATATACCAGAAATGTTTGAAGCTACTGACTGAATGAAAGGAGCTGGCATCTCACTCTCTTTGAATCTTCTTTATCATGCTAAGAGGAGCAGGAAAAAGCAAAAAATTTCAGAATTGCACCTTGCAATGCGGAGAAATTACTGTTTGTGCATTTACAATATTCATTGATTTTTGCCATTGAAAAACGTCCAGAAATGATTGAAGCTACTGACTGAATGAAAGGAGCTGGCATCTCACTCTCTTTGAATCTTCTTTATCATGCTAAGAGGAGCAGGAAAATGCAAGAAATTTCAGAATTGCACCTTGCAATGCGGAGAAATTACTGTTTGTGCATTTACAATATTCATTGATTTTTGCCATTGAAAAACATCCAGAAATGATTGAAGCTACTGACTGAATGAAAGGAGCTGGCACCTCACTCTCTTTGAATCTTCTTTATCATGCTAAGAGGAGCAGGAAAAAGCCAAAAATTTCAGAATTGCATCTTGCAATGCGGAGAAATTACTGTTTGTGCATTTACAATATTCATTGATTTTTGCCATTGAAAAACATCATGTTATTCATATACCAGAAATGATTGAAGCTACTGACTGAATGAAAGGAGCTGGCATCTCACTCTCTTTGAATCTTCTTTATCATGCAAAGAGGAGCAGGAAAAAGCAAAAAATTTCAGAATTGCACCTTGCAATGCGGAGAAATTACTGTTTGTGCATTTACAATATTCATTGATTTTTGCCATTGAAAAACGTCCAGAAATGATTGAAGCAACTGACTGAATGAAAGGAGCTGGCATCTCACTCTCTTTGAATCTTCTTTATCATGCTAAGAGGAGCAGGAAAAAGCAAAAAATTTCAGAATTGCACCTTGCAATGCGGAGAAATTACTGTTTGTGCATTTACAATATTCATTGATTTTTGCCATTGAAAAACGTCCAGAAATAATTGAAGCTACTGACTGAATGAAAGGAGCTGGCATCTCACTCTCTTTGAATCTTCTTTATCATGCTAAGAGGAGCAGGAAAAAGCAAAAAATTTCAGAATTGCAACTTGCAATGCGGAGAAATTACTGTTTGTGCATTTACAATATTCATTGATTTTTGCCATTGAAAAACATCATGTTATTCATATACCAGAAATGATTGAAGCTACTGACTGAATGAAAGGAGCTGGCATCTCACTCTCTTTGAATCTTCTTTATCATGCAATGAGGAGCAGGAAAAAGCAAAAAATTTCAGAATTGCACCTTGCAATGCGGAGAAATTACTGTTTGTGCATTTACAATATTCATTGATTTTTGCCATTGAAAAACGTCCAGAAATGATTGAAGCTACTGACTGAATGAAAGGAGCTGGCATCTCACTCTCTTTGAATCTTCTTTATCATGCTAAGAGGAGCAGGAAAAAGCAAAAAATTTCAGAATTGCACCTTGCAATGCGGAGAAATTACTGTTTGTGCTTTTACAATATTCATTGATTTTTGCCATTGAAAAACATCATGTTATTCATATACCAGAAATGTTTGAAGCTACTGACTGAATGAAAGGAGCTGGCATCTCACTCTCTTTGAATCTTCTTTATCATGCTAAGAGGAGCAGGAAAAAGCAAAAAAATTCAGAATTGCACCTTGCAATGCGGAGAAATTACTGTTTGTGCATTTACAATATTCATTGATTTTTGCCATTGAAAAATGTCCAGAAATGATTGAAGCTGCTGACTGAATGAAAGGAGCTGGCATCTCACTCTCTTTGAATCTTCTTTATCATGCTAAGAGGAGCAGGAAAAAGCAAAAAATTTCCGAATTGCACCTTGCAATGCGGAGAAATTACTGTTTGTGCATTTACAATATTCATTGATTTTTGCCATTGAAAAACATCATGTTATTCATATACCAGAAATGATTGAAGCTACTGACTGAATGAAAGGAGCTGGCATCTCACTCTCTTTGAATCTTCTTTATCATGCTAAGAGGAGCAGGAAAAAGCAAAAAATTTCAGAATTGCACCTTGCAATGCGGAGAAATTACTGTTTGTGCATTTACAATATTCATTGATTTTTGCCATTGAAAAACGTCCAGAAATGATTGAAGCTACTGACTGAATGAAAGGAGCTGGCATCTCACTCTCTTTGAATCTTCTTTATCATGCTAAGAGGAGCAGGAAAAAGCAAAAAATTTCAGAATTACACCTTGCAATGCGGAGAAATTACTGTTTGTTCATTTACAATATTCATTGATTTTTGCCATTGAAAAACGTCCAGAAATGATTGAAGCTACTGACTGAATGAAAGGAGCTGGCATCTCACTCTCTTTGAATCTTCTTTATCATGCTAAGAGGAGCAGGAAAAAGCAAAAAATTTCAGAATTGCACCTTGCAATGCGGAGAAATTACTGTTTGTGCATTTACAATATTCATTGATTTTTGCCATTGAAAAACATCATGTTATTCATATACCAGAAATGTTTGAAGCTACTGACTGAATGAAAGGAGCTGGCATCTCACTCTCTTTGAATCTTCTTTATCATGCTAAGAGGAGCAGGAAAAAGCAAAAAATTTCAGAATTGCACCTTGCAATGCGGAGAAATTACTGTTTGTGCATTTACAATATTCATTGATTTTTGCCATTGAAAAACGTCCAGAAATGATTGAAGCTACTGACTGAATGAAAGGGGCTGGCATCTCACTCTCTTTGAATCTTCTTTATCATGCTAAGAGGAGCAGGAAAAAGCAAAAAATTTCAGAATTGCACCTTGCAATGCGGAGAAATTACTGTTTGTGCATTTACAATATTCATTGATTTTTGCCATTGAAAAACATCATGTTATTCATATACAAGAAATGATTGAAGCTACTGACTGAATGAAAGGAGCTGGCATCTCGCTCTCTTTGAATCTTCTTTATCATGCTAAGAGGAGCAGGAAAAAGCAAAAAATTTTAGAATTGCACCTTGCAATGCGGAGAAATTACTGTTTGTGCATTTACAATATTCATTGATTTTTGCCATTGAAAAACGTCCAGAAATGATTGAAGCTACTGACTGAATGAAAGGAGCTGGCATCTCACTCTCTTTGAATCTTCTTTATCATGCTAAGAGGAGCAGGAAAAAGCAAAAAATTTCAGAATTGCACCTTGCAATGTGGAGAAATTACTGTTTCTGCATTTACAATATTCATTGATTTTTGCAATTGAAAAACATCATGTTATTCATATACCAGAAATGATTGAAGCTACTGACTGAATGAAAGGAGCTGGCATCTCACTCTCTTTGAATCTTCTTTATCATGCTAAGAGGAGCAGGAAAAAGCAAAAAATTTCAGAATTGCACCTTGCAATGCGGAGAAATTACTGTTTGTGCTTTTACAATATTCATTGATTTTTGCCATTGAAAAACATCATGTTATTCATATACCAGAAATGTTTGAAGCTACTGACTGAATGAAAGGAGCTGGCATCTCACTCTCTTTGAATCTTCTTTATCATGCTAAGAGGAGCAGGAAAAAGCAAAAAATTTCAGAATTGCACCTTGCAATGCGGAGAAATTACTGTTTGTGCATTTACAATATTCATTGATTTTTGCCATTGAAAAACGTCCAGAAATGATTGAAGCTACTGACTGAATGAAAGGAGCTGGCATCTCACTCTCTTTGAATCTTCTTTATCATGCTAAGAGGAGCAGGAAAAAGCAAAAAATTTCAGAATTGCACCTTGCAATGCGGAGAAATTACTGTTTGTGCATTTACAATATTCATTGATTTTTGCCATTGAAAAACATCCAGAAATGATTGAAGCTACTGACTGAATGAAAGGAGCTGGCATCTCACTCTCTTTGAATCTTCTTTATCATGCTAAGAGGAGCAGGAAAAAGCAAAAAATTTCAGAATTGCAACTTGCAATGCGGAGAAATTACTGTTTGTGCATTTACAATATTCATTGATTTTTGCCATTGAAAAACATCATGTTATTCATATACCAGAAATGATTGAAGCTACTGACTGAATGAAAGGAGCTGGCATCTCACTCTCTTTGAATCTTCTTTATCATGCTAAGAGGAGCAGGAAAAAGCAAAAAATTTCAGAATTGCACCTTGCAATGCGGAGAAATTACTGTTTGTGCTTTTACAATATTCATTGATTTTTGCAATTGAAAAACATCATGTTATTCATATACCAGAAATGTTTGCAGCTACTGACTGAATGAAAGGAGCTGGCATCTCACTCTCTTTGAATCTTCTTTATCATGCTAAGAGGAGCAGGAAAAAGCAAAAAATTTCAGAATTGCACCTTGCAATGCGGAGAAATTACTGTTTGTGCATTTACAATATTCATTGATTTTTGCCATTGAAAAACGTCCAGAAATGATTGAAGCTACTGACTGAATGAAAGGAGCTGGCATCTCACTCTCTTTGAATCTTCTTTATCATGCTAAGAGGAGCAGGAAAAAGCAAAAAATTTCAGAATTGCACCTTGCAATGCGGAGAAATTACTGTTTGTGCATTTACAATATTCATTGATTTTTGCCATTGAAAAACATCCAGAAATGATTGAAGCTACTGACTGAATGAAAGGAGCTGGCATCTCACTCTCTTTGAATCTTCTTTATCATGCTAAGAGGAGCAGGAAAAAGCCAAAAATTTCAGAATTGCACCTTGCAATGCGGAGAAATTACTGTTTGTGCATTTACAATATTCATTGATTTTTGCCATTGAAAAACATCATGTTATTCATATACCAGAAATGATTGAAGCTACTGACTGAATGAAAGAAGCTGGCATCTCACTCTCTTTGAATCTTCTTTATCATGCAAAGAGGAGCAGGAAAAAGCAAAAAATTTCAGAATTGCACCTTGCAATGCGGAGAAATTACTGTTTGTGCATTTACAATATTCATTGATTTTTGCCATTGAAAAACGTCCAGAAATGATTGAAGCTACTGACTGAATGAAAGGAGCTGGCATCTCACTCTCTTTGAATCTTCTTTATCATGCTAAGAGGAGCAGGAAAAAGCAAAAAATTTCAGAATTGCACCTTGCAATGCGGAGAAATTACTGTTTGTGCATTTACAATATTCACTGATTTTTGCCATTGAAAAACGTCCAGAAATGATTGAAGCAACTGACTGAATGAAAGGAGCTGGCATCTCACTCTCTTTGAATCTTCTTTATCATGCTAAGAGGAGCAGGAAAAAGCAAAAAATTTCAGAATTGCACCTTGCAATGCGGAGAAATTACTGTTTGTGCATTTACAATATTCATTGATTTTTGCCATTGAAAAACGTCCAGAAATAATTGAAGCTACTGACTGAATGAAAGGAGCTGGCATCTCACTCTCTTTGAATCTTCTTTATCATGCTAAGAGGAGCAGGAAAAAGCAAAAAATTTCAGAATTGCAACTTGCAATGCGGAGAAATTACTGTTTGTGCATTTACAATATTCATTGATTTTTGCCATTGAAAAACATCATGTTATTCATATACCAGAAATGATTGAAGCTACTGACTGAATGAAAGGAGCTGGAATCTCACTCTCTTTGAATCTTCTTTATCATGCTAAGAGGAGCAGGAAAAAGCAAAAAATTTCAGAATGGCACCTTGCAATGCGGAGAAATTACTGTTTGTGCATTTACAATATTCATTGATTTTTGCCATTGAAAAACGTCCAGAAATGATTGAAGCTACTGACTGAATGAAAGGAGCTGGCATCTCACTCTCTTTGAATCTTCTTTATCATGCTAAGAGGAGCAGGAAAAAGCAAAAAATTTCAGAATTGCACCTTGCAATGCGGAGAAATTACTGTTTGTGCTTTTACAATATTCATTGATTTTTGCCATTGAAACAAATCATGTTATTCATATACCAGAAATGTTTGAAGCTACTGACTGAATGAAAGGAGCTGGCATCTCACTCTCATTGAATCTTCTTTATCATGCTAAGAGGAGCAGGAAAAAGCAAAACATTTCAGAATTGCACCTTGCAATGCGGAGAAATTACTGTTTGTGCATTTACAATATTCATTGATTTTTGCCATTGAAAAATGTCCAGAAATGATTGAAGCTGCTGACTGAATGAAAGGAGCTGGCATCTCACTCTCTTTGAATCTTCTTTATCATGCTAAGAGGAGCAGGAAAAAGCAAAAAATTTCAGAATTGCACCTTGCAATGCGGAGAAATTACTGTTTGTGCATTTACAATATTCATTGATTTTTGCCATTGAAAAACATCATGTTATTCATATACCAGAAATGATTGAAGCTACTGACTGAATGAAAGGAGCTAGCATCTCACTCTCTTTGAATCTTCTTTATCATGCTAAGAGGAGCAGGAAAAAGCAAAAAATTTCAGAATTGCACCTTGCAATGCGGAGAAATTACTGTTTGTGCATTTACAATATTCATTGATTTTTGCCATTGAAAAACGTCCAGAAATGATTGAAGCTACTGACTGAATGAAAGGAGCTGGCATCTCACTCTCTTTGAATCTTCTTTATCATGCTAAGAGGAGCAGGAAAAAGCAAAAAATTTCAGAATTGCACCTTGCAATGCGGAGAAATTACTGTTTGTGCATTTACAATATTCATTGATTTTTGCCATTGAAAAACGTCCAGAAATGATTGAAGCTACTGACTGAATGAAAGGAGCTGGCATCTCACTCTCTTTGAATCTTCTTTATCATGCTAAGAGGAGCAGGAAAAAGCAAAAAATTTCAGAATTGCACCTTGCAATGCGGAGAAATTACTGTTTGTGCATTTACAATATTCATTGATTTTTGCCATTGAAAAACATCATGTTATTCATATACCAGAAATGTTTGAAGCTACTGACTGAATGAAAGGAGCTGGCATCTCACTCTCTTTGAATCTTCTTTATCATGCTAAGAGGAGCAGGAAAAAGCAAAAAATTTCAGAATTGCACCTTGCAATGCGGAGAAATTACTGTTTGTGCATTTACAATATTCATTGATTTTTGCCATTGAAAAACGTCCAGAAATGATTGAAGCTACTGACTGAATGAAAGGAGCTGGCATCTCACTCTCTTTGAATCTTCTTTATCATGCTAAGAGGAGCAGGAAAAAGCAAAAAATTTCAGAATTGCACCTTGCAATGCGGAGAAATTACTGTTTGTGCATTTACAATATTCATTGATTTTTGCCATTGAAAAACGTCCAGAAGAGATTGAAGCTACTGACTGAATGAAAGGAGCTGGCATCTCACTCTCTTTGAATCTTCTTTATCATGCTAAGAGGAGCAGGAAAAAGCAAAAAATTTCAGAATTGCACCTTGCAATGTGGAGAAATTACTGTTTGTGCATTTACAATATTCATTGATTTTTGCCATTGAAAAACATCATGTTATTCATATACCAGAAATGATTGAAGCTACTGACTGAATGAAAGGAGCTGGCATCTCACTCTCTTTGAATCTTCTTTATCATGCTAAGAGGAGCAGGAAAAAGCAAAAAATTTCAGAATTGCACCTTGCAATGCGGAGAAATTACTGTTTGTGCATTTACAATATTCATTGATTTTTGCCATTGAAAAACGTCCAGAAATGATTGAAGCTACTGACTGAATGAAAGGAGCTGGCATCTCACTCTCTTTGAATCTTCTTTATCATGCTAAGAGGAGCAGGAAAAAGCAAAAAATTTCAGAATTGCACCTTGCAATGCGGAGAAATTACTGTTTGTGCTTTTACAATATTCATTGATTTTTGCCATTGAAAAACATCATGTTATTCATATACCAGAAATGTTTGAAGCTACTGACTGAATGAAAGGAGCTGGCATCTCACTCTCTTTGAATCTTCTTTATCATGCTAAGAGGAGCAGGAAAAAGCAAAAAATTTCAGAATTGCACCTTGCAATGCGGAGAAATTACTGTTTGTGCATTTACAATATTCATTGATTTTTGCCATTGAAAAACGTCCAGAAATGATTGAAGCTACTGACTGAATGAAAGGAGCTGGCATCTCACTCTCTTTGAATCTTCTTTATCATGCTAAGAGGAGCAGGAAAAAGCAAAAAATTTCAGAATTGCACCTTGCAATGCGGAGAAATTACTGTTTGTGCATTTACAATATTCATTGATTTTTGCCATTGAAAAACGTCCAGAAATGATTGAAGCTACTGACTGAATGAAAGGAGCTGGCATCTCACTCTCTTTGAATCTTCTTTATCATGCTAAGAGGAGCAGGAAAAAGCAAAAAATTTCAGAATTGCACCTTGCAATGCGGAGAAATTACTGTTTGTGCATTTACAATATTCATTGATTTTTGCCATTGAAAAACGTCCAGAAATGATTGAAGCTACTGACTGAATGAAAGGAGCTGGCATCTCACTCTCTTTGAATCTTCTTTATCATGCTAAGAGGAGCAGGAAAAAGCAAAAAATTTCAGAATTGCACCTTGCAATGCGGAGAAATTACTGTTTGTGCATTTACAATATTCATTGATTTTTGCCATTGAAAAACATCATGTTATTCATATACCAGAAATGTTTGAAGCTACTGACTGAATGAAAGGAGCTGGCATCTCACTCTCTTTGAATCTTCTTTATCATGCTAAGAGGAGCAGGAAAAAGCAAAAAATTTCAGAATTGCACCTTGCAATGCGGAGAAATTACTGTTTGTGCATTTACAATATTCATTGATTTTTGCCATTGAAAAACGTCCAGAAATGATTGAAGCTACTGACTGAATGAAAGGAGCTGGCATCTCACTCTCTTTGAATCTTCTTTATCATGCTAAGAGGAGCAGGAAAAAGCAAAAAATTTCAGAATTGCACCTTGCAATGTGGAGAAATTACTGTTTGTGCATTTACAATATTCATTGATTTTTGCCATTGAAAAACATCATGTTATTCATATACCAGAAATGATTGAAGCTACTGACTGAATGAAAGGAGCTGGCATCTCACTCTCTTTGAATCTTCTTTATCATGCTAAGAGGAGCAGGAAAAAGCAAAAAATTTCAGAATTGCACCTTGCAATGCGGAGAAATTACTGTTTGTGCATTTACAATATTCATTGATTTTTGCCATTGAAAAACGTCCGGAAATGATTGAAGCTACTGACTGAATGAAAGGAGCTGGCATCTCACTCTCTTTGAATCTTCTTTATCATGCTAAGAGGAGCAGGAAAAAGCAAAAAATTTCAGAATTGCACCTTGCAATGCGGAGAAATTACTGTTTGTGCATTTACAATATTCATTGATTTTTGCCATTGAAAAACGTCCAGAAATGATTGAAGCTACTGACTGAATGAAAGGAGCTGGCATCTCACTCTCTTTGAATCTTCTTTATCATGCTAAGAGGAGCAGGAAAAAGCAAAAAATTTCAGAATTGCACCTTGCAATGCGGAGAAATTACTGTTTGTGCATTTACAATATTCATTGATTTTTGCCATTGAAAAACATCATGTTATTCAATCCCAGAAATGATTGAAGCTACTGACTGAATGAAAGGAGCTGGCATCTCACTCTCTTTGAATCTTCTTTATCATGCTAAGAGGAGCAGGAAAAAGCAAAAAATTTCAGAATTGCAACTTGCAATGCGGAGAAATTACTGTTTGTGCATTTACAATATTCATTGATTTTTGCCATTGAAAAACATCATGTTATTCATATACCAGAAATGATTGAAGCTACTGACTGAATGAAAGGAGCTGGCATCTCACTCTCTTTGAATCTTCTTTATCATGCTAAGAGGAGCAGGAAAAAGCAAAAAATTTCAGAATTGCACCTTGCAATGCGGAGAAATTACTGTTTGTGCATTTACAATATTCATTGATTTTTGCCATTGAAAAACGTCCAGAAATGATTGAAGCTACTGACTGAATGAAAGGAGCTGGCATCTCACTCTCTTTGAATCTTCTTTATCATGCTAAGAGGAGCAGGAAAAAGCAAAAAATTTCAGAATTGCACCTTGCAATGCGGAGAAATTACTGTTTGTGCATTTACAATATTCATTGATTTTTGCCATTGAAAAACGTCCAGAAATGATTGAAGCTACTGACTGAATGAAAGGAGCTGGCATCTCACTCTCTTTGAATCTTCTTTATCATGCTAAGAGGAGCAGGAAAAAGCAAAAAATTTCAGAATTGCACCTTGCAATGCGGAGAAATTACTGTTTGTGCATTTACAATATTCATTAATTTTTGCCATTGAAAAACATCATGTTATTCATATCCCAGAAATGTTTGAAGCTACTGACTGAATGAAAGAAGCTGGCATCTCACTCTCTTTGAATCTTCTTTATCATGCTAAGAGGAGCAGGAAAAAGCAAAAAATTTCAGAATTGCACCTTGCAATGCGGAGAAATTACTGTTTGTGCATTTACAATATTCATTGATTTTTGCCATTGAAAAACGTCCAGAAATGATTGAAGCTACTGACTGAATGAAAGGAGCTGGCATCTCACTCTCTTTGAATCTTCTTTATCATGCTAAGAGGAGCAGGAAAAAGCAAAAAATTTCAGAATTGCACCTTGCAATGCGGAGAAATTACTGTTTGTGCATTTACAATATTCATTGATTTTTGCCATTGAAAAACGTCCAGAAATGATTGAAGCTACTGACTGAATGAAAGGAGCTGGCATCTCACTCTCTTTGAATCTTCTTTATCATGCTAAGAGGAGCAGGAAAAAGCAAAAAATTTCAGAATTGCACCTTGCAATGCGGAGAAATTACTGTTTGTGCATTTACAATATTCATTGATTTTTGCCATTGAAAAACATCATGTTATTCATATACCAGAAATGATTGAAGCTACTGACTGAATGAAAGGAGCTGGCATCTCGCTCTCTTTGAATCTTCTTTATCATGCTAAGAGGAGCAGGAAAAAGCAAAAAATTTCAGAATTGCACCTTGCAATGCGGAGAAATTACTGTTTGTGCATTTACAATATTCATTGATTTTTGCCATTGAAAAACGTCCAGAAGAGATTGAAGCTACTGACTGAATGAAAGGAGCTGGCATCTCACTCTCTTTGAATCTTCTTTATCATGCTAAGAGGAGCAGGAAAAGCAAAAAATTTCAGAATTGCACCTTGCAATGTGGAGAAATTACTGTTTGTGCATTTACAATATTCATTGATTTTTGCCATTGAAAAACATCATGTTATTCATATACCAGAAATGATTGAAGCTACTGACTGAATGAAAGGAGCTGGCATCTCACTCTCTTTGAATCTTCTTTATCATGCTAAGAGGAGCAGGAAAAAGCAAAAAATTTCAGAATTGCACCTTGCAATGCGGAGAAATTACTGTTTGTGCATTTACAATATTCATTGATTTTTGCCATTGAAAAACGTCCAGAAATGATTGAAGCTACTGACTGAATGAAAGGAGCTGGCATCTCACTCTCTTTGAATCTTCTTTATCAAGGAAAAAGCAAAAAATTTCAGAATTGCACCTTGCAATGCGGAGAAATTACTGTTTGTGCTTTTACAATATTCATTGATTTTTGCCATTGAAAAACATCATGTTATTCATATACCAGAAATGTTTGAAGCTACTGACTGAATGAAAGGAGCTGGCATCTCACTCTCTTTGAATCTTCTTTATCATGCTAAGAGGAGCAGGAAAAAGCAAAAAATTTCAGAATTGCACCTTGCAATGCGGAGAAATTACTGTTTGTGCATTTACAATATTCATTGATTTTTGCCATTGAAAAACGTCCAGAAATGATTGAAGCAACTGACTGAATGAAAGGAGCTGGCATCTCACTCTCTTTGAATCTTCTTTATCATGCTAAGAGGAGCAGGAAAAAGCAAAAAATTTCAGAATTGCACCTTGCAATGCGGAGAAATTACTGTTTGTGCATTTACAATATTCATTGATTTTTGCCATTGAAAAACGTCCAGAAATAATTGAAGCTACTGACTGAATGAAAGGAGCTGGCATCTCACTCTCTTTGAATCTTCTTTATCATGCTAAGAGGAGCAGGAAAAAGCAAAAAATTTCTGAATTGCAACTTGCAATGCGGAGAAATTACTGTTTGTGCATTTACAATATTCATTGATTTTTGCCATTGAAAAACATCATGTTATTCATATACCAGAAATGATTGAAGCTACTGACTGAATGAAAGGAGCTGGCATCTCACTCTCTTTGAATCTTCTTTATCATGCTAAGAGGAGCAGGAAAAAGCAAAAAATTTCAGAATTGCACCTTGCAATGCGGAGAAATTACTGTTTGTGCATTTACAATATTCATTGATTTTTGCCATTGAAAAACGTCCAGAAATGATTGAAGCTACTGACTGAATGAAAGGAGCTGGCATCTCACTCTCTTTGAATCTTCTTTATCATGCTAAGAGGAGCAGGAAAAAGCAAAAAATTTCAGAATTGCACCTTGCAATGCGGAGAAATTACTGTTTGTGCTTTTTCAATATTCATTGATTTTTGCCATTGAAAAACATCATGTTATTCATATACCAGAAATGTTTGAAGCTACTGACTGAATGAAAGGAGCTGGCATCTCACTCTCTTTGAATCTTCTTTATCATGCTAAGAGGAGCAGGAAAAAGCAAAAAATTTCAGAATTGCACCTTGCAATGCGGAGAAATTACTGTTTGTGCATTTACAATATTCATTGATTTTTGCCATTGAAAAATGTCCAGAAATGATTGAAGCTGCTGACTGAATGAAAGGAGCTGGCATCTCACTCTCTTTGAATCTTCTTTATCATGCTAAGAGGAGCAGGAAAAAGCAAAAAATTTCAGAATTGCACCTTGCAATGCGGAGAAATTACTGTTTGTGCATTTACAATATTCATTGATTTTTGCCATTGAAAAACATCATGTTATTCATATACCAGAAATGATTGAAGCTACTGACTGAATGAAAGGAGCTGGCATCTCACTCTCTTTGAATCTTCTTTATCATGCTAAGAGGAGCAGGAAAAAGCAAAAAATTTCAGAATTGCACCTTGCAATGCGGAGAAATTACTGTTTGTGCATTTACAATATTCATTGATTTTTGCCATTGAAAAACGTCCAGAAATGATTGAAGCTACTGACTGAATGAAAGGAGCTGGCATCTCACTCTCTTTGAATCTTCTTTATCATGCTAAGAGGAGCAGGAAAAAGCAAAAAATTTCAGAATTGCACCTTGCAATGCGGAGAAATTACTGTTTGTGCATTTACAATATTCATTGATTTTTGCCATTGAAAAACGTCCAGAAATGATTGAAGCTACTGACTGAATGAAAGGAGCTGGCATCTCACTCTCTTTGAATCTTCTTTATCATGCTAAGAGGAGCAGGAAAAAGCAAAAAATTTCAGAATTGCACCTTGCAATGCGGAGAAATTACTGTTTGTGCATTTACAATATTCATTGATTTTTGCCATTGAAAAACGTCCAGAAATGATTGAAGCTACTGACTGAATGAAAGGAGCTGGCATCTCACTCTCTTTGAATCTTCTTTATCATGCTAAGAGGAGCAGGAAAAAGCAAAAAATTTCAGAATTGCAACTTGCAATGCGGAGAAATTACTGTTTGTGCATTTACAATATTCATTGATTTTTGCCATTGAAAAACATCATGTTATTCATATACCAGAAATGATTGAAGCTACTGACTGAATGAAAGGAGCTGGCATCTCACTCTCTTTGAATCTTCTTTATCATGCTAAGAGGAGCAGGAAAAAGCAAAAAATTTCAGAATTGCACCTTGCAATGCGGAGAAATTACTGTTTGTGCATTTACAATATTCATTGATTTTTGCCATTGAAAAACGTCCAGAAATGATTGAAGCTACTGACTGAATGAAAGGAGCTGGCATCTCACTCTCTTTGAATCTTCTTTATCATGCTAAGAGGAGCAGGAAAAAGCAAAAAATTTCAGAATTGCACCTTGCAATGCGGAGAAATTACTGTTTGTGCATTTACAATATTCATTGATTTTTGCCATTGAAAAACGTCCAGAAATGATTGAAGCTACTGACTGAATGAAAGGAGCTGGCATCTCACTCTCTTTGAATCTTCTTTATCATGCTAAGAGGAGCAGGAAAAAGCAAAAAATTTCAGAATTGCACCTTGCAATGCGGAGAAATTACTGTTTGTGCATTTACAATATTCATTAATTTTTGCCATTGAAAAACATCATGTTATTCATATCCCAGAAATGTTTGAAGCTACTGACTGAATGAAAGAAGCTGGCATCTCACTCTCTTTGAATCTTCTTTATCATGCTAAGAGGAGCAGGAAAAAGCAAAAAATTTCAGAATTGCACCTTGCAATGCGGAGAAATTACTGTTTGTGCATTTACAATATTCATTGATTTTTGCCATTGAAAAACGTCCAGAAATGATTGAAGCTACTGACTGAATGAAAGGAGCTGGCATCTCACTCTCTTTGAATCTTCTTTATCATGCTAAGAGGAGCAGGAAAAAGCAAAAAATTTCAGAATTGCACCTTGCAATGCGGAGAAATTACTGTTTGTGCATTTACAATATTCATTGATTTTTGCCATTGAAAAACGTCCAGAAATGATTGAAGCTACTGACTGAATGAAAGGAGCTGGCATCTCACTCTCTTTGAATCTTCTTTATCATGCTAAGAGGAGCAGGAAAAAGCAAAAAATTTCAGAATTGCACCTTGCAATGCGGAGAAATTACTGTTTGTGCATTTACAATATTCATTGATTTTTGCCATTGAAAAACATCATGTTATTCATATACCAGAAATGATTGAAGCTACTGACTGAATGAAAGGAGCTGGCATCTCGCTCTCTTTGAATCTTCTTTATCATGCTAAGAGGAGCAGGAAAAAGCAAAAAATTTCAGAATTGCACCTTGCAATGCGGAGAAATTACTGTTTGTGCATTTACAATATTCATTGATTTTTGCCATTGAAAAACGTCCAGAAGAGATTGAAGCTACTGACTGAATGAAAGGAGCTGGCATCTCACTCTCTTTGAATCTTCTTTATCATGCTAAGAGGAGCAGGAAAAAGCAAAAAATTTCAGAATTGCACCTTGCAATGTGGAGAAATTACTGTTTGTGCATTTACAATATTCATTGATTTTTGCCATTGAAAAACATCATGTTATTCATATACCAGAAATGATTGAAGCTACTGACTGAATGAAAGGAGCTGGCATCTCACTCTCTTTGAATCTTCTTTATCATGCTAAGAGGAGCAGGAAAAAGCAAAAAATTTCAGAATTGCACCTTGCAATGCGGAGAAATTACTGTTTGTGCATTTACAATATTCATTGATTTTTGCCATTGAAAAACGTCCAGAAATGATTGAAGCTACTGACTGAATGAAAGGAGCTGGCATCTCACTCTCTTTGAATCTTCTTTATCATGCTAAGAGGAGCAGGAAAAAGCAAAAAATTTCAGAATTGCACCTTGCAATGCGGAGAAATTACTGTTTGTGCTTTTACAATATTCATTGATTTTTGCCATTGAAAAACATCATGTTATTCATATACCAGAAATGTTTGAAGCTACTGACTGAATGAAAGGAGCTGGCATCTCACTCTCTTTGAATCTTCTTTATCATGCTAAGAGGAGCAGGAAAAAGCAAAAAATTTCAGAATTGCACCTTGCAATGCGGAGAAATTACTGTTTGTGCATTTACAATATTCATTGATTTTTGCCATTGAAAAACGTCCAGAAATGATTGAAGCAACTGACTGAATGAAAGGAGCTGGCATCTCACTCTCTTTGAATCTTCTTTATCATGCTAAGAGGAGCAGGAAAAAGCAAAAAATTTCAGAATTGCACCTTGCAATGCGGAGAAATTACTGTTTGTGCATTTACAATATTCATTGATTTTTGCCATTGAAAAACGTCCAGAAATAATTGAAGCTACTGACTGAATGAAAGGAGCTGGCATCTCACTCTCTTTGAATCTTCTTTATCATGCTAAGAGGAGCAGGAAAAAGCAAAAAATTTCTGAATTGCAACTTGCAATGCGGAGAAATTACTGTTTGTGCATTTACAATATTCATTGATTTTTGCCATTGAAAAACATCATGTTATTCATATACCAGAAATGATTGAAGCTACTGACTGAATGAAAGGAGCTGGCATCTCACTCTCTTTGAATCTTCTTTATCATGCTAAGAGGAGCAGGAAAAAGCAAAAAATTTCAGAATTGCACCTTGCAATGCGGAGAAATTACTGTTTGTGCATTTACAATATTCATTGATTTTTGCCATTGAAAAACGTCCAGAAATGATTGAAGCTACTGACTGAATGAAAGGAGCTGGCATCTCACTCTCTTTGAATCTTCTTTATCATGCTAAGAGGAGCAGGAAAAAGCAAAAAATTTCAGAATTGCACCTTGCAATGCGGAGAAATTACTGTTTGTGCTTTTTCAATATTCATTGATTTTTGCCATTGAAAAACATCATGTTATTCATATACCAGAAATGTTTGAAGCTACTGACTGAATGAAAGGAGCTGGCATCTCACTCTCTTTGAATCTTCTTTATCATGCTAAGAGGAGCAGGAAAAAGCAAAAAATTTCAGAATTGCACCTTGCAATGCGGAGAAATTACTGTTTGTGCATTTACAATATTCATTGATTTTTGCCATTGAAAAATGTCCAGAAATGATTGAAGCTGCTGACTGAATGAAAGGAGCTGGCATCTCACTCTCTTTGAATCTTCTTTATCATGCTAAGAGGAGCAGGAAAAAGCAAAAAATTTCAGAATTGCACCTTGCAATGCGGAGAAATTACTGTTTGTGCATTTACAATATTCATTGATTTTTGCCATTGAAAAACATCATGTTATTCATATACCAGAAATGATTGAAGCTACTGACTGAATGAAAGGAGCTGGCATCTCACTCTCTTTGAATCTTCTTTATCATGCTAAGAGGAGCAGGAAAAAGCAAAAAATTTCAGAATTGCACCTTGCAATGCGGAGAAATTACTGTTTGTGCATTTACAATATTCATTGATTTTTGCCATTGAAAAACGTCCAGAAATGATTGAAGCTACTGACTGAATGAAAGGAGCTGGCATCTCACTCTCTTTGAATCTTCTTTATCATGCTAAGAGGAGCAGGAAAAAGCAAAAAATTTCAGAATTGCACCTTGCAATGCGGAGAAATTACTGTTTGTGCATTTACAATATTCATTGATTTTTGCCATTGAAAAACATCATGTTATTCATATACCAGAAATGATTGAAGCTACTGACTGAATGAAAGGAGCTGGCATCTCGCTCTCTTTGAATCTTCTTTATCATGCTAAGAGGAGCAGGAAAAAGCAAAAAATTTCAGAATTGCACCTTGCAATGCGGAGAAATTACTGTTTGTGCATTTACAATATTCATTGATTTTTGCCATTGAAAAACGTCCAGAAATGATTGAAGCTACTGACTGAATGAAAGGAACTGGCATCTCACTCTCTTTGAATCTTCTTTATCATGCTAAGAGGAGCAGGAAAAAGCAAAAAATTTCAGAATTGCACCTTGCAATGTGGAGAAATTACTGTTTGTGCATTTACAATATTCATTGATTTTTGCCATTGAAAAACATCATGTTATTCATATACCAGAAATGATTGAAGCTACTGACTGAATGAAAGGAGCTGGCATCTCACTCTCTTTGAATCTTCTTTATCATGCTAAGAGGAGCAGGAAAAAGCAAAAAATTTCAGAATTGCACCTTGCAATGCGGAGAAATTACTGTTTGTGCATTTACAATATTCATTGATTTTTGCCATTGAAAAACGTCCAGAAATGATTGAAGCTACTGACTGAATGAAAGGAGCTGGCATCTCACTCTCTTTGAATCTTCTTTATCATGCTAAGAGGAGCAGGAAAAAGCAAAAAATTTCAGAATTGCACCTTGCAATGCGGAGAAATTACTGTTTGTGCTTTTACAATATTCATTGATTTTTGCCATTGAAAAACATCATGTTATTCATATACCAGAAATGTTTGAAGCTACTGACTGAATGAAAGGAGCTGGCATCTCACTCTCTTTGAATCTTCTTTATCATGCTAAGAGGAGCAGGAAAAAGCAAAAAATTTCAGAATTGCACCTTGCAATGCGGAGAAATTACTGTTTGTGCATTTACAATATTCATTGATTTTTGCCATTGAAAAACGTCCAGAAATGATTGAAGCTACTGACTGAATGAAAGGAGCTGGCATCTCACTCTCTTTGAATCTTCTTTATCATGCTAAGAGGAGCAGGAAAAAGCAAAAAATTTCAGAATTGCACCTTGCAATGCGGAGAAAATACTGTGCATTTACAATATTCATTGATTTTTGCCATTGAAAAACGTCCAGAAATGATTGAAGCTACTGACTGAATGAAAGGAGCTGGCATCTCACTCTCTTTGAATCTTCTTTATCATGCTAAGAGGAGCAGGAAAAAGCAAAAAATTTCAGAATTGCAACTTGCAATGCGGAGAAATTACTGTTTGTGCATTTACAATATTCATTGATTTTTGCCATTGAAAAACATCATGTTATTCATATACCAGAAATGATTGAAGCTACTGACTGAATGAAAGGAGCTGGCATCTCACTCTCTTTGAATCTTCTTTATCATGCTAAGAGGAGCAGGAAAAAGCAAAAAATTTCAGAATTGCACCTTGCAATGCGGAGAAATTACTGTTTGTGCATTTACAATATTCATTGATTTTTGCCATTGAAAAACGTCCAGAAATGATTGAAGCTACTGACTGAATGAAAGGAGCTGGCATCTCACTCTCTTTGAATCTTCTTTATCATGCTAAGAGGAGCAGGAAAAAGCAAAAAATTTCAGAATTGCACCTTGCAATGCGGAGAAATTACTGTTTGTGCATTTACAATATTCATTGATTTTTGCCATTGAAAAACGTCCAGAAATGATTGAAGCTACTGACTGAATGAAAGGAGCTGGCATCTCACTCTCTTTGAATCTTCTTTATCATGCTAAGAGGAGCAGGAAAAAGCAAAAAATTTCAGAATTGCACCTTGCAATGCGGAGAAATTACTGTTTGTGCATTTACAATATTCATTGATTTTTGCCATTGAAAAACATCATGTTATTCATATACCAGAAATGTTTGAAGCTACTGACTGAATGAAAGGAGCTGGCATCTCACTCTCTTTGAATCTTCTTTATCATGCTAAGAGGAGCAGGAAAAAGCAAAAAATTTCAGAATTGCACCTTGCAATGCGGAGAAATTACTGTTTGTGCATTTACAATATTCATTGATTTTTGCCATTGAAAAACGTCCAGAAATGATTGAAGCTACTGACTGAATGAAAGGAGCTGGCATCTCACTCTCTTTGAATCTTCTTTATCATGCTAAGAGGAGCAGGAAAAAGCAAAAAATTTCAGAATTGCACCTTGCAATGCGGAGAAATTACTGTTTGTGCATTTACAATATTCATTGATTTTTGCCATTGAAAAACATCATGTTATTCATATACCAGAAATGATTGAAGCTACTGACTGAATGAAAGGAGCTGGCATCTCGCTCTCTTTGAATCTTCTTTATCATGCTAAGAGGAGCAGGAAAAAGCAAAAAATTTCAGAATTGCACCTTGCAATGCGGAGAAATTACTGTTTGTGCATTTACAATATTCATTGATTTTTGCCATTGAAAAACGTCCAGAAGAGATTGAAGCTACTGACTGAATGAAAGGAGCTGGCATCTCACTCTCTTTGAATCTTCTTTATCATGCTAAGAGGAGCAGGAAAAAGCAAAAAATTTCAGAATTGCACCTTGCAATGTGGAGAAATTACTGTTTGTGCATTTACAATATTCATTGATTTTTGCCATTGAAAAACATCATGTTATTCATATACCAGAAATGATTGAAGCTACTGACTGAATGAAAGGAGCTGGCATCTCGCTCTCTTTGAATCTTCTTTATCATGCTAAGAGGAGCAGGAAAAAGCAAAAAATTTCAGAATTGCACCTTGTAATGCGGAGAAATTACTGTTTGTGCATTTACAATATTCATTGATTTTTGCCATTGAAAAACGTCCAGAAATGATTGAAGCTACTGACTGAATGAAAGGAGCTGGCATCTCACTCTCTTTGAATCTTCTTTATCATGCTAAGAGGAGCAGGAAAAAGCAAAAAAATTCAGAATTGCACCTTGCAATGCGGAGAAATTACTGTTTGTGCTTTTACAATATTCATTGATTTTTGCCATTGAAAAACATCATGTTATTCATATACCAGAAATGTTTGAAGCTACTGACTGAATGAAAGGAGCTGGCATCTCACTCTCTTTGAATCTTCTTTATCATGCTAAGAGGAGCAGGAAAAAGCAAAAAATTTCAGAATTGCACCTTGCAATGCGGAGAAATTACTGTTTGTGCATTTACAATATTCATTGATTTTTGCCATTGAAAAACGTCCAGAAATGATTGAAGCTACTGACTGAATGAAAGGAGCTGGCATCTCACTCTCTTTGAATCTTCTTTATCATGCTAAGAGGAGCAGGAAAAAGCAAAAAATTTCAGAATTGCACCTTGCAATGCGGAGAAATTACTGTTTGTGCATTTACAATATTCATTGATTTTTGCCATTGAAAAACGTCCAGAAATGATTGAAGCTACTGACTGAATGAAAGGAGCTGGCATCTCACTCTCTTTGAATCTTCTTTATCATGCTAAGAGGAGCAGGAAAAATCAAAAAATTTCAGAATTGCAACTTGCAATGCGGAGAAATTACTGTTTGTGCATTTACAATATTCATTGATTTTTGCCATTGAAAAACATCATGTTATTCATATACCAGAAATGATTGAAGCTACTGACTGAATGAAAGGAGCTGGCATCTCACTCTCTTTGAATCTTCTTTATCATGCTAAGAGGAGCAGGAAAAAGCAAAAAATTTCAGAATTGCACCTTGCAATGCGGAGAAATTACTGTTTGTGCATTTACAATATTCATTGATTTTTGCCATTGAAAAACGTCCAGAAATGATTGAAGCTACTGACTGAATGAAAGGAGCTGGCATCTCACTCTCTTTGAATCTTCTTTATCATGCTAAGAGGAGCAGGAAAAAGCAAAAAATTTCAGAATTGCACCTTGCAATGCGGAGAAATTACTGTTTGTGCATTTACAATATTCATTGATTTTTGCCATTGAAAAACGTCCAGAAATGATTGAAGCTACTGACTGAATGAAAGGAGCTGGCATCTCACTCTCTTTGAATCTTCTTTATCATGCTAAGAGGAGCAGGAAAAAGCAAAAAATTTCAGAATTGCACCTTGCAATGCGGAGAAATTACTGTTTGTGCATTTACAATATTCATTGATTTTTGCCATTGAAAAACGTCCAGAAATGATTGAAGCTACTGACTGAATGAAAGGAGCTGGCATCTCACTCTCTTTGAATCTTCTTTATCATGCTAAGAGGAGCAGGAAAAAGCAAAAAATTTCAGAATTGCACCTTGCAATGCGGAGAAATTACTGTTTGTGCATTTACAATATTCATTGATTTTTGCCATTGAAAAACGTCCAGAAATGATTGAAGCTACTGACTGAATGAAAGGAGCTGGCATCTCACTCTCTTTGAATCTTCTTTATCATGCTAAGAGGAGCAGGAAAAAGCAAAAAATTTCAGAATTGCACCTTGCAATGCGGAGAAATTACTGTTTGTGCATTTACAATATTCATTGATTTTTGCCATTGAAAAACGTCCAGAAATGATTGAAGCTACTGACTGAATGAAAGGAGCTGGCATCTCACTCTCTTTGAATCTTCTTTATCATGCTAAGAGGAGCAGGAAAAAGCAAAAAATTTCAGAATTGCACCTTGCAATGCGGAGAAATTACTGTTTGTGCATTTACAATATTCATTGATTTTTGCCATTGAAAAACATCATGTTATTCATATACCAGAAATGTTTGAAGCTACTGACTGAATGAAAGGAGCTGGCATCTCACTCTCTTTGAATCTTCTTTATCATGCTAAGAGGAGCAGGAAAAAGCAAAAAATTTCAGAATTGCACCTTGCAATGCGGAGAAATTACTGTTTGTGCATTTACAATATTCATTGATTTTTGCCATTGAAAAACGTCCAGAAATGATTGAAGCTACTGACTGAATGAAAGGAGCTGGCATCTCACTCTCTTTGAATCTTCTTTATCATGCTAAGAGGAGCAGGAAAAAGCAAAAAATTTCAGAATTGCACCTTGCAATGCGGAGAAATTACTGTTTGTGCATTTACAATATTCATTGATTTTTGCCATTGAAAAACATCATGTTATTCATATACCAGAAATGATTGAAGCTACTGACTGAATGAAAGGAGCTGGCATCTCGCTCTCTTTGAATCTTCTTTATCATGCTAAGAGGAGCAGGAAAAAGCAAAAAATTTCAGAATTGCACCTTGCAATGCGGAGAAATTACTGTTTGTGCATTTACAATATTCATTGATTTTTGCCATTGAAAAACGTCCAGAAGAGATTGAAGCTACTGACTGAATGAAAGGAGCTGGCATCTCACTCTCTTTGAATCTTCTTTATCATGCTAAGAGGAGCAGGAAAAAGCAAAAAATTTCAGAATTGCACCTTGCAATGTGGAGAAATTACTGTTTGTGCATTTACAATATTCATTGATTTTTGCCATTGAAAAACATCATGTTATTCATATACCAGAAATGATTGAAGCTACTGACTGAATGAAAGGAGCTGGCATCTCACTCTCTTTGAATCTTCTTTATCATGCTAAGAGGAGCAGGAAAAAGCAAAAAATTTCAGAATTGCACCTTGCAATGCGGAGAAATTACTGTTTGTGCATTTACAATATTCATTGATTTTTGCCATTGAAAAACGTCCAGAAATGATTGAAGCTACTGACTGAATGAAAGGAGCTGGCATCTCACTCTCTTTGAATCTTCTTTATCATGCTAAGAGGAGCAGGAAAAAGCAAAAAATTTCAGAATTGCACCTTGCAATGCGGAGAAATTACTGTTTGTGCTTTTACAATATTCATTGATTTTTGCCATTGAAAAACATCATGTTATTCATATACCAGAAATGTTTGAAGCTACTGACTGAATGAAAGGAGCTGGCATCTCACTCTCTTTGAATCTTCTTTATCATGCTAAGAGGAGCAGGAAAAAGCAAAAAATTTCAGAATTGCACCTTGCAATGCGGAGAAATTACTGTTTGTGCATTTACAATATTCATTGATTTTTGCCATTGAAAAACGTCCAGAAATGATTGAAGCTACTGACTGAATGAAAGGAGCTGGCATCTCACTCTCTTTGAATCTTCTTTATCATGCTAAGAGGAGCAGGAAAAAGCAAAAAATTTCAGAATTGCACCTTGCAATGCGGAGAAATTACTGTTTGTGCATTTACAATATTCATTGATTTTTGCCATTGAAAAACGTCCAGAAATGATTGAAGCTACTGACTGAATGAAAGGAGCTGGCATCTCACTCTCTTTGAATCTTCTTTATCATGCTAAGAGGAGCAGGAAAAAGCAAAAAATTTCAGAATTGCAACTTGCAATGCGGAGAAATTACTGTTTGTGCATTTACAATATTCATTGATTTTTGCCATTGAAAAACATCATGTTATTCATATACCAGAAATGATTGAAGCTACTGACTGAATGAAAGGAGCTGGCATCTCACTCTCTTTGAATCTTCTTTATCATGCTAAGAGGAGCAGGAAAAAGCAAAAAATTTCAGAATTGCACCTTGCAATGCGGAGAAATTACTGTTTGTGCATTTACAATATTCATTGATTTTTGCCATTGAAAAACATCCAGAAATGATTGAAGCTACTGACTGAATGAAAGGAGCTGGCATCTCACTCTCTTTGAATCTTCTTTATCATGCTAAGAGGAGCAGGAAAAAGCAAAAAATTTCAGAATTGCACCTTGCAATGCGGAGAAATTACTGTTTGTGCATTTACAATATTCATTGATTTTTGCCATTGAAAAACGTCCAGAAATGATTGAAGCTACTGACTGAATGAAAGGAGCTGGCATCTCACTCTCTTTGAATCTTCTTTATCATGCTAAGAGGAGCAGGAAAAAGCAAAAAATTTCAGAATTGCACCTTGCAATGCGGAGAAATTACTGTTTGTGCATTTACAATATTCATTAATTTTTGCCATTGAAAAACATCATGTTATTCATATCCCAGAAATGTTTGAAGCTACTGACTGAATGAAAGAAGCTGGCATCTCACTCTCTTTGAATCTTCTTTATCATGCTAAGAGGAGCAGGAAAAAGCAAAAAATTTCAGAATTGCACCTTGCAATGCGGAGAAATTACTGTTTGTGCATTTACAATATTCATTGATTTTTGCCATTGAAAAACGTCCAGAAATGATTGAAGCTACTGACTGAATGAAAGGAGCTGGCATCTCACTCTCTTTGAATCTTCTTTATCATGCTAAGAGGAGCAGGAAAAAGCAAAAAATTTCAGAATTGCACCTTGCAATGCGGAGAAATTACTGTTTGTGCATTTACAATATTCATTGATTTTTGCCATTGAAAAACATCATGTTATTCATATACCAGAAATGTTTGAAGCTACTGACTGAATGAAAGGAGCTGGCATCTCACTCTCTTTGAATCTTCTTTATCATGCTAAGAGGAGCAGGAAAAAGCAAAAAATTTCAGAATTGCACCTTGCAATGCGGAGAAATTACTGTTTGTGCATTTACAATATTCATTGATTTTTGCCATTGAAAAACGTCCAGAAATGATTGAAGCTACTGACTGAATGAAAGGAGCTGGCATCTCACTCTCTTTGAATCTTCTTTATCATGCTAAGAGGAGCAGGAAAATGCAAGAAATTTCAGAATTGCACCTTGCAATGCGGAGAAATTACTGTTTGTGCATTTACAATATTCATTGATTTTTGCCATTGAAAAACATCCAGAAATGATTGAAGCTACTGACTGAATGAAAGGAGCTGGCATCTCACTCTCTTTGAATCTTCTTTATCATGCTAAGAGGAGCAGGAAAAAGCCAAAAATTTCAGAATTGCACCTTGCAATGCGGAGAAATTACTGTTTGTGCATTTACAATATTCATTGATTTTTGCCATTGAAAAACATCATGTTATTCATATACCAGAAATGATTGAAGCTACTGACTGAATGAAAGGAGCTGGCATCTCACTCTCTTTGAATCTTCTTTATCATGCAAAGAGGAGCAGGAAAAAGCAAAAAATTTCAGAATTGCACCTTGCAATGCGGAGAAATTACTGTTTGTGCATTTACAATATTCATTGATTTTTGCCATTGAAAAACGTCCAGAAATGATTGAAGCTACTGACTGAATGAAAGGAGCTGGCATCTCACTCTCTTTGAATCTTCTTTATCATGCTAAGAGGAGCAGGAAAAAGCAAAAAATTTCAGAATTGCACCTTGCAATGCGGAGAAATTACTGTTTGTGCATTTACAATATTCATTGATTTTTGCCATTGGAAAACGTCCAGAAATGATTGAAGCAACTGACTGAATGAAAGGAGCTGGCATCTCACTCTCTTTGAATCTTCTTTATCATGCTAAGAGGAGCAGGAAAAAGCAAAAAATTTCAGAATTGCACCTTGCAATGCGGAGAAATTACTGTTTGTGCATTTACAATGTTCATTGATTTTTGCCATTGAAAAACGTCCAGAAATAATTGAAGCTACTGACTGAATGAAAGGAGCTGGCATCTCACTCTCTTTGAATCTTCTTTATCATGCTAAGAGGAGCAGGAAAAAGCAAAAAATTTCAGAATTGCAACTTGCAATGCGGAGAAATTACTGTTTGTGCATTTACAATATTCATTGATTTTTGCCATTGAAAAACATCATGTTATTCATATACCAGAAATGATTGAAGCTACTGACTGAATGAAAGGAGCTGGCATCTCACTCTCTTTGAATCTTCTTTATCATGCTAAGAGGAGCAGGAAAAAGCAAAAAATTTCAGAATTGCACCTTGCAATGCGGAGAAATTACTGTTTGTGCATTTACAATATTCATTGATTTTTGCCATTGAAAAACGTCCAGAAATGATTGAAGCTACTGACTGAATGAAAGGAGCTGGCATCTCACTCTCTTTGAATCTTCTTTATCATGCTAAGAGGAGCAGGAAAAAGCAAAAAATTTCAGAATTGCACCTTGCAATGCGGAGAAATTACTGTTTGTGCTTTTACAATATTCATTGATTTTTGCCATTGAAAAACATCATGTTATTCATATACCAGAAATGTTTGAAGCTACTGACTGAATGAAAGGAGCTGGCATCTCACTCTCTTTGAATCTTCTTTATCATGCTAAGAGGAGCAGGAAAAAGCAAAAAATTTCAGAATTGCACCTTGCAATGCGGAGAAATTACTGTTTGTGCATTTACAATATTCATTGATTTTTGCCATTGAAAAATGTCCAGAAATGATTGAAGCTGCTGACTGAATGAAAGGAGCTGGCATCTCACTCTCTTTGAATCTTCTTTATCATGCTAAGAGGAGCAGGAAAAAGCAAAAAATTTCAGAATTGCACCTTGCAATGCGGAGAAATTACTGTTTGTGCATTTACAATATTCATTGATTTTTGCCATTGAAAAACATCATGTTATTCATATACCAGAAATGATTGAAGCTACTGACTGAATGAAAGGAGCTGGCATCTCACTCTCTTTGAATCTTCTTTATCATGCTAAGAGGAGCAGGAAAAAGCAAAAAATTTCAGAATTGCACCTTGCAATGCGGAGAAATTACTGTTTGTGCATTTACAATATTCATTGATTTTTGCCATTGAAAAACGTCCAGAAATGATTGAAGCTACTGACTGAATGAAAGGAGCTGGCATCTCACTCTCTTTGAATCTTCTTTATCATGCTAAGAGGAGCAGGAAAAAGCAAAAAATTTCAGAATTGCACCTTGCAATGCGGAGAAATTACTGTTTGTGCATTTACAATATTCATTGATTTTTGCCATTGAAAAACGTCCAGAAATGATTGAAGCTACTGACTGAATGAAAGGAGCTGGCATCTCACTCTCTTTGAATCTTCTTTATCATGCTAAGAGGAGCAGGAAAAAGCAAAAAATTTCAGAATTGCACCTTGCAATGCGGAGAAATTACTGTTTGTGCATTTACAATATTCATTGATTTTTGCCATTGAAAAACATCATGTTATTCATATACCAGAAATGTTTGAAGCTACTGACTGAATGAAAGGAGCTGGCATCTCACTCTCTTTGAATCTTCTTTATCATGCTAAGAGGAGCAGGAAAAAGCAAAAAATTTCAGAATTGCACCTTGCAAAGCGGAGAAATTACTGTTTGTGCATTTACAATATTCATTGATTTTTGCCATTGAAAAACGTCAAGAAATGATTGAAGCTACTGACTGAATGAAAGGAGCTGGCATCTCACTCTCTTTGAATCTTCTTTATCATGCTAAGAGGAGCAGGAAAAAGCAAAAAATTTCAGAATTGCACCTTGCAATGCGGAGAAATTACTGTTTGTGCATTTACAATATTCATTGATTTTTGCCATTGAAAAACATCATGTTATTCATATACCAGAAATGATTGAAGCTACTGACTGAATGAAAGGAGCTGGCATCTCGCTCTCTTTGAATCTTCTTTATCATGCTAAGAGGAGCAGGAAAAAGCAAAAAATTTCAGAATTGCACCTTGCAATGCGGAGAAATTACTGTTTGTGCATTTACAATATTCATTGATTTTTGCCATTGAAAAACGTCCAGAAATGATTGAAGCTACTGACTGAATGAAAGGAGCTGGCATCTCACTCTCTTTGAATCTTCTTTATCATGCTAAGAGGAGCAGGAAAAAGCAAAAAATTTCAGAATTGCACCTTGCAATGTGGAGAAATTACTGTTTGTGCATTTACAATATTCATTGATTTTTGCCATTGAAAAACATCATGTTATTCATATACCAGAAATGATTGAAGCTACTGACTGAATGAAAGGAGCTGGCATCTCACTCTCTTTGAATCTTCTTTATCATGCTAAGAGGAGCAGGAAAAAGCAAAAAATTTCAGAATTGCACCTTGCAATGCGGAGAAATTACTGTTTGTGCATTTACAATATTCATTGATTTTTGCCATTGAAAAACGTCCAGAAATGATTGAAGCTACTGACTGAATGAAAGGAGCTGGCATCTCACTCTCTTTGAATCTTCTTTATCATGCTAAGAGGAGCAGGAAAAAGCAAAAAATTTCAGAATTGCACCTTGCAATGCGGAGAAATTACTGTTTGTGCTTTTACAATATTCATTGATTTTTGCCATTGAAAAACATCATGTTATTCATATACCAGAAATGTTTGAAGCTACTGACTGAATGAAAGGAGCTGGCATCTCACTCTCTTTGAATCTTCTTTATCATGCTAAGAGGAGCAGGAAAAAGCAAAAAATTTCAGAATTGCACCTTGCAATGCGGAGAAATTACTGTTTGTGCATTTACAATATTCATTGATTTTTGCCATTGAAAAACGTCCAGAAATGATTGAAGCTACTGACTGAATGAAAGGAGCTGGCATCTCACTCTCTTTGAATCTTCTTTATCATGCTAAGAGGAGCAGGAAAAAGCAAAAAATTTCAGCATTGCACCTTGCAATGCGGAGAAATTACTGTTTGTGCATTTACAATATTCATTGATTTTTGCCATTGAAAAACGTCCAGAAATGATTGAAGCTACTGACTGAATGAAAGGAGCTGGCATCTCACTCTCTTTGAATCTTCTTTATCATGCTAAGAGGAGCAGGAAAAAGCAAAAAATTTCAGAATTGCAACTTGCAATGCGGAGAAATTACTGTTTGTGCATTTACAATATTCATTGATTTTTGCCATTGAAAAACATCATGTTATTCATATACCAGAAATGATTGAAGCTACTGACTGAATGAAAGGAGCTGGCATCTCACTCTCTTTGAATCTTCTTTATCATGCTAAGAGGAGCAGGAAAAAGCAAAAAATTTCAGAATTGCACCTTGCAATGCGGAGAAATTACTGTTTGTGCATTTACAATATTCATTGATTTTTGCCATTGAAAAACGTCCAGAAATGATTGAAGCTACTGACTGAATGAAAGGAGCTGGCATCTCACTCTCTTTGAATCTTCTTTATCATGCTAAGAGGAGCAGGAAAAAGCAAAAAATTTCAGAATTGCACCTTGCAATGCGGAGAAATTACTGTTTGTGCTTTTACAATATTCATTGATTTTTGCCATTGAAAAACATCATGTTATTCATATACCAGAAATGTTTGAAGCTACTGACTGAATGAAAGGAGCTGGCATCTCACTCTCTTTGAATCTTCTTTATCATGCTAAGAGGAGCAGGAAAAAGCAAAAAATTTCAGAATTGCACCTTGCAATGCGGAGAAATTACTGTTTGTGCATTTACAATATTCATTGATTTTTGCCATTGAAAAACGTCCAGAAATGATTGAAGCTACTGACTGAATGAAAGGAGCTGGCATCTCACTCTCTTTGAATCTTCTTTATCATGCTAAGAGGAGCAGGAAAAAGCAAAAAATTTCAGAATTGCACCTTGCAATGCGGAGAAATTACTGTTTGTGCATTTACAATATTCATTGATTTTTGCCATTGAAAAACATCATGTTATTCATATACCAGAAATGATTGAAGCTACTGACTGAATGAAAGGAGCTGGCATCTTACTCTCTTTGAATCTTCTTTGTCATGCTAAGAGGAGCAGGAAAAAGCAAAAAATTTCAGAATTGCACCTTGCAATGCGGAGAAATTACTGTTTGTGCATTTACAATATTCATTGATTTTTGCCATTGAAAAACGTCCAGAAATGATTGAAGCTACTGACTGAATGAAAGGAGCTGGCATCTCACTCTCTTTGAATCTTCTTTATCATGCTAAGAGGAGCAGGAAAAAGCAAAAAATTTCAGAATTGCACCTTGCAATGCGGAGAAATTACTGTTTGTGCATTTACAATATTCATTGATTTTTGCCATTGAAAAACGTCCAGAAATGATTGAAGCTACTGACTGAATGAAAGGAGCTGGCATCTCACTCTCTTTGAATCTTCTTTATCATGCTAAGAGGAGCAGGAAAAAGCAAAAAATTTCAGAATTGCACCTTGCAATGCGGAGAAATTACTGTTTGTGCATTTACAATATTCATTGATTTTTGCCATTGAAAAACATCATGTTATTCATATACCAGAAATGTTTGTAGCTACTGACTGAATGAAAGGAGCTGGCATCTCACTCTCTTTGAATCTTCTTTATCATGCTAAGAGGAGCAGGAAAAAGCAAAAAATTTCAGAATTGCACCTTGCAATGCGGAGAAATTACTGTTTGTGCATTTACAATATTCATTGATTTTTGCCATTGAAAAACGTCCAGAAATGATTGAAGCTACTGACTGAATGAAAGGAGCTGGCATCTCACTCTCTTTGAATCTTCTTTATCATGCTAAGAGGAGCAGGAAAAAGCAAAAAATTTCAGAATTGCACCTTGCAATGCGGAGAAATTACTGTTTGTGCATTTACAATATTCATTGATTTTTGCCATTGAAAAACGTCCAGAAATGATTGAAGCTACTGACTGAATGAAAGGAGCTGGCATCTCACTCTCTTTGAATCTTCTTTATCATGCTAAGAGGAGCAGGAAAAAGCAAAAAATTTCAGAATTGCACCTTGCAATGCGGAGAAATTACTCTTTGTGCATTTACAATATTCATTGATTTTTGCCATTGAAAAACATCATGTTATTCATATACCAGAAATGTTTGAAGCTACTGACTGAATGAAAGGAGCTGGCATCTCACTCTCTTTGAATCTTCTTTATCATGCTAAGAGGAGCAGGAAAAAGCAAAAAATTTCAGAATTGCACCTTGCAATGCGGAGAAATTACTGTTTGTATATTTACAATATTCATTGATTTTTGCCATTGAAAAACATCATGTTATTCATATACCAGAAATGTTTGAAGCTACTGACTGAATGAAAGGAGCTGGCATCTCACTCTCTTTAAATCTTCTTTATCATGCTAAGAGGAGCAGGAAAAAGCAAAAAATTTCAGAATTGCACCTTGCAATGCGGAGAAATTACTGTTTGTGCATTTACAATATTCATTGATTTTTGCCATTGAAAAACGTCCAGAAATGATTGAAGCTACTGACTGAATGAAAGGAGCTGGCATCTCACTCTCTTTGAATCTTCTTTATCATGCTAAGAGGAGCAGGAAAAAGCAAAAAATTTCAGAATTGCACCTTGCAATGCGGAGAAATTACTGTTTGTGCATTTACAATATTCATTGATTTTTGCCATTGAAAAACATCATGTTATTCATATACCAGAAATGATTGAAGCTACTGACTGAATGAAAGGAGCTGGCATCTCGCTCTCTTTGAATCTTCTTTATCATGCTAAGAGGAGCAGGAAAAAGCAAAAAATTTCAGAATTGCACCTTGCATTGCGGAGAAATTACTGTTTGTGCATTTACAATATTCATTGATTTTTGCCATTGAAAAACGTCCAGAAATGATTGAAGCTACTGACTGAATGAAAGGAGCTGTCATCTCACTCTCTTTGAATCTTCTTTATCATGCTAAGAGGAGCAGGAAAAAGCAAAAAATTTCAGAATTGCACCTTGCAATGTGGAGAAATTACTGTTTGTGCATTTACAATATTCATTGATTTTTGCCATTGAAAAACATCATGTTATTCATATACCAGAAATGATTGAAGCTACTGACTGAATGAAAGGAGCTGGCATCTCACTCTCTTTGAATCTTCTTTATCATGCTAAGAGGAGCAGGAAAAAGCAAAAAATTTCAGAATTGCACCTTGCAATGCGGAGAAATTACTGTTTGTGCATTTACAATATTCATTGATTTTTGCCATTGAAAAACGTCCAGAAATGATTGAAGCTACTGACTGAATGAAAGGAGCTGGCATCTCACTCTCTTTGAATCTTCTTTATCATGCTAAGAGGAGCAGGAAAAAGCAAAAAATTTCAGAATTGCACCTTGCAATGCGGAGAAATTACTGTTTGTGCTTTTACAATATTCATTGATTTTTGCCATTGAAAAACATCATGTTATTCATATACCAGAAATGTTTGAAGCTACTGACTGAATGAAAGGAGCTGGCATCTCACTCTCTTTGAATCTTCTTTATCATGCTAAGAGGAGCAGGAAAAAGCAAAAAATTTCAGAATTGCACCTTGCAATGCGGAGAAATTACTGTTTGTGCATTTACAATATTCATTGATTTTTGCCATTGAAAAACGTCCAGAAATGATTGAAGCTACTGACTGAATGAAAGGAGCTGGCATCTCACTCTCTTTGAATCTTCTTTATCATGCTAAGAGGAGCAGGAAAAAGCAAAAAATTTCAGAATTGCACCTTGCAATGCGGAGAAATTACTGTTTGTGCATTTACAATATTCATTGATTTTTGCCATTGAAAAACGTCCAGAAATGATTGAAGCTACTGACTGAATGAAAGGAGCTGGCATCTCACTCTCTTTGAATCTTCTTTATCATGCTAAGAGGAGCAGGAAAAAGCAAAAAATTTCAGAATTGCAACTTGCAATGCGGAGAAATTACTGTTTGTGCATTTACAATATTCATTGATTTTTGCCATTGAAAAACATCATGTTATTCATATACCAGAAATGATTGAAGCTACTGACTGAATGAAAGGAGCTGGCATCTCACTCTCTTTGAATCTTCTTTATCATGCTAAGAGGAGCAGGAAAAAGCAAAAAATTTCAGAATTGCACCTTGCAATGCGGAGAAATTACTGTTTGTGCATTTACAATATTCATTGATTTTTGCCATTGAAAAACGTCCAGAAATGATTGAAGCTACTGACTGAATGAAAGGAGCTGGCATCTCACTCTCTTTGAATCTTCTTTATCATGCTAAGAGGAGCAGGAAAAAGCAAAAAATTTCAGAATTGCACCTTGCAATGCGGAGAAATTACTGTTTGTGCTTTTACAATATTCATTGATTTTTGCCATTGAAAAACATCATATTATTCATATACCAGAAATGTTTGAAGCTACTGACTGAATGAAAGGAGCTGGCATCTCACTCTCTTTGAATCTTCTTTATCATGCTAAGAGGAGCAGGAAAAAGCAAAAAATTTCAGAATTGCACCTTGCAATGCGGAGAAATTACTGTTTGTGCATTTACAATATTCATTGATTTTTGCCATTGAAAAACGTCCAGAAATGATTGAAGCTACTGACTGAATGAAAGGAGCTGGCATCTCACTCTCTTTGAATCTTCTTTATCATGCTAAGAGGAGCAGGAAAAAGCAAAAAATTTCAGAATTGCACCTTGCAATGCGGAGAAATTACTGTTTGTGCATTTACAATATTCATTGATTTTTGCCATTGAAAAACGTCCAGAAATGATTGAAGCTACTGACTGAATGAAAGGAGCTGGCATCTCACTCTCTTTGAATCTTCTTTATCATGCTAAGAGGAGCAGGAAAAAGCAAAAAATTTCAGAATTGCACCTTGCAATGCGGAGAAATTACTGTTTGTGCATTTACAATATTCATTGATTTTTGCCATTGAAAAACGTCCAGAAATGATTGAAGCTACTGACTGAATGAAAGGAGCTGTCATCTCACTCTCTTTGAATCTTCTTTATCATGCTAAGAGGAGCAGGAAAAAGCAAAAAATTTCAGAATTGCACCTTGCAATGTGGAGAAATTACTGTTTGTGCATTTACAATATTCATTGATTTTTGCCATTGAAAAACATCATGTTATTCATATACCAGAAATGATTGAAGCTACTGACTGAATGAAAGGAGCTGGCATCTCACTCTCTTTGAATCTTCTTTATCATGCTAAGAGGAGCAGGAAAAAGCAAAAAATTTCAGAATTGCACCTTGCAATGCGGAGAAATTACTGTTTGTGCATTTACAATATTCATTGATTTTTGCCATTGAAAAACGTCCAGAAATGATTGAAGCTACTGACTGAATGAAAGGAGCTGGCATCTCACTCTCTTTGAATCTTCTTTATCATGCTAAGAGGAGCAGGAAAAAGCAAAAAATTTCAGAATTGCACCTTGCAATGCGGAGAAATTACTGTTTGTGCTTTTACAATATTCATTGATTTTTGCCATTGAAAAACATCATGTTATTCATATACCAGAAATGTTTGAAGCTACTGACTGAATGAAAGGAGCTGGCATCTCACTCTCTTTGAATCTTCTTTATCATGCTAAGAGGAGCAGGAAAAAGCAAAAAATTTCAGAATTGCACCTTGCAATGCGGAGAAATTACTGTTTGTGCATTTACAATATTCATTGATTTTTGCCATTGAAAAACGTCCAGAAATGATTGAAGCTACTGACTGAATGAAAGGAGCTGGCATCTCACTCTCTTTGAATCTTCTTTATCATGCTAAGAGGAGCAGGAAAAAGCAAAAAATTTCAGAATTGCACCTTGCAATGCGGAGAAATTACTGTTTGTGCATTTACAATATTCATTGATTTTTGCCATTGAAAAACGTCCAGAAATGATTGAAGCTACTGACTGAATGAAAGGAGCTGGCATCTCACTCTCTTTGAATCTTCTTTATCATGCTAAGAGGAGCAGGAAAAAGCAAAAAATTTCAGAATTGCAACTTGCAATGCGGAGAAATTACTGTTTGTGCATTTACAATATTCATTGATTTTTGCCATTGAAAAACATCATGTTATTCATATACCAGAAATGATTGAAGCTACTGACTGAATGAAAGGAGCTGGCATCTCACTCTCTTTGAATCTTCTTTATCATGCTAAGAGGAGCAGGAAAAAGCAAAAAATTTCAGAATTGCACCTTGCAATGCGGAGAAATTACTGTTTGTGCATTTACAATATTCATTGATTTTTGCCATTGAAAAACGTCCAGAAATGATTGAAGCTACTGACTGAATGAAAGGAGCTGGCATCTCACTCTCTTTGAATCTTCTTTATCATGCTAAGAGGAGCAGGAAAAAGCAAAAAATTTCAGAATTGCACCTTGCAATGCGGAGAAATTACTGTTTGTGCTTTTACAATATTCATTGATTTTTGCCATTGAAAAACATCATATTATTCATATACCAGAAATGTTTGAAGCTACTGACTGAATGAAAGGAGCTGGCATCTCACTCTCTTTGAATCTTCTTTATCATGCTAAGAGGAGCAGGAAAAAGCAAAAAATTTCAGAATTGCACCTTGCAATGCGGAGAAATTACTGTTTGTGCATTTACAATATTCATTGATTTTTGCCATTGAAAAACGTCCAGAAATGATTGAAGCTACTGACTGAATGAAAGGAGCTGGCATCTCACTCTCTTTGAATCTTCTTTATCATGCTAAGAGGAGCAGGAAAAAGCAAAAAATTTCAGAATTGCACCTTGCAATGCGGAGAAATTACTGTTTGTGCATTTACAATATTCATTGATTTTTGCCATTGAAAAACGTCCAGAAATGATTGAAGCTACTGACTGAATGAAAGGAGCTGGCATCTCACTCTCTTTGAATCTTCTTTATCATGCTAAGAGGAGCAGGAAAAAGCAAAAAATTTCAGAATTGCACCTTGCAATGCGGAGAAATTACTGTTTGTGCATTTACAATATTCATTGATTTTTGCCATTGAAAAACATCATGTTATTCATATACCAGAAATGATTGAAGCTACTGACTGAATGAAAGGAGCTGGCATCTTACTCTCTTTGAATCTTCTTTGTCATGCTAAGAGGAGCAGGAAAAAGCAAAAAATTTCAGAATTGCACCTTGCAATGCGGAGAAATTACTGTTTGTGCATTTACAATATTCATTGATTTTTGCCATTGAAAAACGTCCAGAAATGATTGAAGCTACTGACTGAATGAAAGGAGCTGGCATCTCACTCTCTTTGAATCTTCTTTATCATGCTAAGTGGAGCAGGAAAAAGCAAAAAATTTCAGAATTGCACCTTGCAATGCGGAGAAATTACTGTTTGTGCATTTACAATATTCATTGATTTTTGCCATTGAAAAACATCATGTTATTCATATACCAGAAATGTTTGTAGCTACTGACTGAATGAAAGGAGCTGGCATCTCACTCTCTTTGAATCTTCTTTATCATGCTAAGAGGAGCAGGAAAAAGCAAAAAATTTCAGAATTGCACCTTGCAATGCGGAGAAATTACTGTTTGTGCATTTACAATATTCATTGATTTTTGCCATTGAAAAACGTCCAGAAATGATTGAAGCTACTGACTGAATGAAAGGAGCTGGCATCTCACTCTCTTTGAATCTTCTTTATCATGCTAAGAGGAGCAGGAAAAAGCAAAAAATTTCAGAATTGCACCTTGCAATGTGGAGAAATTACTGTTTGTGCATTTACAATATTCATTGATTTTTGCCATTGAAAAACATCATGTTATTCATATACCAGAAATGATTGAAGCTACTGACTGAATGAAAGGAGCTGGCATCTCACTCTCTTTGAATCTTCTTTATCATGCTAAGAGGAGCAGGAAAAAGCAAAAAATTTCAGAATTGCACCTTGCAATGCGGAGAAATTACTGTTTGTGCATTTACAATATTCATTGATTTTTGCCATTGAAAAACATCATGTTATTCATATACCAGAAATGTTTGAAGCTACTGACTGAATGAAAGGAGCTGGCATCTCACTCTCTTTGAATCTTCTTTATCATGCTAAGAGGAGCAGGAAAAAGCAAAAAATTTCAGAATTGCACCTTGCAATGCGGAGAAATTACTGTTTGTGCATTTACAATATTCATTGATTTTTGCCATTGAAAAACGTCCAGAAATGATTGAAGCTACTGACTGAATGAAAGGAGCTGGCATCTCACTCTCTTTGAATCTTCTTTATCATGCTAAGAGGAGCAGGAAAAAGCAAAAAATTTCAGAATTGCACCTTGCAATGCGGAGAAATTACTGTTTGTGCTTTTACAATATTCATTGATTTTTGCCATTGAAAAACATCATATTATTCATATACCAGAAATGTTTGAAGCTACTGACTGAATGAAAGGAGCTGGCATCTCACTCTCTTTGAATCTTCTTTATCATGCTAAGAGGAGCAGGAAAAAGCAAAAAATTTCAGAATTGCACCTTGCAATGCGGAGAAATTACTGTTTGTGCATTTACAATATTCATTGATTTTTGCCATTGAAAAACGTCCAGAAATGATTGAAGCTACTGACTGAATGAAAGGAGCTGGCATCTCACTCTCTTTGAATCTTCTTTATCATGCTAAGAGGAGCAGGAAAAAGCAAAAAATTTCAGAATTGCACCTTGCAATGCGGAGAAATTACTGTTTGTGCATTTACAATATTCATTGATTTTTGCCATTGAAAAACGTCCAGAAATGATTGAAGCTACTGACTGAATGAAAGGAGCTGGCATCTCACTCTCTTTGAATCTTCTTTATCATGCTAAGAGGAGCAGGAAAAAGCAAAAAATTTCAGAATTGCACCTTGCAATGCGGAGAAATTACTGTTTGTGCATTTACAATATTCATTGATTTTTGCCATTGAAAAACATCATGTTATTCATATACCAGAAATGATTGAAGCTACTGACTGAATGAAAGGAGCTGGCATCTTACTCTCTTTGAATCTTCTTTGTCATGCTAAGAGGAGCAGGAAAAAGCAAAAAATTTCAGAATTGCACCTTGCAATGCGGAGAAATTACTGTTTGTGCATTTACAATATTCATTGATTTTTGCCATTGAAAAACGTCCAGAAATGATTGAAGCTACTGACTGAATGAAAGGAGCTGGCATCTCACTCTCTTTGAATCTTCTTTATCATGCTAAGTGGAGCAGGAAAAAGCAAAAAATTTCAGAATTGCACCTTGCAATGCGGAGAAATTACTGTTTGTGCATTTACAATATTCATTGATTTTTGCCATTGAAAAACATCATGTTATTCATATACCAGAAATGTTTGTAGCTACTGACTGAATGAAAGGAGCTGGCATCTCACTCTCTTTGAATCTTCTTTATCATGCTAAGAGGAGCAGGAAAAAGCAAAAAATTTCAGAATTGCACCTTGCAATGCGGAGAAATTACTGTTTGTGCATTTACAATATTCATTGATTTTTGCCATTGAAAAACGTCCAGAAATGATTGAAGCTACTGACTGAATGAAAGGAGCTGGCATCTCACTCTCTTTGAATCTTCTTTATCATGCTAAGAGGAGCAGGAAAAAGCAAAAAATTTCAGAATTGCACCTTGCAATGTGGAGAAATTACTGTTTGTGCATTTACAATATTCATTGATTTTTGCCATTGAAAAACATCATGTTATTCATATACCAGAAATGATTGAAGCTACTGACTGAATGAAAGGAGCTGGCATCTCACTCTCTTTGAATCTTCTTTATCATGCTAAGAGGAGCAGGAAAAAGCAAAAAATTTCAGAATTGCACCTTGCAATGCGGAGAAATTACTGTTTGTGCATTTACAATATTCATTGATTTTTGCCATTGAAAAACATCATGTTATTCATATACCAGAAATGTTTGAAGCTACTGACTGAATGAAAGGAGCTGGCATCTCACTCTCTTTGAATCTTCTTTATCATGCTAAGAGGAGCAGGAAAAAGCAAAAAATTTCAGAATTGCACCTTGCAATGCGGAGAAATTACTGTTTGTGCATTTACAATATTCATTGATTTTTGCCATTGAAAAACGTCCAGAAATGATTGAAGCTACTGACTGAATGAAAGGAGCTGGCATCTCACTCTCTTTGAATCTTCTTTATCATGCTAAGAGGAGCAGGAAAAAGCAAAAAATTTCAGAATTGCACCTTGCAATGCGGAGAAATTACTGTTTGTGCATTTACAATATTCATTGATTTTTGCCATTGAAAAACGTCCAGAAATGATTGAAGCTACTGACTGAATGAAAGGAGCTGGCATCTCACTCTCTTTGAATCTTCTTTATCATGCTAAGAGGAGCAGGAAAAAGCAAAAAATTTCAGAATTGCAACTTGCAATGCGGAGAAATTACTGTTTGTGCATTTACAATATTCATTGATTTTTGCCATTGAAAAACATCATGTTATTCATATACCAGAAATGATTGAAGCTACTGACTGAATGAAAGGAGCTGGCATCTCACTCTCTTTGAATCTTCTTTATCATGCTAAGAGGAGCAGGAAAAAGCAAAAAATTTCAGAATTGCACCTTGCAATGCGGAGAAATTACTGTTTGTGCATTTACAATATTCATTGATTTTTGCCATTGAAAAACGTCCAGAAATGATTGAAGCTACTGACTGAATGAAAGGAGCTGGCATCTCACTCTCTTTGAATCTTCTTTATCATGCTAAGAGGAGCAGGAAAAAGCAAAAAATTTCAAAATTGCACCTTGCAATGCGGAGAAATTACTGTTTGTGCTTTTACAATATTCATTGATTTTTGCCATTGAAAAACATCATATTATTCATATACCAGAAATGTTTGAAGCTACTGACTGAATGAAAGGACCTGGCATCTCACTCTCTTTGAATCTTCTTTATCATGCTAAGAGGAGCAGGAAAAAGCAAAAAATTTCAGAATTGCACCTTGCAATGCGGAGAAATTACTGTTTGTGCATTTACAATATTCATTGATTTTTGCCATTGAAAAACGTCCAGAAATGATTGAAGCTACTGACTGAATGAAAGGAGCTGGCATCTCACTCTCTTTGAATCTTCTTTATCATGCTAAGAGGAGCAGGAAAAAGCAAAAAATTTCAGAATTGCACCTTGCAATGCGGAGAAATTACTGTTTGTGCATTTACAATATTCATTGATTTTTGCCATTGAAAAACGTCCAGAAATGATTGAAGCTACTGACTGAATGAAAGGAGCTGGCATCTCACTCTCTTTGAATCTTCTTTATCATGCTAAGAGGAGCAGGAAAAAGCAAAAAATTTCAGAATTGCACCTTGCAATGCGGAGAAATTACTGTTTGTGCATTTACAATATTCATTGATTTTTGCCATTGAAAAACATCATGTTATTCATATACCAGAAATGATTGAAGCTACTGACTGAATGAAAGGAGCTGGCATCTTACTCTCTTTGAATCTTCTTTGTCATGCTAAGAGGAGCAGGAAAAAGCAAAAAATTTCAGAATTGCACCTTGCAATGCGGAGAAATTACTGTTTGTGCATTTACAATATTCATTGATTTTTGCCATTGAAAAACGTCCAGAAATGATTGAAGCTACTGACTGAATGAAAGGAGCTGGCATCTCACTCTCTTTGAATCTTATTTATCATGCTAAGAGGAGCAGGAAAAAGCAAAAAATTTCAGAATTGCACCTTGCAATGCGGAGAAATTACTGTTTGTGCATTTACAATATTCATTGATTTTTGCCATTGAAAAACATCATGTTATTCATATACCAGAAATGTTTGAAGCTACTGACTGAATGAAAGGAGCTGGCATCTCACTCTCTTTGAATCTTCTTTATCATGCTAAGAGGAGCAGGAAAAAGCAAAAAATTTCAGAATTGCACCTTGCAATGCGGAGAAATTACTGTTTGTGCATTTACAATATTCATTGATTTTTGCCATTGAAAAACGTCCAGAAATGATTGAAGCTACTGACTGAATGAAAGGAGCTGGCATCTCACTCTCTTTGAATCTTCTTTATCATGCTAAGAGGAGCAGGAAAAAGCAAAAAATTTCAGAATTGCACCTTGCAATGCGGAGAAATTACTGTTTGTGCATTTACAATATTCATTGATTTTTGCCATTGAAAAACGTCCAGAAATGATTGAAGCTACTGACTGAATGAAAGGAGCTGGCATCTCACTCTCTTTGAATCTTCTTTATCATGCTAAGAGGAGCAGGAAAAAGCAAAAAATTTCAGAATTGCAACTTGCAATGCGGAGAAATTACTGTTTGTGCATTTACAATATTCATTGATTTTTGCCATTGAAAAACATCATGTTATTCATATACCAGAAATGATTGAAGCTACTGACTGAATGAAAGGAGCTGGCATCTCACTCTCTTTGAATCTTCTTTATCATGCTAAGAGGAGCAGGAAAAAGCAAAAAATTTCAGAATTGCACCTTGCAATGCGGAGAAATTACTGTTTGTGCATTTACAATATTCATTGATTTTTGCCATTGAAAAACGTCCAGAAATGATTGAAGCTACTGACTGAATGAAAGGAGCTGGCATCTCACTCTCTTTGAATCTTCTTTATCATGCTAAGAGGAGCAGGAAAAAGCAAAAAATTTCAGAATTGCACCTTGCAATGCGGAGAAATTACTGTTTGTGCATTTACAATATTCATTGATTTTTGCCATTGAAAAACGTCCAGAAATGATTGAAGCTACTGACTGAATGAAAGGAGCTGGCATCTCACTCTCTTTGAATCTTCTTTATCATGCTAAGAGGAGCAGGAAAAAGCAAAAAATTTCAGAATTGCACCTTGCAATGCGGAGAAATTACTGTTTGTGCATTTACAATATTCATTGATTTTTGCCATTGAAAAACGTCCAGAAATGATTGAAGCTACTGACTGAATGAAAGGAGCTGGCATCTCACTCTCTTTGAATCTTCTTTATCATGCTAAGAGGAGCAGGAAAAAGCAAAAAATTTCAGAATTGCACCTTGCAATGCGGAGAAATTACTGTTTGTGCAATTACAATATTCATTGATTTTTGCCATTGAAAAACATCATGTTATTCATATACCAGAAATGATTGAAGCTACTGACTGAATGAAAGGAGCTGGCATCTTACTCTCTTTGAATCTTCTTTGTCATGCTAAGAGGAGCAGGAAAAAGCAAAAAATTTCAGAATTGCACCTTGCAATGCGGAGAAATTAGTGTTTGTGCATTTACAATATTCATTGATTTTTGCCATTGAAAAACGTCCAGAAATGATTGAAGCTACTGACTGAATGAAAGGAGCTGGCATCTCACTCTCTTTGAATCTTCTTTATCATGCTAAGAGGAGCAGGAAAAAGCAAAAAATTTCAGAATTGCACCTTGCAATGCGGAGAAAATACTGTTTGTGCATTTACAATATTCATTGATTTTTGCCATTGAAAAACGTCCAGAAATGATTGAAGCTACTGACTGAATGAAAGGAGCTGGCATCTCACTCTCTTTGAATCTTCTTTATCATGCTAAGAGGAGCAGGAAAAAGCAAAAAATTTCAGAATTGCACCTTGCAATGCGGAGAAATTACTGTTTGTGCATTTACAATATTCATTGATTTTTGCCATTGAAAAACATCATGTTATTCATATACCAGAAATGTTTGTAGCTACTGACTGAATGAAAGGAGCTGGCATCTCACTCTCTTTGAATCTTCTTTATCATGCTAAGAGGAGCAGGAAAAAGCAAAAAATTTCAGAATTGCACCTTGCAATGCGGAGAAATTACTGTTTGTGCATTTACAATATTCATTGATTTTTGCCATTGAAAAACGTCCAGAAATGATTGAAGCTACTGACTGAATGAAAGGAGCTGGCATCTCACTCTCTTTGAATCTTCTTTATCATGCTAAGAGGAGCAGGAAAAAGCAAAAAATTTCAGAATTGCACCTTGCAATGCGGAGAAATTACTGTTTGTGCATTTACAATATTCATTGATTTTTGCCATTGAAAAACATCATGTTATTCATATACCAGAAATGATTGAAGCTACTGACTGAATGAAAGGAGCTGGCATCTTACTCTCTTTGAATCTTCTTTGTCATGCTAAGAGGAGCAGGAAAAAGCAAAAAATTTCAGAATTGCACCTTGCAATGCGGAGAAATTAGTGTTTGTGCATTTACAATATTCATTGATTTTTGCCATTGAAAAACGTCCAGAAATGATTGAAGCTACTGACTGAATGAAAGGAGCTGGCATCTCACTCTCTTTGAATCTTCTTTATCATGCTAAGAGGAGCAGGAAAAAGCAAAAAATTTCAGAATTGCACCTTGCAATGCGGAGAAATTACTGTTTGTGCATTTACAATATTCATTGATTTTTGCCATTGAAAAACGTCCAGAAATGATTGAAGCTACTGACTGAATGAAAGGAGCTGGCATCTCACTCTCTTTGAATCTTCTTTATCATGCTAAGAGGAGCAGGAAAAAGCAAAAAATTTCAGAATTGCACCTTGCAATGCGGAGAAATTACTGTTTGTGCATTTACAATATTCATTGATTTTTGCCATTGAAAAACATCATGTTATTCATATACCAGAAATGTTTGTAGCTACTGACTGAATGAAAGGAGCTGGCATCTCACTCTCTTTGAATCTTCTTTATCATGCTAAGAGGAGCAGGAAAAAGCAAAAAATTTCAGAATTGCACCTTGCAATGCGGAGAAATTACTGTTTGTGCATTTACAATATTCATTGATTTTTGCCATTGAAAAACGTCCAGAAATGATTGAAGCTACTGACTGAATGAAAGGAGCTGGCATCTCACTCTCTTTGAATCTTCTTTATCATGCTAAGAGGAGCAGGAAAAAGCAAAAAATTTCAGAATTGCACCTTGCAATGCGGAGAAATTACTGTTTGTGCATTTACAATATTCATTGATTTTTGCCATTGAAAAACGTCCAGAAATGATTGAAGCTACTGACTGAATGAAAGGAGCTGGCATCTCACTCTCTTTGAATCTTCTTTATCATGCTAAGAGGAGCAGGAAAAAGCAAAAAATTTCAGAATTGCACCTTGCAATGCGGAGAAATTACTCTTTGTGCATTTACAATATTCATTGATTTTTGCCATTGAAAAACATCATGTTATTCATATACCAGAAATGTTTGAAACTACTGACTGAATGAAAGGAGCTGGCATCTCACTCTCTTTGAATCTTCTTTATCATGCTAAGAGGAGCAGGAAAAAGCAAAAAATTTCAGAATTGCACCTTGCAATGCGGAGAAATTACTGTTTGTGCATTTACAATATTCATTGATTTTTGCCATTGAAAAACATCATGTTATTCATATACCAGAAATGTTTGAAGCTACTGACTGAATGAAAGGAGCTGGCATCTCACTCTCTTTGAATCTTCTTTATCATGCTAAGAGGAGCAGGAAAAAGCAAAAAATTTCAGAATTGCACCTTGCAATGTGGAGAAATTACTGTTTGTGCATTTACAATATTCATTGATTTTTACCATTGAAAAACGTCCAGAAATGATTGAAGCTACTGACTGAATGAAAGTAGCTGGCATCTCACTCTCTTTGAATCTTCTTTATCATGCTAAGAGGAGCAGGAAAAAGCAAAAAATTTCAGACTTGCACCTTGCAATGCGGAGAAATTACTGTTTGTGCATTTACAATATTCATTGATTTTTGCCATTGAAAAACATCATGTTATTCATATACCAGAAATGTTTGAAGCTACTGACTGAATGAAAGGAGCTGGCATCTCACTCTCTTTGAATCTTCTTTATCATGCTAAGAGGAGCAGGAAAAAGCAAAAAATTTCAGAATTGCACCTTGCAATGCGGAGAAATTACTGTTTGTGCATTTACAATATTCATTGATTTTTGCCATTGAAAAATGTCCAGAAATGATTGAAGCTACTGACTGAATGAAAGGAGCTGGCATCTCACTCTCTTTGAATCTTCTTTATCATGCTAAGAGGAGCAGGAAAAAGCAAAAAATTTCAGAATTGCACCTTGCAATGCGGAGAAATTACTGTTTGTGCATTTACAATATTCATTGATTTTTGCCATTGAAAAACGTCCAGAAATGATTGAAGCTACTGACTGAATGAAAGGAGCTGGCATCTCACTCTCTTTGAATCTTCTTTATCATGCTAAGAGGAGCAGGAAAAATCAAAAAATTTCAGAATTGCACCTTGCAATGCGGAGAAATTACTCTTTGTGCATTTACAATATTCAATGATTTTTGCCATTGAAAAACATGTTATTCATATACCAGAAATGTTTGAAGCTACTGACTGAATGAAAGGAGCTGGCATCTCACTCTCTTTGAATCTTCTTTATCATGCTAAGAGGAGCAGGAAAAAGCCAAAAATTTCAGAATTGCACCTTGCAATGCGGAGAAATTACAGTTTGTGCATTTACAATATTCATTGATTTTTGCCATTGAAAAACATCCAGAAATGATTGAAGCTACTGACTGAATGAAAGGAGCTGGCATCTCACTCTCTTTGAATATTCTTTATCATGCTAAGAGGAGCAGGAAAAAGCAAAAAATTTCAGAATTGCACCTTGCAATGCGGAGAAATTACTGTTTGTGCATTTACAATATTCATTGATTTTTGCCATTGAAAAACATCATGTTATTCATATACCAGAAATGTTTGAAGCTACTGACTGAATGAAAGGAGCTGGCATCTCACTCTCTTTGAATCTTCTTTATCATGCTAAGAGGAGCAGGAAAAAGCAAAAAATTTCAGAATTGCACCTTGCAATGCGGAGAAATTACTGTTTGTGCATTTACAATATTCATTGATTTTTGCCATTGAAAAACATCATGTTATTCATATACCAGAAATGTTTGAAGCTACTGACTGAATGAAAGGAGCTGGCATCTCACTCTCTTTGAATCTTCTTTATCATGCTAAGAGGAGCAGGAAAAAGCAAAAAATTTCAGAATTGCACCTTGCAATGTGGAGAAATTACTGTTTGTGCATTTACAATATTCATTGATTTTTACCATTGAAAAATGTCCAGAAATGATTGAAGCTACTGACTGAATGAAAGGAGCTGGCATCTCACTCTCTTTGAATCTTCTTTATCATGCTAAGAGGAGCAGGAAAAAGCAAAAAATTTCAGAATTGCACCTTGCAATGCGGAGAAATTACTGTTTGTGCATTTACAATATTCATTGATTTTTGCCATTGAAAAACGTCCAGAAATGATTGAAGCTACTGACTGAATGAAAGGAGCTGGCATCTCACTCTCTTTGAATCTTCTTTATCATGCTAAGAGGAGCAGGAAAAAGCAAAAAATTTCAGAATTGCAACTTGCAATGCGGAGAAATTACTGTTTGTGCATTTACAATATTCATTGATTTTTGCCATTGAAAAACATCATGTTATTCATATACCAGAAATGATTGAAGCTACTGACTGAATGAAAGGAGCTGGCATCTCACTCTCTTTGAATCTTCTTTATCATGCTAAGAGGAGCAGGAAAAAGCAAAAAATTTCAGAATTGCACCTTGCAATGCGGAGAAATTACTGTTTGTGCATTTACAATATTCATTGATTTTTGCCATTGAAAAACGTCCAGAAATGATTGAAGCTACTGACTGAATGAAAGGAGCTGGCATCTCACTCTCTTTGAATCTTCTTTATCATGCTAAGAGGAGCAGGAAAAAGCAAAAAATTTCAAAATTGCACCTTGCAATGCGGAGAAATTACTGTTTGTGCTTTTACAATATTCATTGATTTTTGCCATTGAAAAACATCATATTATTCATATACCAGAAATGTTTGAAGCTACTGACTGAATGAAAGGACCTGGCATCTCACTCTCTTTGAATCTTCTTTATCATGCTAAGAGGAGCAGGAAAAAGCAAAAAATTTCAGAATTGCACCTTGCAATGCGGAGAAATTACTGTTTGTGCATTTACAATATTCGTTGATTTTTGCCATTGAAAAACGTCCAGAAATGATTGAAGCTACTGACTGAATGAAAGGAGCTGGCATCTCACTCTCTTTGAATCTTCTTTATCATGCTAAGAGGAGCAGGAAAAAGCAAAAAATTTCAGAATTGCACCTTGCAATGCGGAGAAATTACTGTTTGTGCATTTACAATATTCATTGATTTTTGCCATTGAAAAACGTCCAGAAATGATTGAAGCTACTGACTGAATGAAAGGAGCTGGCATCTCACTCTCTTTGAATCTTCTTTATCATGCTAAGAGGAGCAGGAAAAAGCAAAAAATTTCAGAATTGCACCTTGCAATGCGGAGAAATTACTGTTTGTGCATTTACAATATTCATTGATTTTTGCCATTGAAAAACATCATGTTATTCATATACCAGAAATGATTGAAGCTACTGACTGAATGAAAGGAGCTGGCATCTTACTCTCTTTGAATCTTCTTTGTCATGCTAAGAGGAGCAGGAAAAAGCAAAAAATTTCAGAATTGCACCTTGCAATGCGGAGAAATTACTGTTTGTGCATTTACAATATTCATTGATTTTTGCCATTGAAAAACGTCCAGAAATGATTGAAGCTACTGACTGAATGAAAGGAGCTGGCATCTCACTCTCTTTGAATCTTATTTATCATGCTAAGAGGAGCAGGAAAAAGCAAAAAATTTCAGAATTGCACCTTGCAATGCGGAGAAATTACTGTTTGTGCATTTACAATATTCATTGATTTTTGCCATTGAAAAACATCATGTTATTCATATACCAGAAATGTTTGAAGCTACTGACTGAATGAAAGGAGCTGGCATCTCACTCTCTTTGAATCTTCTTTATCATGCTAAGAGGAGCAGGAAAAAGCAAAAAATTTCAGAATTGCACCTTGCAATGCGGAGAAATTACTGTTTGTGCATTTACAATATTCATTGATTTTTCCCATTGAAAAACGTCCAGAAATGATTGAAGCTACTGACTGAATGAAAGGAGCTGGCATCTCACTCTCTTTGAATCTTCTTTATCATGCTAAGAGGAGCAGGAAAAAGCAAAAAATTTCAGAATTGCACCTTGCAATGCGGAGAAATTACTGTTTGTGCATTTACAATATTCATTGATTTTTGCCATTGAAAAACGTCCAGAAATGATTGAAGCTACTGACTGAATGAAAGGAGCTGGCATCTCACTCTCTTTGAATCTTCTTTATCATGCTAAGAGGAGCAGGAAAAAGCAAAAAATTTCAGAATTGCAACTTGCAATGCGGAGAAATTACTGTTTGTGCATTTACAATATTCATTGATTTTTGCCATTGAAAAACATCATGTTATTCATATACCAGAAATGATTGAAGCTACTGACTGAATGAAAGGAGCTGGCATCTCACTCTCTTTGAATCTTCTTTATCATGCTAAGAGGAGCAGGAAAAAGCAAAAAATTTCAGAATTGCACCTTGCAATGCGGAGAAATTACTGTTTGTGCATTTACAATATTCATTGATTTTTGCCATTGAAAAACGTCCAGAAATGATTGAAGCTACTGACTGAATGAAAGGAGCTGGCATCTCACTCTCTTTGAATCTTCTTTATCATGCTAAGAGGAGCAGGAAAAAGCAAAAAATTTCAGAATTGCACCTTGCAATGCGGAGAAATTACTGTTTGTGCATTTACAATATTCATTGATTTTTGCCATTGAAAAACGTCCAGAAATGATTGAAGCTACTGACTGAATGAAAGGAGCTGGCATCTCACTCTCTTTGAATCTTCTTTATCATGCTAAGAGGAGCAGGAAAAAGCAAAAAATTTCAGAATTGCACCTTGCAATGCGGAGAAATTACTGTTTGTGCATTTACAATATTCATTGATTTTTGCCATTGAAAAACGTCCAGAAATGATTGAAGCTACTGACTGAATGAAAGGAGCTGGCATCTCACTCTCTTTGAATCTTCTTTATCATGCTAAGAGGAGCAGGAAAAAGCAAAAAATTTCAGAATTGCACCTTGCAATGCGGAGAAATTACTGTTTGTGCATTTACAATATTCATTGATTTTTGCCATTGAAAAACATCATGTTATTCATATACCAGAAATGATTGAAGCTACTGACTGAATGAAAGGAGCTGGCATCTTACTCTCTTTGAATCTTCTTTGTCATGCTAAGAGGAGCAGGAAAAAGCAAAAAATTTCAGAATTGCACCTTGCAATGCGGAGAAATTAGTGTTTGTGCATTTACAATATTCATTGATTTTTGCCATTGAAAAACGTCCAGAAATGATTGAAGCTACTGACTGAATGAAAGGAGCTGGCATCTCACTCTCTTTGAATCTTCTTTATCATGCTAAGAGGAGCAGGAAAAAGCAAAAAATTTCAGAATTGCACCTTGCAATGCGGAGAAATTACTGTTTGTGCATTTACAATATTCATTGATTTTTGCCATTGAAAAACGTCCAGAAATGATTGAAGCTACTGACTGAATGAAAGGAGCTGGCATCTCACTCTCTTTGAATCTTCTTTATCATGCTAAGAGGAGCAGGAAAAAGCAAAAAATTTCAGAATTGCACCTTGCAATGCGGAGAAATTACTGTTTGTGCATTTACAATATTCATTGATTTTTGCCATTGAAAAACATCATGTTATTCATATACCAGAAATGTTTGTAGCTACTGACTGAATGAAAGGAGCTGGCATCTCACTCTCTTTGAATCTTCTTTATCATGCTAAGAGGAGCAGGAAAAAGCAAAAAATTTCAGAATTGCACCTTGCAATGCGGAGAAATTACTGTTTGTGCATTTACAATATTCATTGATTTTTGCCATTGAAAAACGTCCAGAAATGATTGAAGCTACTGACTGAATGAAAGGAGCTGGCATCTCACTCTCTTTGAATCTTCTTTATCATGCTAAGAGGAGCAGGAAAAAGCAAAAAATTTCAGAATTGCACCTTGCAATGCGGAGAAATTACTGTTTGTGCATTTACAATATTCATTGATTTTTGCCATTGAAAAACATCATGTTATTCATATACCAGAAATGATTGAAGCTACTGACTGAATGAAAGGAGCTGGCATCTTACTCTCTTTGAATCTTCTTTGTCATGCTAAGAGGAGCAGGAAAAAGCAAAAAATTTCAGAATTGCACCTTGCAATGCGGAGAAATTAGTGTTTGTGCATTTACAATATTCATTGATTTTTGCCATTGAAAAACGTCCAGAAATGATTGAAGCTACTGACTGAATGAACGGAGCTGGCATCTCACTCTCTTTGAATCTTCTTTATCATGCTAAGAGGAGCAGGAAAAAGCAAAAAATTTCAGAATTGCACCTTGCAATGCGGAGAAATTACTGTTTGTGCATTTACAATATTCATTGATTTTTGCCATTGAAAAACGTCCAGAAATGATTGAAGCTACTGACTGAATGAAAGGAGCTGGCATCTCACTCTCTTTGAATCTTCTTTATCATGCTAAGAGGAGCAGGAAAAAGCAAAAAATTTCAGAATTGCACCTTGCAATGCGGAGAAATTACTGTTTGTGCATTTACAATATTCATTGATTTTTGCCATTGAAAAACATCATGTTATTCATATACCAGAAATGTTTGTAGCTACTGACTGAATGAAAGGAGCTGGCATCTCACTCTCTTTGAATCTTCTTTATCATGCTAAGAGGAGCAGGAAAAAGCAAAAAATTTCAGAATTGCACCTTGCAATGCGGAGAAATTACTGTTTGTGCATTTACAATATTCATTGATTTTTGCCATTGAAAAACGTCCAGAAATGATTGAAGCTACTGACTGAATGAAAGGAGCTGGCATCTCACTCTCTTTGAATCTTCTTTATCATGCTAAGAGGAGCAGGAAAAAGCAAAAAATTTCAGAATTGCACCTTGCAATGCGGAGAAATTACTGTTTGTGCATTTACAATATTCATTGATTTTTGCCATTGAAAAACGTCCAGAAATGATTGAAGCTACTGACTGAATGAAAGGAGCTGGCATCTCACTCTCTTTGAATCTTCTTTATCATGCTAAGAGGAGCAGGAAAAAGCAAAAAATTTCAGAATTGCACCTTGCAATGCGGAGAAATTACTCTTTGTGCATTTACAATATTCATTGATTTTTGCCATTGAAAAACATCATGTTATTCATATACCAGAAATGTTTGAAACTACTGACTGAATGAAAGGAGCTGGCATCTCACTCTCTTTGAATCTTCTTTATCATGCTAAGAGGAGCAGGAAAAAGCAAAAAATTTCAGAATTGCACCTTGCAATGCGGAGAAATTACTGTTTGTGCATTTACAATATTCATTGATTTTTGCCATTGAAAAACATCATGTTATTCATATACCAGAAATGTTTGAAGCTACTGACTGAATGAAAGGAGCTGGCATCTCACTCTCTTTGAATCTTCTTTATCATGCTAAGAGGAGCAGGAAAAAGCAAAAAATTTCAGAATTGCACCTTGCAATGTGGAGAAATTACTGTTTGTGCATTTACAATATTCATTGATTTTTACCATTGAAAAACGTCCAGAAATGATTGAAGCTACTGACTGAATGAAAGTAGCTGGCATCTCACTCTCTTTGAATCTTCTTTATCATGCTAAGAGGAGCAGGAAAAAGCAAAAAATTTCAGACTTGCACCTTGCAATGCGGAGAAATTACTGTTTGTGCATTTACAATATTCATTGATTTTTGCCATTGAAAAACATCATGTTATTCATATACCAGAAATGTTTGAAGCTACTGACTGAATGAAAGGAGCTGGCATCTCACTCTCTTTGAATCTTCTTTATCATGCTAAGAGGAGCAGGAAAAAGCAAAAAATTTCAGAATTGCACCTTGCAATGCGGAGAAATTACTGTTTGTGCATTTACAATATTCATTGATTTTTGCCATTGAAAAATGTCCAGAAATGATTGAAGCTACTGACTGAATGAAAGGAGCTGGCATCTCACTCTCTTTGAATCTTCTTTATCATGCTAAGAGGAGCAGGAAAAAGCAAAAAATTTCAGAATTGCACCTTGCAATGCGGAGAAATTACTGTTTGTGCATTTACAATATTCATTGATTTTTGCCATTGAAAAACGTCCAGAAATGATTGAAGCTACTGACTGAATGAAAGGAGCTGGCATCTCACTCTCTTTGAATCTTCTTTATCATGCTAAGAGGAGCAGGAAAAAGCAAAAAATTTCAGAATTGCACCTTGCAATGCGGAGAAATTACTCTTTGTGCATTTACAATATTCATTGATTTTTGCCATTGAAAAACATCATGTTATTCATATACCAGAAATGTTTGAAACTACTGACTGAATGAAAGGAGCTGGCATCTCACTCTCTTTGAATCTTCTTTATCATGCTAAGAGGAGCAGGAAAAAGCAAAAAATTTCAGAATTGCACCTTGCAATGCGGAGAAATTACTGTTTGTGCATTTACAATATTCATTGATTTTTGCCATTGAAAAACATCATGTTATTCATATACCAGAAATGTTTGAAGCTACTGACTGAATGAAAGGAGCTGGCATCTCACTCTCTTTGAATCTTCTTTATCATGCTAAGAGGAGCAGGAAAAAGCAAAAAATTTCAGAATTGCACCTTGCAATGTGGAGAAATTACTGTTTGTGCATTTACAATATTCATTGATTTTTACCATTGAAAAACGTCCAGAAATGATTGAAGCTACTGACTGAATGAAAGTAGCTGGCATCTCACTCTCTTTGAATCTTCTTTATCATGCTAAGAGGAGCAGGAAAAAGCAAAAAATTTCAGACTTGCACCTTGCAATGCGGAGAAATTACTGTTTGTGCATTTACAATATTCATTGATTTTTGCCATTGAAAAACATCATGTTATTCATATACCAGAAATGTTTGAAGCTACTGACTGAATGAAAGGAGCTGGCATCTCACTCTCTTTGAATCTTCTTTATCATGCTAAGAGGAGCAGGAAAAAGCAAAAAATTTCAGAATTGCACCTTGCAATGCGGAGAAATTACTGTTTGTGCATTTACAATATTCATTGATTTTTGCCATTGAAAAATGTCCAGAAATGATTGAAGCTACTGACTGAATGAAAGGAGCTGGCATCTCACTCTCTTTGAATCTTCTTTATCATGCTAAGAGGAGCAGGAAAAAGCAAAAAATTTCAGAATTGCACCTTGCAATGCGGAGAAATTACTGTTTGTGCATTTACAATATTCATTGATTTTTGCCATTGAAAAACGTCCAGAAATGATTGAAGCTACTGACTGAATGAAAGGAGCTGGCATCTCACTCTCTTTGAATCTTCTTTATCATGCTAAGAGGAGCAGGAAAAATCAAAAAATTTCAGAATTGCACCTTGCAATGCGGAGAAATTACTCTTTGTGCATTTACAATATTCAATGATTTTTGCCATTGAAAAACATGTTATTCATATACCAGAAATGTTTGAAGCTACTGACTGAATGAAAGGAGCTGGCACCTCACTCTCTTTGAATCTTCTTTATCATGCTAAGAGGAGCGGGAAAAAGCAAAAAATTTCAGAATTGCACCTTGCAATGCGGAGAAATTACTGTTTGTGCATTTACAATATTCATTGATTTTTGCCATTGAAAAACATCCAGAAATGATTGAAGGTACTGACTGAATGAAAGGAGCTGGCATCTCACTCTCTTTGAATCTTCTTTATCATGCTAAGAGGAGCAGGAAAAAGCAAAAAATTTCAGAATTGCACCTTGCAATGCGGAGAAATTACTGTTTGTGCATTTACAATATTCATTGATTTTTGCCATTGAAAAACGTCCAGAAATGATTGAAGCTACTGACTGAATGAAAGGAGCTGGCATCTCACTCTCTTTGAATCTTCTTTATCATGCTAAGAGGAGCAGGAAAAAGCCAAAAATTTCAGAATTGCACCTTGCAATGCGGAGAAATTACAGTTTGTGCATTTACAATATTCATTGATTTTTGCCATTGAAAAACATCCAGAAATGATTGAAGCTACTGACTGAATGAAAGGAGCTGGCATCTCACTCTCTTTGAATATTCTTTATCATGCTAAGAGGAGCAGGAAAAAGCAAAAAATTTCAGAATTGCACCTTGCAATGCGGAGAAATTACTGTTTGTGCATTTACAATATTCATTGATTTTTGCCATTGAAAAACATCATGTTATTCATATACCAGAAATGTTTGAAGCTACTGACTGAATGAAAGGAGCTGGCATCTCACTCTCTTTGAATCTTCTTTATCATGCTAAGAGGAGCAGGAAAAAGCAAAAAATTTCAGAATTGCACCTTGCAATGCGGAGAAATTACTGTTTGTGCATTTACAATATTCATTGATTTTTGCCATTGAAAAACATCATGTTATTCATATACCAGAAATGTTTGAAGCTACTGACTGAATGAAAGGAGCTGGCATCTCACTCTCTTTGAATCTTCTTTATCATGCTAAGAGGAGCAGGAAAAAGCAAAAAATTTCAGAATTGCACCTTGCAATGTGGAGAAATTACTGTTTGTGCATTTACAATATTCATTGATTTTTACCATTGAAAAACGTCCAGAAATGATTGAAGCTACTGACTGAATGAAAGTAGCTGGCATCTCACTCTCTTTGAATCTTCTTTATCATGCTAAGAGGAGCAGGAAAAAGCAAAAAATTTCAGAATTGCACCTTGCAATGCAGAGAAATTACTGTTTGTGCATTTACAATATTCATTGATTTTTGCCATTGAAAAACATCATGTTATTCATATACCAGAAATGTTTGAAGCTACTGACTGAATGAAAGGAGCTGGCATCTCACTCTCTTTGAATCTTCTTTATCATGCTAAGAGGAGCAGGAAAAAGCAAAAAATTTCAGAATTGCACCTTGCAATGCGGAGAAATTACTGTTTGTGCATTTACAATATTCATTGATTTTTGCCATTGAAAAACGTCCAGAAATGATTGAAGCTACTGACTGAATGAAAGGAGCTGGCATCTCACTCTCTTTGAATCTTCTTTATCATGCTAAGAGGAGCAGGAAAAAGCAAAAAATTTCAGAATTGCACCTTGCAATGCGGAGAAATTACTGTTTGTGCATTTACAATATTCATTGATTTTTGCCATTGAAAAACGTCCAGAAATGATTGAAGCTACTGACTGAATGAAAGGAGCTGGCATCTCACTCTCTTTGAATCTTCTTTATCATGCTAAGAGGAGCAGGAAAAAGCAAAAAATTTCAGAATTGCACCTTGCAATGCGGAGAAATTACTGTTTGTGCATTTACAATATTCATTGATTTTTGCCATTGAAAAACGTCCAGAAATGATTGAAGCTACTGACTGAATGAAAGGAGCTGGCATCTCACTCTCTTTGAATCTTCTTTATCATGCTAAGAGGAGCAGGAAAAAGCAAAAAATTTCAGAATTGCACCTTGCAATGCGGAGAAATTACTGTTTGTGCATTTACAATATTCATTGATTTTTGCCATTGAAAAACATCATGTTATTCATATACCAGAAATGATTGAAGCTACTGACTGAATGAAAGGAGCTGGCATCTTACTCTCTTTGAATCTTCTTTGTCATGCTAAGAGGAGCAGGAAAAAGCAAAAAATTTCAGAATTGCACCTTGCAATGCGGAGAAATTAGTGTTTGTGCATTTACAATATTCATTGATTTTTGCCATTGAAAAACGTCCAGAAATGATTGAAGCTACTGACTGAATGAAAGGAGCTGGCATCTCACTCTCTTTGAATCTTCTTTATCATGCTAAGAGGAGCAGGAAAAAGCAAAAAATTTCAGAATTGCACCTTGCAATGCGGAGAAATTACTGTTTGTGCATTTACAATATTCATTGATTTTTGCCATTGAAAAACATCATGTTATTCATATACCAGAAATGTTTGTAGCTACTGACTGAATGAAAGGAGCTGGCATCTCACTCTCTTTGAATCTTCTTTATCATGCTAAGAGGAGCAGGAAAAAGCAAAAAATTTCAGAATTGCACCTTGCAATGCAGAGAAATTACTGTTTGTGCATTTACAATATTCATTGATTTTTGCCATTGAAAAACGTCCAGAAATGATTGAAGCTACTGACTGAATGAAAGGAGCTGGCATCTCACTCTCTTTGAATCTTCTTTATCATGCTAAGAGGAGCAGGAAAAAGCAAAAAATTTCAGAATTGCACCTTGCAATGCGGAGAAATTACTGTTTGTGCATTTACAATATTCATTGATTTTTGCCATTGAAAAACATCATGTTATTCATATACCAGAAATGATTGAAGCTACTGACTGAATGAAAGGAGCTGGCATCTTACTCTCTTTGAATCTTCTTTGTCATGCTAAGAGGAGCAGGAAAAAGCAAAAAATTTCAGAATTGCACCTTGCAATGCGGAGAAATTAGTGTTTGTGCATTTACAATATTCATTGATTTTTGCCATTGAAAAACGTCCAGAAATGATTGAAGCTACTGACTGAATGAAAGGAGCTGGCATCTCACTCTCTTTGAATCTTCTTTATCATGCTAAGAGGAGCAGGAAAAAGCAAAAAATTTCAGAATTGCACCTTGCAATGCGGAGAAATTACTGTTTGTGCATTTACAATATTTATTGATTTTTGCCATTGAAAAACGTCCAGAAATGATTGAAGCTACTGACTGAATGAAAGGAGCTGGCATCTCACTCTCTTTGAATCTTCTTTATCATGCTAAGAGGAGCAGGAAAAAGCAAAAAATTTCAGAATTGCACCTTGCAATGCGGAGAAATTACTGTTTGTGCATTTACAATATTCATTGATTTTTGCCATTGAAAAACATCATGTTATTCATATACCAGAAATGTTTGTAGCTACTGACTGAATGAAAGGAGCTGGCATCTCACTCTCTTTGAATCTTCTTTATCATGCTAAGAGGAGCAGGAAAAAGCAAAAAATTTCAGAATTGCACCTTGCAATGCGGAGAAATTACTGTTTGTGCATTTACAATATTCATTGATTTTTGCCATTGAAAAACGTCCAGAAATGATTGAAGCTACTGACTGAATGAAAGGAGCTGGCATCTCACTCTCTTTGAATCTTCTTTATCATGCTAAGAGGAGCAGGAAAAAGCAAAAAATTTCAGAATTGCACCTTGCAATGCGGAGAAATTACTGTTTGTGCATTTACAATATTCATTGATTTTTGCCATTGAAAAACGTCCAGAAATGATTGAAGCTACTGACTGAATGAAAGGAGCTGGCATCTCACTCTCTTTGAATCTTCTTTATCATGCTAAGAGGAGCAGGAAAAAGCAAAAAATTTCAGAATTGCACCTTGCAATGCGGAGAAATTACTCTTTGTGCATTTACAATATTCATTGATTTTTGCCATTGAAAAACATCATGTTATTCATATACCAGAAATGTTTGAAACTACTGACTGAATGAAAGGAGCTGGCATCTCACTCTCTTTGAATCTTCTTTATCATGCTAAGAGGAGCAGGAAAAAGCAAAAAATTTCAGAATTGCACCTTGCAATGCGGAGAAATTACTGTTTGTGCATTTACAATATTCATTGATTTTTGCCATTGAAAAACATCATGTTATTCATATACCAGAAATGTTTGAAGCTACTGACTGAATGAAAGGAGCTGGCATCTCACTCTCTTTGAATCTTCTTTATCATGCTAAGAGGAGCAGGAAAAAGCAAAAAATTTCAGAATTGCACCTTGCAATGTGGAGAAATTACTGTTTGTGCATTTACAATATTCATTGATTTTTACCATTGAAAAACGTCCAGAAATGATTGAAGCTACTGACTGAATGAAAGTAGCTGGCATCTCACTCTCTTTGAATCTTCTTTATCATGCTAAGAGGAGCAGGAAAAAGCAAAAAATTTCAGACTTGCACCTTGCAATGCGGAGAAATTACTGTTTGTGCATTTACAATATTCATTGATTTTTGCCATTGAAAAACATCATGTTATTCATATACCAGAAATGTTTGAAGCTACTGACTGAATGAAAGGAGCTGGCATCTCACTCTCTTTGAATCTTCTTTATCATGCTAAGAGGAGCAGGAAAAAGCAAAAAATTTCAGAATTGCACCTTGCAATGCGGAGAAATTACTGTTTGTGCATTTACAATATTCATTGATTTTTGCCATTGAAAAATGTCCAGAAATGATTGAAGCTACTGACTGAATGAAAGGAGCTGGCATCTCACTCTCTTTGAATCTTCTTTATCATGCTAAGAGGAGCAGGAAAAAGCAAAAAATTTCAGAATTGCACCTTGCAATGCGGAGAAATTACTGTTTGTGCATTTACAATATTCATTGATTTTTGCCATTGAAAAACGTCCAGAAATGATTGAAGCTACTGACTGAATGAAAGGAGCTGGCATCTCACTCTCTTTGAATCTTCTTTATCATGCTAAGAGGAGCAGGAAAAAGCAAAAAATTTCAGAATTGCACCTTGCAATGCGGAGAAATTACTCTTTGTGCATTTACAATATTCATTGATTTTTGCCATTGAAAAACATCATGTTATTCATATACCAGAAATGTTTGAAACTACTGACTGAATGAAAGGAGCTGGCATCTCACTCTCTTTGAATCTTCTTTATCATGCTAAGAGGAGCAGGAAAAAGCAAAAAATTTCAGAATTGCACCTTGCAATGCGGAGAAATTACTGTTTGTGCATTTACAATATTCATTGATTTTTGCCATTGAAAAACATCATGTTATTCATATACCAGAAATGTTTGAAGCTACTGACTGAATGAAAGGAGCTGGCATCTCACTCTCTTTGAATCTTCTTTATCATGCTAAGAGGAGCAGGAAAAAGCAAAAAATTTCAGAATTGCACCTTGCAATGTGGAGAAATTACTGTTTGTGCATTTACAATATTCATTGATTTTTACCATTGAAAAACGTCCAGAAATGATTGAAGCTACTGACTGAATGAAAGTAGCTGGCATCTCACTCTCTTTGAATCTTCTTTATCATGCTAAGAGGAGCAGGAAAAAGCAAAAAATTTCAGACTTGCACCTTGCAATGCGGAGAAATTACTGTTTGTGCATTTACAATATTCATTGATTTTTGCCATTGAAAAACATCATGTTATTCATATACCAGAAATGTTTGAAGCTACTGACTGAATGAAAGGAGCTGGCATCTCACTCTCTTTGAATCTTCTTTATCATGCTAAGAGGAGCAGGAAAAAGCAAAAAATTTCAGAATTGCACCTTGCAATGCGGAGAAATTACTGTTTGTGCATTTACAATATTCATTGATTTTTGCCATTGAAAAATGTCCAGAAATGATTGAAGCTACTGACTGAATGAAAGGAGCTGGCATCTCACTCTCTTTGAATCTTCTTTATCATGCTAAGAGGAGCAGGAAAAAGCAAAAAATTTCAGAATTGCACCTTGCAATGCGGAGAAATTACTGTTTGTGCATTTACAATATTCATTGATTTTTGCCATTGAAAAACGTCCAGAAATGATTGAAGCTACTGACTGAATGAAAGGAGCTGGCATCTCACTCTCTTTGAATCTTCTTTATCATGCTAAGAGGAGCAGGAAAAATCAAAAAATTTCAGAATTGCACCTTGCAATGCGGAGAAATTACTCTTTGTGCATTTACAATATTCAATGATTTTTGCCATTGAAAAACATGTTATTCATATACCAGAAATGTTTGAAGCTACTGACTGAATGAAAGGAGCTGGCACCTCACTCTCTTTGAATCTTCTTTATCATGCTAAGAGGAGCGGGAAAAAGCAAAAAATTTCAGAATTGCACCTTGCAATGCGGAGAAATTACTGTTTGTGCATTTACAATATTCATTGATTTTTGCCATTGAAAAACATCCAGAAATGATTGAAGGTACTGACTGAATGAAAGGAGCTGGCATCTCACTCTCTTTGAATCTTCTTTATCATGCTAAGAGGAGCAGGAAAAAGCAAAAAATTTCAGAATTGCACCTTGCAATGCGGAGAAATTACTGTTTGTGCATTTACAATATTCATTGATTTTTGCCATTGAAAAACGTCCAGAAATGATTGAAGCTACTGACTGAATGAAAGGAGCTGGCATCTCACTCTCTTTGAATCTTCTTTATCATGCTAAGAGGAGCAGGAAAAAGCCAAAAATTTCAGAATTGCACCTTGCAATGCGGAGAAATTACAGTTTGTGCATTTACAATATTCATTGATTTTTGCCATTGAAAAACATCCAGAAATGATTGAAGCTACTGACTGAATGAAAGGAGCTGGCATCTCACTCTCTTTGAATATTCTTTATCATGCTAAGAGGAGCAGGAAAAAGCAAAAAATTTCAGAATTGCACCTTGCAATGCGGAGAAATTACTGTTTGTGCATTTACAATATTCATTGATTTTTGCCATTGAAAAACATCATGTTATTCATATACCAGAAATGTTTGAAGCTACTGACTGAATGAAAGGAGCTGGCATCTCACTCTCTTTGAATCTTCTTTATCATGCTAAGAGGAGCAGGAAAAAGCAAAAAATTTCAGAATTGCACCTTGCAATGCGGAGAAATTACTGTTTGTGCATTTACAATATTCATTGATTTTTGCCATTGAAAAACATCATGTTATTCATATACCAGAAATGTTTGAAGCTACTGACTGAATGAAAGGAGCTGGCATCTCACTCTCTTTGAATCTTCTTTATCATGCTAAGAGGAGCAGGAAAAAGCAAAAAATTTCAGAATTGCACCTTGCAATGTGGAGAAATTACTGTTTGTGCATTTACAATATTCATTGATTTTTACCATTGAAAAACGTCCAGAAATGATTGAAGCTACTGACTGAATGAAAGTAGCTGGCATCTCACTCTCTTTGAATCTTCTTTATCATGCTAAGAGGAGCAGGAAAAAGCAAAAAATTTCAGAATTGCACCTTGCAATGCAGAGAAATTACTGTTTGTGCATTTACAATATTCATTGATTTTTGCCATTGAAAAACATCATGTTATTCATATACCAGAAATGTTTGAAGCTACTGACTGAATGAAAGGAGCTGGCATCTCACTCTCTTTGAATCTTCTTTATCATGCTAAGAGGAGCAGGAAAAAGCAAAAAATTTCAGAATTGCACCTTGCAATGTGGAGAAATTACTGTTTGTGCATTTACAATATTCATTGATTTTTACCATTGAAAAACGTCCAGAAATGATTGAAGCTACTGACTGAATGAAAGTAGCTGGCATCTCACTCTCTTTGAATCTTCTTTATCATGCTAAGAGGAGCAGGAAAAAGCAAAAAATTTCAGAATTGCACCTTGCAATGCGGAGAAATTACTGTTTGTGCATTTACAATATTCATTGATTTTTGCCATTGAAAAACATCATGTTATTCATATACCAGAAATGTTTGAAGCTACTGACTGAATGAAAGGAGCTGGCATCTCACTCTCTTTGAATCTTCTTTATCATGCTAAGAGGAGCAGGAAAAAGCAAAAAATTTCAGAATTGCACCTTGCAATGCGGAGAAATTACTGTTTGTGCATTTACAATATTCATTGATTTTTGCCATTGAAAAACGTCCAGAAATGATTGAAGCTACTGACTGAATGAAAGGAGCTGGCATCTCACTCTCTTTGAATCTTGTTTATCATGCTAAGAGGAGCAGGAAAAAGCAAAAAATTTCAGAATTGCACCTTGCAATGCGGAGAAATTACTGTTTGTGCATTTACAATATTCATTGATTTTTGCCATTGAAAAACGTCCAGAAATGATTGAAGCTACTGACTGAATGAAAGGAGCTGGCATCTCACTCTCTTTGAATCTTCTTTATCATGCTAAGAGGAGCAGGAAAAAGCAAAAAATTTCAGAATTGCACCTTGCAATGCGGAGAAATTACTGTTTGTGCATTTACAATATTCATTGATTTTTGCCATTGAAAAACATCATGTTATTCATATACCAGAAATGATTGAAGCTACTGACTGAATGAAAGGAGCTGGCATCTCACTCTCTTTGAATCTTCTTTATCATGCTAAGAGGAGCAGGAAAAAGCAAAAAATTTCAGAATTGCACCTTGCAATGCGGAGAAATTACTGTTTGTGCATTTACAATATTCATTGATTTTTGCCATTGAAAAACGTCCAGAAATGATTGAAGCTACTGACTGAATGAAAGGAACTGGCATCTCACTCTCTTTGAATCTTCTTTATCATGCTAAGAGGAGCAGGAAAAAGCAAAAAATTTCAGAATTGCACCTTGCAATGCGGAGAAATTACTGTTTGTGCATTTACAAAATTCATTGATTTTTGCCATTGAAAAACATCATGTTATTCATATACCAGAAATGTTTGAAGCTATTGACTGAATGAAAGGAGCTGACATCTCACTCTCTTTGAATCTTCTTTATCATGCTAAGAGGAGCAGGAAAAAGCAAAAAATTTCAGAATTGCACCTTGCAATGCGGAGAAATTACTGTTTGTGCATTTACAATATTCATTGATTTTTGCCATTGAAAAACGTCCAGAAATGATTGAAGCTACTGACTGAATGAAAGGAGCTGGCATCTCACTCTCTTTGAATCTTCTTTATCATGCTAAGAGGAGCAGGAAAAAGCAAAAAATTTCAGAATTGCACCTTGCAATGCGGAGAAATTACTGTTTGTGCATTTACAATATTCATTGATTTTTGCCATTGAAAAACGTCCAGAAATGATTATAGCTACTGACTGAATGAAAGGAGCTGGCATCTCACTCTCTTTGAATCTTCTTTATCATGCTAAGAGGAGCAGGAAAAAGCAAAAAATTTCAGAATTGCACCTTGCAATGCGGAGAAATTACTGTTTGTGCATTTACAATATTCATTGATTTTTGCCATTGAAAAACATCATGTTATTCATATACCAGAAATGATTGAAGCTACTGACTGAATGAAAGGAGCTGGCATCTCACTCTCTTTGAATCTTCTTTATCATGCTAAGAGGAGCAGGAAAAAGCAAAAAATTTCAGAATTGCGCCTTGCAATGAGGAGAAATTACTGTTTGTGCATTTACAATATTCATTGATTTTTGCCATTGAAAAACGTCCAGAAATGATTGAAGCTACTGACTGAATGAAAGGAACTGGCATCTCACTCTCTTTGAATCTTCTTTATCATGCTAAGAGGAGCAGGAAAAAGCAAAAAATTTCAGAATTGCACCTTGCAATGCGGAGAAATTACTGTTTGTGCATTTACAAAATTCATTGATTTTTGCCATTGAAAAACATCATGTTATTCATATACCAGAAATGTTTGAAGCTACTGACTGAATGAAAGGAGCTGACATCTCACTCTCTTTGAATCTTCTTTATCATGCTAAGAGGAGCAGGAAAAAGCAAAAAATTTCAGAATTGCACCTTGCAATGCGGAGAAATTACTGTTTGTGCATTTACAATATTCATTGATTTTTGCCATTGAAAAACGTCCAGAAATGATTGAAGCTACTGACTGAATGAAAGGAGCTGGCATCTCACTCTCTTTGAATCTTCTTTATCATGCTAAGAGGAGCAGGAAAAAGCAAAAAATTTCAGAATTGCACCTTGCAATGCGGAGAAATTACTGTTTGTGCATTTACAATATTCATTGATTTTTGCCATTGAAAAACATCATGTTATTCATATACCAGAAATGATTGAAGCTACTGACTGAATGAAAGGAGCTGGCATCTCACTCTCTTTGAATCTTCTTTATCATGCTAAGAGGAGCAGGAAAAAGCAAAAAATTTCAGAATTGCACCTTGCAATGTGGAGAAATTACTGTTTGTGCATTTACAATATTCATTGATTTTTACCATTGAAAAACGTCCAGAAATGATTGAAGCTACTGACTGAATGAAAGTAGCTGGCATCTCACTCTCTTTGAATCTTCTTTATCATGCTAAGAGGAGCAGGAAAAAGCAAAAAATTTCAGACTTGCACCTTGCAATGCGGAGAAATTACTGTTTGTGCATTTACAATATTCATTGATTTTTGCCATTGAAAAACATCATGTTATTCATATACCAGAAATGTTTGAAGCTACTGACTGAATGAAAGGAGCTGGCATCTCACTCTCTTTGAATCTTCTTTATCATGCTAAGAGGAGCAGGAAAAAGCAAAAAATTTCAGAATTGCACCTTGCAATGCGGAGAAATTACTGTTTGTGCATTTACAATATTCATTGATTTTTGCCATTGAAAAACGTCCAGAAATGATTGAAGCTACTGACTGAATGAAAGGAGCTGGCATCTCACTCTCTTTGAATCTTGTTTATCATGCTAAGAGGAGCAGGAAAAAGCAAAAAATTTCAGAATTGCACCTTGCAATGCGGAGAAATTACTGTTTGTGCATTTACAATATTCATTGATTTTTGCCATTGAAAAACGTCCAGAAATGATTGAAGCTACTGACTGAATGAAAGGAGCTGGCATCTCACTCTCTTTGAATCTTCTTTATCATGCTAAGAGGAGCAGGAAAAAGCAAAAAAATTCAGAATTGCACATTGCAATGCGGAGAAATTACTGTTTGTGCATTTACAATATTCATTGATTTTTGCCATTGAAAAACATCATGTTATTCATATACCAGAAATGATTGAAGCTACTGACTGAATGAAAGGAGCTGGCATCTCACTCTCTTTGAATCTTCTTTATCATGCTAAGAGGAGCAGGAAAAAGCAAAAAATTTCAGAATTGCACCTTGCAATGCGGAGAAATTACTGTTTGTGCATTTACAATATTCATTGATTTTTGCCATTGAAAAACGTCCAGAAATGATTGAAGCTACTGACTGAATGAAAGGAACTGGCATCTCACTCTCTTTGAATCTTCTTTATCATGCTAAGAGGAGCAGGAAAAAGCAAAAAATTTCAGAATTGCACCTTGCAATGCGGTGAAATTACTGTTTGTGCATTTACAAAATTCATTGATTTTTGCCATTGAAAAACATCATGTTATTCATATACCAGAAATGTTTGAAGCTACTGACTGAATGAAAGGAGCTGACATCTCACTCTCTTTGAATCTTCTTTATCATGCTAAGAGGAGCAGGAAAAAGCAAAAAATTTCAGAATTGCACCTTGCAATGCGGAGAAATTACTGTTTGTGCATTTACAATATTCATTGATTTTTGCCATTGAAAAACGTCCAGAAATGATTGAAGCTACTGACTGAATGAAAGGAGCTGGCATCTCACTCTCTTTGAATCTTGTTTATCATGCTAAGAGGAGCAGGAAAAAGCAAAAAATTTCAGAATTGCACCTTGCAATGCGGAGAAATTACTGTTTGTGCATTTACAATATTCATTGATTTTTGCCATTGAAAAACGTCCAGAAATGATTGAAGCTACTGACTGAATGAAAGGAGCTGGCATCTCACTCTCTTTGAATCTTCTTTATCATGCTAAGAGGAGCAGGAAAAAGCAAAAAAATTCAGAATTGCACCTTGCAATGCGGAGAAATTACTGTTTGTGCATTTACAATATTCATTGATTTTTGCCATTGAAAAACATCATGTTATTCATATACCAGAAATGATTGAAGCTACTGACTGAATGAAAGGAGCTGGCATCTCACTCTCTTTGAATCTTCTTTATCATGCTAAGAGGAGCAGGAAAAAGCAAAAAATTTCAGAATTGCACCTTGCAATGCGGAGAAATTACTGTTTGTGCATTTACAATATTCATTGATTTTTGCCATTGAAAAACGTCCAGAAATGATTGAAGCTACTGACTGAATGAAAGGAACTGGCATCTCACTCTCTTTGAATCTTCTTTATCATGCTAAGAGGAGCAGGAAAAAGCAAAAAATTTCAGAATTGCACCTTGCAATGCGGAGAAATTACTGTTTGTGCATTTACAAAATTCATTGATTTTTGCCATTGAAAAACATCATGTTATTCATATACCAGAAATGTTTGAAGCTACTGACTGAATGAAAGGAGCTGACATCTCACTCTCTTTGAATCTTCTTTATCATGCTAAGAGGAGCAGGAAAAAGCAAAAAATTTCAGAATTGCACCTTGCAATGCGGAGAAATTACTGTTTGTGCATTTACAATATTCATTGATTTTTGCCATTGAAAAACGTCCAGAAATGATTGAAGCTACTGACTGAATGAAAGGAGCTGGCATCTCACTCTCTTTGAATCTTCTTTATCATGCTAAGAGGAGCAGGAAAAAGCAAAAAATTTCAGAATTGCACCTTGCAATGCGGAGAAATTACTGTTTGTGCATTTACAATATTCATTGATTTTTGCCATTGAAAAACATCATGTTATTCATATACCAGAAATGTTTGAAGCTACTGACTGAATGAAAGGAGCTGGCATCTCACTCTCTTTGAATCTTCTTTATCATGCTAAGAGGAGCAGGAAAAAGCAAAAAATTTCAGAATTGCACCTTGCAATGCGGAGAAATTACTGTTTGTGCATTTACAATATTCATTGATTTTTGCCATTGAAAAACGTCCAGAAATGATTGAAGCTACTGACTGAATGAAAGGAGCTGGCATCTCACTCTCTTTGAATCTTCTTTATCATGCTAAGAGGAGCAGGAAAAAGCAAAAAATTTCAGAATTGCACCTTGCAATGCGGAGAAATTACTGTTTGTGCATTTACAATATTCATTGATTTTTGCCATTGAAAAACGTCCAGAAATGATTGAAGCTACTGACTGAATGAAAGGAGCTGGCATCTCACTCTCTTTGAATCTTCTTTATCATGCTAAGAGGAGCAGGAAAAAGCAAAAAATTTCAGAATTGCAACTTGCAATGCGGAGAAATTACTGTTTGTGCATTTACAATATTCATTGATTTTTGCCATTGAAAAACATCATGTTATTCATATACCAGAAATGATTGAAGCTACTGACTGAATGAAAGGAGCTGGCATCTCACTCTCTTTGAATCTTCTTTATCATGCTAAGAGGAGCAGGAAAAAGCAAAAAATTTCAGAATTGCACCTTGCAATGCGGAGAAATTACTGTTTGTGCATTTACAATATTCATTGATTTTTGCCATTGAAAAACGTCCAGAAATGATTGAAGCTACTGACTGAATGAAAGGAGCTGGCATCTCACTCTCTTTGAATCTTCTTTATCATGTTAAGAGGAGCAGGAAAAAGCAAAAAATTTCAGAATTGCACCTTGCAATGCGGAGAAATTACTGTTTGTGCTTTTACAATATTCATTGATTTTTGCCATTGAAAAACATCATATTATTCATATACCAGAAATGTTTGAAGCTTTTGACTGAATGAAAGGAGCTGGCATCTCACTCTCTTTGAATCTTCTTTATCATGCTAAGAGGAGCAGGAAAAAGCAAAAAATTTCAGAATTGCACCTTGCAATGCGGAGAAATTACTGTTTGTGCATTTACAATATTCATTGATTTTTGCCATTGAAAAACGTCCAGAAATGATTGAAGCTACTGACTGAATGAAAGGAGCTGGCATCTCACTCTCTTTGAATCTTCTTTATCATGCTAAGAGGAGCAGGAAAAAGCAAAAAATTTCAGAATTGCACCTTGCAATGCGGAGAAATTACTGTTTGTGCATTTACAATATTCATTGATTTTTGCCATTGAATAACGTCCAGAAATGATTGAAGCTACTGACTGAATGAAAGGAGCTGGCATCTCACTCTCTTTGAATCTTCTTTATCATGCTAAGAGGAGCAGGAAAAAGCAAAAAATTTCAGAATTGCACCTTGCAATGCGGAGAAATTACTGTTTGTGCATTTACAATATTCATTGATTTTTGCCATTGAAAAACATCATGTTATTCATATACCAGAAATGATTGAAGCTACTGACTGAATGAAAGGAGCTGGCATCTTACTCTCTTTGAATCTTCTTTGTCATGCTAAGAGGAGCAGGAAAAAGCAAAAAATTTCAGAATTGCACCTTGCAATGCGGAGAAATTACTGTTTGTGCATTTACAATATTCATTGATTTTTGCCATTGAAAAACGTCCAGAAATGATTGAAGCTACTGACTGAATGAAAGGAGCTGGCATCTCACTCTCTTTGAATCTTCTTTATCATGCTAAGAGGAGCAGGAAAAAGCAAAAAATTTCAGAATTGCACCTTGCAATGCGGAGAAATTACTGTTTGTGCATTTACAATATTCATTGATTTTTGCCATTGAAAAACGTCCAGAAATGATTGAAGCTACTGACTGAATGAAAGGAGCTGGCATCTCACTCTCTTTGAATCTTCTTTATCATGCTAAGAGGAGCAGGAAAAAGCAAAAAATTTCAGAATTGCACCTTGCAATGCGGAGAAATTACTGTTTGTGCATTTACAATATTCATTGATTTTTGCCATTGAAAAACATCATGTTATTCATATACCAGAAATGTTTGTAGCTACTGACTGAATGAAAGGAGCTGGCATCTCACTCTCTTTGAATCTTCTTTATCATGCTAAGAGGAGCAGGAAAAAGCAAAAAATTTCAGAATTGCACCTTGCAATGCGGAGAAATTACTGTTTGTGCATTTACAATATTCATTGATTTTTGCCATTGAAAAACGTCCAGAAATGATTGAAGCTACTGACTGAATGAAAGGAGCTGGCATCTCACTCTCTTTGAATCTTCTTTATCATGCTAAGAGGAGCAGGAAAAAGCAAAAAATTTCAGAATTGCACCTTGCAATGCGGAGAAATTACTGTTTGTGCATTTACAATATTCATTGATTTTTGCCATTGAAAAACGTCCAGAAATGATTGAAGCTACTGACTGAATGAAAGGAGCTGGCATCTCACTCTCTTTGAATCTTCTTTATCATGCTAAGAGGAGCAGGAAAAAGCAAAAAATTTCAGAATTGCACCTTGCAATGCGGAGAAATTACTCTTTGTGCATTTACAATATTCATTGATTTTTGCCATTGAAAAACATCATGTTATTCATATACCAGAAATGTTTGAAGCTACTGACTGAATGAAAGGAGCTGGCATCTCACTCTCTTTGAATCTTCTTTATCATGCTAAGAGGAGCAGGAAAAAGCAAAAAATTTCAGAATTGCACCTTGCAATGCGGAGAAATTACTGTTTGTGCATTTACAATATTCATTGATTTTTGCCATTGAAAAACATCATGTTATTCATATACCAGAAATGTTTGAAGCTACTGACTGAATGAAAGGAGCTGGCATCTCACTCTCTTTGAATCTTCTTTATCATGCTAAGAGGAGCAGGAAAAAGCAAAAAATTTCAGAATTGCACCTTGCAATGTGGAGAAATTACTGTTTGTGCATTTACAATATTCATTGATTTTTACCATTGAAAAACGTCCAGAAATGATTGAAGCTACTGACTGAATGAAAGTAGCTGGCATCTCACTCTCTTTGAATCTTCTTTATCATGCTAAGAGGAGCAGGAAAAAGCAAAAAATTTCAGACTTGCACCTTGCAATGCGGAGAAATTACTGTTTGTGCATTTACAATATTCATTGATTTTTGCCATTGAAAAACATCATGTTATTCATATACCAGAAATATTTGAAGCTACTGACTGAATGAAAGGAGCTGGCATCTCACTCTCTTTGAATCTTCTTTATCATGCTAAGAGGAGCAGGAAAAAGCAAAAAATTTCAGAATTGCACCTTGCAATGCGGAGAAATTACTGTTTGTGCATTTACAATATTCATTGATTTTTGCCATTGAAAAACGTCCAGAAATGATTGAAGCTACTGACTGAATGAAAGGAGCTGGCATCTCACTCTCTTTGAATCTTCTTTATCATGCTAAGAGGAGCAGGAAAAAGCAAAAAATTTCAGAATTGCACCTTGCAATGCGGAGAAATTACTGTTTGTGCATTTACAATATTCATTGATTTTTGCCATTGAAAAACGTCCAGAAATGATTGAAGCTACTGACTGAATGAAAGGAGCTGGCATCTCACTCTCTTTGAATCTTCTTTATCATGCTAAGAGGAGCAGGAAAAATCAAAAAATTTCAGAATTGCACCTTGCAATGCGGAGAAATTACTGTTTGTGCATTTACAATATTCAATGATTTTTGCCATTGAAAAACATGTTATTCATATACCAGAAATGTTTGAAGCTACTGACTGAATGAAAGGAGCTGGCACCTCACTCTCTTTGAATCTTCTTTATCATGCTAAGAGGAGCGGGAAAAAGCAAAAAATTTCAGAATTGCACCTTGCAATGCGGAGAAATTACTGTTTGTGCATTTACAATATTCATTGATTTTTGCCATTGAAAAACATCCAGAAATGATTGAAGGTACTGACTGAATGAAAGGAGCTGGCATCTCACTCTCTTTGAATCTTCTTTATCATGCTAAGAGGAGCAGGAAAAAGCAAAAAATTTCAGAATTGCACCTTGCAATGCGGAGAAATTACTGTTTGTGCATTTACAATATTCATTGATTTTTGCCATTGAAAAACGTCCAGAAATGATTGAAGCTACTGACTGAATGAAAGGAGCTGGCATCTCACTCTCTTTGAATCTTCTTTATCATGCTAAGAGGAGCAGGAAAGAGCCAAAAATTTCAGAATTGCACCTTGCAATGCGGAGAAATTACAGTTTGTGCATTTACAATATTCATTGATTTTTGCCATTGAAAAACATCCAGAAATGATTGAAGCTACTGACTGAATGAAAGGAGCTGGCATCTCACTCTCTTTGAATATTCTTTATCATGCTAAGAGGAGCAGGAAAAAGCAAAAAATTTCAGAATTGCACCTTGCAATGCGGAGAAATTACTGTTTGTGCATTTACAATATTCATTGATTTTTGCCATTGAAAAACATCATGTTATTCATATACCAGAAATGTTTGAAGCTACTGACTGAATGAAAGGAGCTGGCATCTCACTCTCTTTGAATCTTCTTTATCATGCTAAGAGGAGCAGGAAAAAGCAAAAAATTTCAGAATTGCACCTTGCAATGCGGAGAAATTACTGTTTGTGCATTTACAATATTCATTGATTTTTGCCATTGAAAAACATCATGTTATTCATATACCAGAAATGTTTGAAGCTACTGACTGAATGAAAGGAGCTGGCATCTCACTCTCTTTGAATCTTCTTTATCATGCTAAGAGGAGCAGGAAAAAGCAAAAAATTTCAGAATTGCACCTTGCAATGTGGAGAAATTACTGTTTGTGCATTTACAATATTCATTGATTTTTACCATTGAAAAACGTCCAGAAATGATTGAAGCTACTGACTGAATGAAAGTAGCTGGCATCTCACTCTCTTTGAATCTTCTTTATCATGCTAAGAGGAGCAGGAAAAAGCAAAAAATTTCAGAATTGCACCTTGCAATGCAGAGAAATTACTGTTTGTGCATTTACAATATTCATTGATTTTTGCCATTGAAAAACATCATGTTATTCATATACCAGAAATGTTTGAAGCTACTGACTGAATGAAAGGAGCTGGCATCTCACTCTCTTTGAATCTTCTTTATCATGCTAAGAGGAGCAGGAAAAAGCAAAAAATTTCAGAATTGCACCTTGCAATGTGGAGAAATTACTGTTTGTGCATTTACAATATTCATTGATTTTTACCATTGAAAAACGTCCAGAAATGATTGAAGCTACTGACTGAATGAAAGTAGCTGGCATCTCACTCTCTTTGAATCTTCTTTATCATGCTAAGAGGAGCAGGAAAAAGCAAAAAATTTCAGACTTGCACCTTGCAATGCGGAGAAATTACTGTTTGTGCATTTACAATATTCATTGATTTTTGCCATTGAAAAACATCATGTTATTCATATACCAGAAATGTTTGAAGCTACTGACTGAATGAAAGGAGCTGGCATCTCACTCTCTTTGAATCTTCTTTATCATGCTAAGAGGAGCAGGAAAAAGCAAAAAAATTCAGAATTGCACCTTGCAATGCGGAGAAATTACTGTTTGTGCATTTACAATATTCATTGATTTTTGCCATTGAAAAACGTCCAGAAATGATTGAAGCTACTGACTGAATGAAAGGAGCTGGCATCTCACTCTCTTTGAATCTTGTTTATCATGCTAAGAGGAGCAGGAAAAAGCAAAAAATTTCAGAATTGCACCTTGCAATGCGGAGAAATTACTGTTTGTGCATTTACAATATTCATTGATTTTTGCCATTGAAAAACGTCCAGAAATGATTGAAGCTACTGACTGAATGAAAGGAGCTGGCATCTCACTCTCTTTGAATCTTCTTTATCATGCTAAGAGGAGCAGGAAAAAGCAAAAAATTTCAGAATTGCACCTTGCAATGCGGAGAAATTACTGTTTGTGCATTTACAATATTCATTGATTTTTGCCATTGAAAAACATCATGTTATTCATATACCAGAAATGATTGAAGCTACTGACTGAATGAAAGGAGCTGGCATCTCACTCTCTTTGAATCTTCTTTATCATGCTAAGAGGAGCAGGAAAAAGCAAAAAATTTCAGAATTGCACCTTGCAATGCGGAGAAATTACTGTTTGTGCATTTACAATATTCATTGATTTTTGCCATTGAAAAACGTCCAGAAATGATTGAAGCTACTGACTGAATGAAAGGAACTGGCATCTCACTCTCTTTGAATCTTCTTTATCATGCTAAGAGGAGCAGGAAAAAGCAAAAAATTTCAGAATTGCACCTTGCAATGCGGAGAAATTACTGTTTGTGCATTTACAATATTCATTGATTTTTGCCATTGAAAAACATCATGTTATTCATATACCAGAAATGATTGAAGCTACTGACTGAATGAAAGGAGCTGGCATCTCACTCTCTTTGAATCTTCTTTATCATGCTAAGAGGAGCAGGAAAAAGCAAAAAATTTCAGAATTGCACCTTGCAATGCGGAGAAATTACTGTTTGTGCATTTACAATATTCATTGATTTTTGCCATTGAAAAACGTCCAGAAATGATTGAAGCTACTGACTGAATGAAAGGAGCTGGCATCTCACTCTCTTTGAATCTTCTTTATCATGCTAAGAGGAGCAGGAAAAAGCAAAAAATTTCAGAATTGCACCTTGCAATGCGGAGAAATTACTGTTTGTGCATTTACAATATTCATTGATTTTTGCCATTGAAAAACATCATGTTATTCATATACCAGAAATGATTGAAGCTACTGACTGAATGAAAGGAGCTGGCATCTCACTCTCTTTGAATCTTCTTTATCATGCTAAGAGGAGCAGGAAAAAGCAAAAAATTTCAGAATTGCACCTTGCAATGTGGAGAAATTACTGTTTGTGCAATTACAATATTCATTGATTTTTACCATTGAAAAACGTCCAGAAATGATTGAAGCTACTGACTGAATGAAAGTAGCTGGCATCTCACTCTCTTTGAATCTTCTTTATCATGCTAAGAGGAGCAGGAAAAAGCAAAAAATTTCAGACTTGCACCTTGCAATGCGGAGAAATTACTGTTTGTGCATTTACAATATTCATTGATTTTTGCCATTGAAAAACATCATGTTATTCATATACCAGAAATGTTTGAAGCTACTGACTGAATGAAAGGAGCTGGCATCTCACTCTCTTTGAATCTTCTTTATCATGCTAAGAGGAGCAGGAAAAAGCAAAAAATTTCAGAATTGCACCTTGCAATGCGGAGAAATTACTGTTTGTGCATTTACAATATTCATTGATTTTTGCCATTGAAAAACGTCCAGAAATGATTGAAGCTACTGACTGAATGAAAGGAGCTGGCATCTCACTCTCTTTGAATCTTGTTTATCATGCTAAGAGGAGCAGGAAAAAGCAAAAAATTTCAGAATTGCACCTTGCAATGCGGAGAAATTACTGTTTGTGCATTTACAATATTCATTGATTTTTGCCATTGAAAAACGTCCAGAAATGATTGAAGCTACTGACTGAATGAAAGGAGCTGGCATCTCACTCTCTTTGAATCTTCTTTATCATGCTAAGAGGAGCAGGAAAAAGCAAAAAAATTCAGAATTGCACCTTGCAATGCGGAGAAATCACTGTTTGTGCATTTACAATATTCATTGATTTTTGCCATTGAAAAACATCATGTTATTCATATACCAGAAATGATTGAAGCTACTGACTGAATGAAAGGAGCTGGCATCTCACTCTCTTTGAATCTTCTTTATCATGCTAAGAGGAGCAGGAAAAAGCAAAAAATTTCAGAATTGCACCTTGCAATGCGGAGAAATTACTGTTTGTGCATTTACAATATTCATTGATTTTTGCCATTGAAAAACGTCCAGAAATGATTGAAGCTACTGACTGAATGAAAGGAACTGGCATCTCACTCTCTTTGAATCTTCTTTATCATGCTAAGAGGAGCAGGAAAAAGCAAAAAATTTCAGAATTGCACCTTGCAATGCGGAGAAATTACTGTTTGTGCATTTACAAAATTCATTGATTTTTGCCATTGAAAAACATCATGTTATTCATATACCAGAAATGTTTGAAGCTACTGACTGAATGAAAGGAGCTGACATCTCACTCTCTTTGAATCTTCTTTATCATGCTAAGAGGAGCAGGAAAAAGCAAAAAATTTCAGAATTGCACCTTGCAATGCGGAGAAATTACTGTTTGTGCATTTACAATATTCATTGATTTTTGCCATTGAAAAACGTCCAGAAATGATTGAAGCTACTGACTGAATGAAAGGAGCTGGCATCTCACTCTCTTTGAATCTTCTTTATCATGCTAAGAGGAGCAGGAAAAAGCAAAAAATTTCAGAATTGCACCTTGCAATGCGGAGAAATTACTCTTTGTGCATTTACAATATTCATTGATTTTTGCCATTGAAAAACATCATGTTATTCATATACCAGAAATGTTTGAAGCTACTGACTGAATGAAAGGAGCTGGCATCTCACTCTCTTTGAATCTTCTTTATCATGCTAAGAGGAGCAGGAAAAAGCAAAAAATTTCAGAATTGCACCTTGCAATGCGGAGAAATTACTGTTTGTGCATTTACAATATTCATTGATTTTTGCCATTGAAAAACATCATGTTATTCATATACCAGAAATGATTGAAGCTACTGACTGAATGAAAGGAGCTGGCATCTCACTCTCTTTGAATCTTCTTTATCATGCTAAGAGGAGCAGGAAAAAGCAAAAAATTTCAGAATTGCACCTTGCAATGCGGAGAAATTACTGTTTGTGCATTTACAATATTCATTGATTTTTGCCATTGAAAAACGTCCAGAAATGATTGAAGCTACTGACTGAATGAAAGGAGCTGGCATCTCACTCTCTTTGAATCTTCTTTATCATGCTAAGAGGAGCAGGAAAAAGCAAAAAATTTCAGAATTGCACCTTGCAATGCGGAGAAATTACTGTTTGTGCATTTACAATATTCATTGATTTTTGCCATTGAAAAACATCATGTTATTCATATACCAGAAATGTTTGAAGCTACTGACTGAATGAAAGGAGCTGGCATCTCACTCTCTTTGAATCTTCTTTATCATGCTAAGAGGAGCAGGAAAAAGCAAAAAATTTCAGAATTGCACCTTGCAATGCGGAGAAATTACTGTTTGTGCATTTACAATATTCATTGATTTTTGCCATTGAAAAACGTCCAGAAATGTTTGAAGCTACTGACTGAATGAAAGGAGCTGGCATCTCACTCTCTTTGAATCTTCTTTATCATGCTAAGAGGAGCAGGAAAAAGCAAAAAATTTCAGAATTGCACCTTGCAATGCGGAGAAATTACTGTTTGTGCATTTACAATATTCATTGATTTTTGCCATTGAAAAACATCATGTTATTCATATACCAGAAATGATTGTCGCTACTGACTGAATGAAAGGAGCTGGCATCTCACTCTCTTTGAATCTTCTTTATCATGCTAAGAGGAGCAGGAAAAAGCAAAAAATTTCAGAATTGCACCTTGCAATGCGGAGAAATTACTGTTTGTGCATTTACAATATTCATTGATTTTTGCCATTGAAAAACGTCCAGAAATGATTGAAGCTACTGACTGAATGAAAGGAGCTGGCATCTCACTCTCTTTGAATCTTCTTTATCATGCTAAGAGGAGCAGGAAAAAGCAAAAAATTTCAGAATTGCACCTTGCAATGCGGAGAAATTACTGTTTGTGCATTTACAATATTCATTGATTTTTGCCATTGAAAAACGTCCAGAAATGATTGAAGCTACTGACTGAATGAAAGGAGCTGGCATCTCACTCTCTTTGAATCTTCTTTATCATGCTAAGAGGAGCAGGAAAAAGCAAAAATTTCAGAATTGCACCTTGCAATGCGGAGAAATTACTCTTTGTGCATTTACAATATTCATTGATTTTTGCCATTGAAAAACATCATGTTATTCATATACCAGAAATGTTTGAAGCTACTGACTGAATGAAAGGAGCTGGCATCTCACTCTCTTTGAATATTCTTTATCATGCTAAGAGGAGCAGGAAAAAGCAAAAAATTTCAGAATTGCACCTTGCAATGCGGAGAAATTACTGTTTGTGCATTTACAATATTCATTGATTTTTGCCATTGAAAAACATCATGTTATTCATATACCAGAAATGTTTGAAGCTACTGACTGAATGAAAGGAGCTGGCATCTCACTCTCTTTGAATCTTCTTTATCATGCTAAGAGGAGCAGGAAAAAGCAAAAAATTTCAGAATTGCACCTTGCAATGTGGAGAAATTACTGTTTGTGCATTTACAATATTCATTGATTTTTACCATTGAAAAACGTCCAGAAATGATTGAAGCTACTGACTGAATGAAAGTAGCTGGCATCTCACTCTCTTTGAATCTTCTTTATCATGCTAAGAGGAGCAGGAAAAAGCAAAAAATTTCAGACTTGCACCTTGCAATGCGGAGAAATTACTGTTTGTGCATTTACAATATTCATTGATTTTTGCCATTGAAAAACATCATGTTATTCATATACCAGAAATGTTTGAAGCTACTGACTGAATGAAAGGAGCTGGCATCTCACTCTCTTTGAATCTTCTTTATCATGCTAAGAGGAGCAGGAAAAAGCAAAAAATTTCAGAATTGCACCTTGCAATGCGGAGAAATTACTGTTTGTGCATTTACAATATTCATTGATTTTTGCCATTGAAAAACGTCCAGAAATGATTGAAGCTACTGACTGAATGAAAGGAGCTGGCATCTCACTCTCTTTGAATCTTCTTTATCATGCTAAGAGGAGCAGGAAAAAGCAAAAAATTTCAGAATTGCACCTTGCAATGCGGAGAAATTACTGTTTGTGCATTTACAATATTCATTGATTTTTGCCATTGAAAAACGTCCAGAAATGATTGAAGCTACTGACTGAATGAAAGGAGCTGGCATCTCACTCTCTTTGAATCTTCTTTATCATGCTAAGAGGAGCAGGAAAAATCAAAAAATTTCAGAATTGCACCTTGCAATGCGGAGAAATTACTCTTTGTGCATTTACAATATTCAATGATTTTTGCCATTGAAAAACATGTTATTCATATACCAGAAATGTTTGAAGCTACTGACTGAATGAAAGGAGCTGGCACCTCACTCTCTTTGAATCTTCTTTATCATGCTAAGAGGAGCGGGAAAAAGCAAAAAATTTCAGAATTGCACCTTGCAATGCGGAGAAATTACTGCTTGTGCATTTACAATATTCATTGATTTTTGCCATTGAAAAACATCCAGAAATGATTGAAGGTACTGACTGAATGAAAGGAGCTGGCATCTCACTCTCTTTGAATCTTCTTTATCATGCTAAGAGGAGCAGGAAAAAGCAAAAAATTTCAGAATTGCACCTTGCAATGCGGAGAAATTACTGTTTGTGCATTTACAATATTCATTGATTTTTGCCATTGAAAAACGTCCAGAAATGATTGAAGCTACTGACTGAATGAAAGGAGCTGGCATCTCACTCTCTTTGAATCTTCTTTATCATGCTAAGAGGAGCAGGAAAAAGCCAAAAATTTCAGAATTGCACCTTGCAATGCGGAGAAATTACAGTTTGTGCCTTTACAATATTCATTGATTTTTGCCATTGAAAAACATCCAGAAATGATTGAAGCTACTGACTGAATGAAAGGAGCTGGCATCTCACTCTCTTTGAATATTCTTTATCATGCTAAGAGGAGCAGGAAAAAGCAAAAAATTTCAGAATTGCACCTTGCAATGCGGAGAAATTACTGTTTGTGCATTTACAATATTCATTGATTTTTGCCATTGAAAAACATCATGTTATTCATATACCAGAAATGTTTGAAGCTACTGACTGAATGAAAGGAGCTGGCATCTCACTCTCTTTGAATCTTCTTTATCATGCTAAGAGGAGCAGGAAAAAGCAAAAAATTTCAGAATTGCACCTTGCAATGCGGAGAAATTACTGTTTGTGCATTTACAATATTCATTGATTTTTGCCATTGAAAAACATCATGTTATTCATATACCAGAAATGTTTGAAGCTACTGACTGAATGAAAGGAGCTGGCATCTCACTCTCTTTGAATCTTCTTTATCATGCTAAGAGGAGCAGGAAAAAGCAAAAAATTTCAGAATTGCACCTTGCAATGTGGAGAAATTACTGTTTGTGCATTTACAATATTCATTGATTTTTACCATTGAAAAACGTCCAGAAATGATTGAAGCTACTGACTGAATGAAAGTAGCTGGCATCTCACTCTCTTTGAATCTTCTTTATCATGCTAAGAGGAGCAGGAAAAAGCAAAAAATTTCAGAATTGCACCTTGCAATGCAGAGAAATTACTGTTTGTGCATTTACAATATTCATTGATTTTTGCCATTGAAAAACATCATGTTATTCATATACCAGAAATGTTTGAAGCTACTGACTGAATGAAAGGAGCTGGCATCTCACTCTCTTTGAATCTTCTTTATCATGCTAAGAGGAGCAGGAAAAAGCAAAAAATTTCAGAATTGCACCTTGCAATGTGGAGAAATTACTGTTTGTGCATTTACAATATTCATTGATTTTTACTATTGAAAAACGTCCAGAAATGATTGAAGCTACTGACTGAATGAAAGTAGCTGGCATCTCACTCTCTTTGAATCTTCTTTATCATGCTAAGAGGAGCAGGAAAAAGCAAAAAATTTCAGACTTGCACCTTGCAATGCGGAGAAATTACTGTTTGTGCATTTACAATATTCATTGATTTTTGCCATTGAAAAACATCATGTTATTCATATACCAGAAATGTTTGAAGCTACTGACTGAATGAAAGGAGCTGGCATCTCACTCTCTTTGAATCTTCTTTATCATGCTAAGAGGAGCAGGAAAAAGCAAAAAATTTCAGAATTGCACCTTGCAATGCGGAGAAATTACTGTTTGTGCATTTACAATATTCATTGATTTTTGCCATTGAAAAACGTCCAGAAATGATTGAAGCTACTGACTGAATGAAAGGAGCTGGCATCTCACTCTCTTTGAATCTTGTTTATCATGCTAAGAGGAGCAGGAAAAAGCAAAAAATTTCAGAATTGCACCTTGCAATGCGGAGAAATTACTGTTTGTGCATTTACAATATTCATTGATTTTTGCCATTGAAAAACGTCCAGAAATGATTGAAGCTACTGACTGAATGAAAGGAGCTGGCATCTCACTCTCTTTGAATCTTCTTTATCATGCTAAGAGGAGCAGGAAAAAGCAAAAAATTTCAGAATTGCACCTTGCAATGCGGAGAAATTACTGTTTGTGCATTTACAATATTCATTGATTTTTGCCATTGAAAAACATCATGTTATTCATATACCAGAAATGATTGAAGATACTGACTGAATGAAAGGAGCTGGCATCTCACTCTCTTTGAATCTTCTTTATCATGCTAAGAGGAGCAGGAAAAAGCAAAAAATTTCAGAATTGCACCTTGCAATGCGGAGAAATTACTGTTTGTGCATTTACAAAATTCATTGATTTTTGCCATTGAAAAACATCATGTTATTCATATACCAGAAATGTTTGAAGCTATTGACTGAATGAAAGGAGCTGACATCTCACTCTCTTTGAATCTTCTTTATCATGCTAAGAGGAGCAGGAAAAAGCAAAAAATTTCAGAATTGCACCTTGCAATGCGGAGAAATTACTGTTTGTGCATTTACAATATTCATTGATTTTTGCATTTGAAAAACGTCCAGAAATGATTGAAGCTACTGACTGAATGAAAGGAGCTGGCATCTCACTCTCTTTGAATCTTCTTTATCATGCTAAGAGGAGCAGGAAAAAGCAAAAAATTTCAGAATTGCACCTTGCAATGCGGAGAAATTACTGTTTGTGCATTTACAATATTCATTGATTTTTGCCATTGAAAAACGTCCAGAAATGATTATAGCTACTGACTGAATGAAAGGAGCTGGCATCTCACTCTCTTTGAATCTTCTTTATCATGCTAAGAGGAGCAGGAAAAAGCAAAAAATTTCAGAATTGCACCTTGCAATGCGGAGAAATTACTGTTTGTGCATTTACAATATTCATTGATTTTTGCCATTGAAAAACATCATGTTATTCATATACCAGAAATGATTGAAGCTACTGACTGAATGAAAGGAGCTGGCATCTCACTCTCTTTGAATCTTCTTTATCATGCTAAGAGGAGCAGGAAAAAGCAAAAAATTTCAGAATTGCACCTTGCAATGAGGAGAAATTACTGTTTGTGCATTTACAATATTCATTGATTTTTGCCATTGAAAAACGTCCAGAAATGATTGAAGCTACTGACTGAATGAAAGGAACTGGCATCTCACTCTCTTTGAATCTTCTTTATCATGCTAAGAGGAGCAGGAAAAAGCAAAAAATTTCAGAATTGCACCTTGCAATGCGGAGAAATTACTGTTTGTGCATTTACAAAATTCATTGATTTTTGCCATTGAAAAACATCATGTTATTCATATACCAGAAATGTTTGAAGCTACTGACTGAATGAAAGGAGCTGACATCTCACTCTCTTTGAATCTTCTTTATCATGCTAAGAGGAGCAGGAAAAAGCAAAAAATTTCAGAATTGCACCTTGCAATGCGGAGAAATTACTGTTTGTGCATTTACAATATTCATTGATTTTTGCCATTGAAAAACGTCCAGAAATGATTATAGCTACTGACTGAATGAAAGGAGCTGGCATCTCACTCTCTTTGAATCTTCTTTATCATGCTAAGAGGAGCAGGAAAAAGCAAAAAATTTCAGAATTGCACCTTGCAATGCGGAGAAATTACTGTTTGTGCATTTACAATATTCATTGATTTTTGCCATTGAAAAACATCATGTTATTCATATACCAGAAATGATTGAAGCTACTGACTGAATGAAAGGAGCTGGCATCTCACTCTCTTTGAATCTTCTTTATCATGCTAAGAGGAGCAGGAAAAAGCAAAAAATTTCAGAATTGCACCTTGCAATGAGGAGAAATTACTGTTTGTGCATTTACAATATTCATTGATTTTTGCCATTGAAAAACGTCCAGAAATGATTGAAGCTACTGACTGAATGAAAGGAACTGGCATCTCACTCTCTTTGAATCTTCTTTATCATGCTAAGAGGAGCAGGAAAAAGCAAAAAATTTCAGAATTGCACCTTGCAATGCGGAGAAATTACTGTTTGTGCATTTACAAAATTCATTGATTTTTGCCATTGAAAAACATCATGTTATTCATATACCAGAAATGTTTGAAGCTACTGACTGAATGAAAGGAGCTGACATCTCACTCTCTTTGAATCTTCTTTATCATGCTAAGAGGAGCAGGAAAAAGCAAAAAATTTCAGAATTGCACCTTGCAATGCGGAGAAATTACTGTTTGTGCATTTACAATATTCATTGATTTTTGCCATTGAAAAACGTCCAGAAATGATTGAAGCTACTGACTGAATGAAAGGAGCTGGCATCTCACTCTCTTTGAATCTTCTTTATCATGCTAAGAGGAGCAGGAAAAAGCAAAAAATTTCAGAATTGCACCTTGCAATGCGGAGAAATTACTGTTTGTGCATTTACAATATTCATTGATTTTTGCCATTGAAAAACATCATGTTATTCATATACCAGAAATGATTGAAGCTACTGACTGAATGAAAGGAGCTGGCATCTCACTCTCTTTGAATCTTCTTTATCATGCTAAGAGGAGCAGGAAAAAGCAAAAAATTTCAGAATTGCACCTTGCAATGCGGAGAAATTACTGTTTGTGCATTTACAATATTCATTGATTTTTGCCATTGAAAAACGTCCAGAAATGATTGAAGCTACTGACTGAATGAAAGGAACTGGCATCTCACTCTCTTTGAATCTTGTTTATCATGCTAAGAGGAGCAGGAAAAAGCAAAAAATTTCAGAATTGCACCTTGCAATGCGGAGAAATTACTGTTTGTGCATTTACAATATTCATTGATTTTTGCCATTGAAAAACGTCCAGAAATGATTGAAGCTACTGACTGAATGAAAGGAACTGGCATCTCACTCTCTTTGAATCTTCTTTATCATGCTAAGAGGAGCAGGAAAAAGCAAAAAAATTCAGAATTGCACCTTGCAATGCGGAGAAATTACTGTTTGTGCATTTACAATATTCATTGATTTTTGCCATTGAAAAACATCATGTTATTCATATACCAGAAATGATTGAAGCTACTGACTGAATGAAAGGAGCTGGCATCTCACTCTCTTTGAATCTTCTTTATCATGCTAAGAGGAGCAGGAAAAAGCAAAAAATTTCAGAATTGCACCTTGCAATGCGGAGAAATTACTGTTTGTGCATTTACAATATTCATTGATTTTTGCCATTGAAAAACGTCCAGAAATGATTGAAGCTACTGACTGAATGAAAGGAACTGGCATCTCACTCTCTTTGAATCTTCTTTATCATGCTAAGAGGAGCAGGAAAAAGCAAAAAATTTCAGAATTGCACCTTGTAATGCGGAGAAATTACTGTTTGTGCATTTACAAAATTCATTGATTTTTGCCATTGAAAAACATCATGTTATTCATATACCAGAAATGTTTGAAGCTATTGACTGAATGAAAGGAGCTGACATCTCACTCTCTTTGAATCTTCTTTATCATGCTAAGAGGAGCAGGAAAAAGCAAAAAATTTCAGAATTGCACCTTGCAATGCGGAGAAATTACTGTTTGTGCATTTACAATATTCATTGATTTTTGCCATTGAAAAACGTCCAGAAATGATTGAAGCTACTGACTGAATGAAAGAAGCTGGCATCTCACTCTCTTTGAATCTTCTTTATCATGCTAAGAGGAGCAGGAAAAAGCAAAAAATTTCAGAATTGCACCTTGCAATGCGGAGAAATTACTGTTTGTGCATTTACAATATTCATTGATTTTTGCCATTGAAAAACATCATGTTATTCATATACCAGAAATGTTTAAAGCTACTGACTGAATGAAAGGAGCTGGCATCTCACTCTCTTTGAATCTTCTTTATCATGCTAAGAGGAGCAGGAAAAAACAAAAAATTTCAGAATTGCACCTTGCAATGCGGAGAAATTACTGTTTGTGCATTTACAATATTCATTGATTTTTGCCATTGAAAAACGTCCAGAAATGATTGAAGCTACTGACTGAATGAAAGGAGCTGGCATCTCACTCTCTTTGAATCTTCTTTATCATGCTAAGAGGAGCAGGAAAAAGCAAAAAATTTCAGAATTGCACCTTGCAATGCGGAGAAATTACTGTTTGTGCATTTACAATATTCATTGATTTTTGCCATTGAAAAACGTCCAGAAATGATTGAAGCTACTGACTGAATGAAAGGAGCTGGCATCTCACTCTCTTTGAATCTTCTTTATCATGCTAAGAGGAGCAGGAAAAAGCAAAAAATTTCAGAATTGCAACTTGCAATGCGGAGAAATTACTGTTTGTGCATTTACAATATTCATTGATTTTTGCCATTGAAAAACATCATGTTATTCATATACCAGAAATGATTGAAGCTACTGACTGAATGAAAGGAGCTGGCATCTCACTCTCTTTGAATCTTCTTTATCATGCTAAGAGGAGCAGGAAAAAGCAAAAAATTTCAGAATTGCACCTTGCAATGCGGAGAAATTACTGTTTGTGCATTTACAATATTCATTGATTTTTGCCATTGAAAAACGTCCAGAAATGATTGAAGCTACTGACTGAATGAAAGGAGCTGGCATCTCACTCTCTTTGAATATTCTTTATCATGCTAAGAGGAGCAGGAAAAAGCAAAAAATTTCAGAATTGCACCTTGCAATGCGGAGAAATTACTGTTTGTGCTTTTACAATATTCATTGATTTTTGCCATTGAAAAACATCATATTATTCATATACCAGAAATGTTTGAAGCTACTGACTGAATGAAAGGAGCTGGCATCTCACTCTCTTTGAATCTTCTTTATCATGCTAAGAGGAGCAGGAAAAAGCAAAAAATTTCAGAATTGCACCTTGCAATGCGGAGAAATTACTGTTTGTGCATTTACAATATTCATTGATTTTTGCCATTGAAAAACGTCCAGAAATGATTGAAGCTACTGACTGAATGAAAGGAGCTGGCATCTCACTCTCTTTGAATCTTCTTTATCATGCTAAGAGGAGCAGGAAAAAGCAAAAAATTTCAGAATTGCACCTTGCAATGCGGAGAAATTACTGTTTGTGCATTTACAATATTCATTGATTTTTGCCATTGAAAAACGTCCAGAAATGATTGAAGCTACTGACTGAATGAAAGGAGCTGGCATCTCACTCTCTTTGAATCTTCTTTATCATGCTAAGAGGAGCAGGAAAAAGCAAAAAATTTCAGAATTGCACCTTGCAATGCGGAGAAATTACTGTTTGTGCATTTACAATATTCATTGATTTTTGCCATTGAAAAACATCATGTTATTCATATACCAGAAATGATTAAAGCTACTGACTGAATGAAAGGAGCTGGCATCTTACTCTCTTTGAATCTTCTTTGTCATGCTAAGAGGAGCAGGAAAAAGCAAAAAATTTCAGAATTGCACCTTGCAATGCGGAGAAATTACTGTTTGTGCATTTACAATATTCATTGATTTTTGCCATTGAAAAACGTCCAGAAATGATTGAAGCTACTGACTGAATGAAAGGAGCTGGCATCTCACTCTCTTTGAATCTTCTTTATCATGCTAAGAGGAGCAGGAAAAGGCAAAAAATTTCAGAATTGCACCTTGCAATGCGGAGAAATTACTGTTTGTGCATTTACAATATTCATTGATTTTTGCCATTGAAAAACGTCCAGAAATGATTGAAGCTACTGACTGAATGAAAGGAGCTGGCATCTCACTCTCTTTGAATCTTCTTTATCATGCTAAGAGGAGCAGGAAAAAGCAAAAAATTTCAGAATTGCGCCTTGCAATGCGGAGAAATTACTGTTTGTGCATTTACAATATTCATTGATTTTTGCCATTGAAAAACATCATGTTATTCATATACCAGAAATGTTTGTAGCTACTGACTGAATGAAAGGAGCTGGCATCTCACTCTCTTTGAATCTTCTTTATCATGCTAAGAGGAGCAGGAAAAAGCAAAAAATTTCAGAATTGCACCTTGCAATGCGGAGAAATTACTGTTTGTGCATTTACAATATTCATTGATTTTTGCCATTGAAAAACGTCCAGAAATGATTGAAGCTACTGACTGAATGAAAGGAGCTGGCATCTCACTCTCTTTGAATCTTCTTTATCATGCTAAGAGGAGCAGGAAAAAGCAAAAAATTTCAGAATTGCACCTTGCAATGCGGAGAAATTACTCTTTGTGCATTTACAATATTCATTGATTTTTGCCATTGAAAAACATCATGTTATTCATATACCAGAAATGTTTGAAGCTACTGACTGAATGAAAGGAGCTGGCATCTCACTCTCTTTGAATCTTCTTTATCATGCTAAGAGGAGCAGGAAAAAGCAAAAAATTTCAGAATTGCACCTTGCAATGCGGAGAAATTACTGTTTGTGCATTTACAATATTCATTGATTTTTGCCATTGAAAAACATCATGTTATTCATATACCAGAAATGTTTGAAGCTACTGACTGAATGAAAGGAGCTGGCATCTCACTCTCTTTGAATCTTCTTTATCATGCTAAGAGGAGCAGGAAAAAGCAAAAAATTTCAGAATTGCACCTTGCAATGTGGAGAAATTACTGTTTGTGCATTTACAATATTCATTGATTTTTACCATTGAAAAACGTCCAGAAATGATTGAAGCTACTGACTGAATGAAAGTAGCTGGCATCTCACTCTCTTTGAATCTTCTTTATCATGCTAAGAGGAGCAGGAAAAAGCAAAAAATTTCAGACTTGCACCTTGCAATGCGGAGAAATTACTGTTTGTGCATTTACAATATTCATTGATTTTTGCCATTGAAAAACATCATGTTATTCATATACCAGAAATGTTTGAAGCTACTGACTGAATGAAAGGAGCTGGCATCTCACTCTCTTTGAATCTTCTTTATCATGCTAAGAGGAGCAGGAAAAAGCAAAAAATTTCAGAATTGCACCTTGCAATGCGGAGAAATTACTGTTTGTGCATTTACAATATTCATTGATTTTTGCCATTGAAAAACGTCCAGAAATGATTGAAGCTACTGACTGAATGAAAGGAGCTGGCATCTCACTCTCTTTGAATCTTCTTTATCATGCTAAGAGGAGCAGGAAAAAGCAAAAAATTTCAGAATTGCACCTTGCAATGCGGAGAAATTACTGTTTGTGCATTTACAATATTCATTGATTTTTGCCATTGAAAAACGTCCAGAAATGATTGAAGCTACTGACTGAATGAAAGGAGCTGGCATCTCACTCTCTTTGAATCTTCTTTATCATGCTAAGAGGAGCAGGAAAAATCAAAAAATTTCAGAATTGCACCTTGCAATGCGGAGAAATTACTGTTTGTGCATTTACAATATTCAATGATTTTTGCCATTGAAAAACATGTTATTCATATACCAGAAATGTTTGAAGCTACTGACTGAATGAAAGGAGCTGGCACCTCACTCTCTTTGAATCTTCTTTATCATGCTAAGAGGAGCGGGAAAAAGCAAAAAATTTCAGAATTGCACCTTGCAATGCGGAGAAATTACTGTTTGTGCATTTACAATATTCATTGATTTTTGCCATTGAAAAACATCCAGAAATGATTGAAGGTACTGACTGAATGAAAGGAGCTGGCATCTCACTCTCTTTGAATCTTCTTTATCATGCTAAGAGGAGCAGGAAAAAGCAAAAAATTTCAGAATTGCACCTTGCAATGCGGAGAAATTACTGTTTGTGCATTTACAATATTCATTGATTTTTGCCATTGAAAAACGTCCAGAAATGATTGAAGCTACTGACTGAATGAAAGGAGCTGGCATCTCACTCTCTTTGAATCTTCTTTATCATGCTAAGAGGAGCAGGAAAGAGCCAAAAATTTCAGAATTGCACCTTGCAATGCGGAGAAATTACAGTTTGTGCATTTACAATATTCATTGATTTTTGCCATTGAAAAACATCCAGAAATGATTGAAGCTACTGACTGAATGAAAGGAGCTGGCATCTCACTCTCTTTGAATATTCTTTATCATGCTAAGAGGAGCAGGAAAAAGCAAAAAATTTCAGAATTGCACCTTGCAATGCGGAGAAATTACTGTTTGTGCATTTACAATATTCATTGATTTTTGCCATTGAAAAACATCATGTTATTCATATACCAGAAATGTTTGAAGCTACTGACTGAATGAAAGGAGCTGGCATCTCACTCTCTTTGAATCTTCTTTATCATGCTAAGAGGAGCAGGAAAAAGCAAAAAATTTCAGAATTGCACCTTGCAATGCGGAGAAATTACTGTTTGTGCATTTACAATATTCATTGATTTTTGCCATTGAAAAACATCATGTTATTCATATACCAGAAATGTTTGAAGCTACTGACTGAATGAAAGGAGCTGGCATCTCACTCTCTTTGAATCTTCTTTATCATGCTAAGAGGAGCAGGAAAAAGCAAAAAATTTCAGAATTGCACCTTGCAATGTGGAGAAATTACTGTTTGTGCATTTACAATATTCATTGATTTTTACCATTGAAAAACGTCCAGAAATGATTGAACCTACTGACTGAATGAAAGTAGCTGGCATCTCACTCTCTTTGAATCTTCTTTATCATGCTAAGAGGAGCAGGAAAAAGCAAAAAATTTCAGAATTGCACCTTGCAATGCAGAGAAATTACTGTTTGTGCATTTACAATATTCATTGATTTTTGCCATTGAAAAACATCATGTTATTCATATACCAGAAATGTTTGAAGCTGCTGACTGAATGAAAGGAGCTGGCATCTCACTCTCTTTGAATCTTCTTTATCATGCTAAGAGGAGCAGGAAAAAGCAAAAAATTTCAGAATTGCACCTTGCAATGTGGAGAAATTACTGTTTGTGCATTTACAATATTCATTGATTTTTACCATTGAAAAACGTCCAGAAATGATTGAAGCTACTGACTGAATGAAAGTAGCTGGCATCTCACTCTCTTTGAATCTTCTTTATCATGCTAAGAGGAGCAGGAAAAAGCAAAAAATTTCAGACTTGCACCTTGCAATGCGGAGAAATTACTGTTTGTGCATTTACAATATTCATTGATTTTTGCCATTGAAAAACATCATGTTATTCATATACCAGAAATGTTTGAAGCTACTGACTGAATGAAAGGAGCTGGCATCTCACTCTCTTTGAATCTTCTTTATCATGCTAAGAGGAGCAGGAAAAAGCAAAAAATTTCAGAATTGCACCTTGCAATGCGGAGAAATTACTGTTTGTGCATTTACAATATTCATTGATTTTTGCCATTGAAAAACGTCCAGAAATGATTGAAGCTACTGACTGAATGAAAGGAGCTGGCATCTCACTCTCTTTGAATCTTGTTTATCATGCTAAGAGGAGCAGGAAAAAGCAAAAAATTTCAGAATTGCACCTTGCAATGCGGAGAAATTACTGTTTGTGCATTTACAATATTCATTGATTTTTGCCATTGAAAAACGTCCAGAAATGATTGAAGCTACTGACTGAATGAAAGGAGCTGGCATCTCACTCTCTTTGAATCTTCTTTATCATGCTAAGAGGAGCAGGAAAAAGCAAAAAATTTCAGAATTGCACCTTGCAATGCGGAGAAATTACTGTTTGTGCATTTACAATATTCATTTATTTTTGCCATTGAAAAACATCATGTTATTCATATACCAGAAATGTTTGAAGCTACTGACTGAATGAAAGGAGCTGGCATCTCACTCTCTTTGAATCTTCTTTATCATGCTAAGAGGAGCAGGAAAAAGCAAAAAATTTCAGAATTGCACCTTGCAATGTGGAGAAATTACTGTTTGTGCATTTACAATATTCATTGATTTTTACCATTGAAAAACGTCCAGAAATGATTGAAGCTACTGACTGAATGAAAGTAGCTGGCATCTCACTCTCTTTGAATCTTCTTTATCATGCTAAGAGGAGCAGGAAAAAGCAAAAAATTTCAGAATTGCACCTTGCAATGCAGAGAAATTACTGTTTGTGCATTTACAATATTCATTGATTTTTGCCATTGAAAAACATCATGTTATTCATATACCAGAAATGTTTGAAGCTACTGACTGAATGAAAGGAGCTGGCATCTCACTCTCTTTGAATCTTCTTTATCATGCTAAGAGGAGCAGGAAAAAGCAAAAAATTTCAGAATTGCACCTTGCAATGTGGAGAAATTACTGTTTGTGCATTTACAATATTCATTGATTTTTACCATTGAAAAACGTCCAGAAATGATTGAAGCTACTGACTGAATGAAAGTAGCTGGCATCTCACTCTCTTTGAATCTTCTTTATCATGCTAAGAGGAGCAGGAAAAAGCAAAAAATTTCAGACTTGCACCTTGCAATGCGGAGAAATTACTGTTTGTGCATTTACAATATTCATTGATTTTTGCCATTGAAAAACATCATGTTATTCATATACCAGAAATGTTTGAAGCTACTGACTGAATGAAAGGAGCTGGCATCTCACTCTCTTTGAATCTTCTTTATCATGCTAAGAGGAGCAGGAAAAAGCAAAAAATATCAGAATTGCACCTTGCAATGCGGAGAAATTACTGTTTGTGCATTTACAATATTCATTGATTTTTGCCATTGAAAAACGTCCAGAAATGATTGAAGCTACTGACTGAATGAAAGGAGCTGGCATCTCACTCTCTTTGAATCTTGTTTATCATGCTAAGAGGAGCAGGAAAAAGCAAAAAATTTCAGAATTGCACCTTGCAATGCGGAGAAATTACTGTTTGTGCATTTACAATATTCATTGATTTTTGCCATTGAAAAACGTCCAGAAATGATTGAAGCTACTGACTGAATGAAAGGAGCTGGCATCTCACTCTCTTTGAATCTTCTTTATCATGCTAAGAGGAGCAGGAAAAAGCAAAAAATTTCAGAATTGCACCTTGCAATGCGGAGAAATTACTGTTTGTGCATTTACAATATTCATTGATTTTTGCCATTGAAAAACATCATGTTATTCATATACCAGAAATGATTGAAGCTACTGACTGAATGAAAGGAGCTGGCATCTCACTCTCTTTGAATCTTCTTTATCATGCTAAGAGGAGCAGGAAAAAGCAAAAAATTTCAGAATTGCACCTTGCAATGCGGAGAAATTACTGTTTGTGCATTTACAATATTCATTGATTTTTGCCATTGAAAAACGTCCAGAAATGATTGAAGCTACTGACTGAATGAAAGGAACTGGCATCTCACTCTCTTTGAATCTTCTTTATCATGCTAAGAGGAGCAGGAAAAAGCAAAAAATTTCAGAATTGCACCTTGCAATGCGGAGAAATTACTGTTTGTGCATTTACAATATTCATTGATTTTTGCCATTGAAAAACATCATGTTATTCATATACCAGAAATGATTGAAGCTACTGACTGAATGAAAGGAGCTGGCATCTCACTCTCTTTGAATCTTCTTTATCATGCTAAGAGGAGCAGGAAAAAGCAAAAAATTTCAGAATTGCACCTTGCAATGCGGAGAAATTACTGTTTGTGCATTTACAATATTCATTGATTTTTGCCATTGAAAAACGTCCAGAAATGATTGAAGCTACTGACTGAATGAAAGGAACTGGCATCTCACTCTCTTTGAATCTTCTTTATCATGCTAAGAGGAGCAGGAAAAAGCAAAAAATTTCAGAATTGCACCTTGCAATGCGGAGAAATTACTGTTTGTGCATTTACAAAATTCATTGATTTTTGCCATTGAAAAACATCATGCTATTCATATACCAGAAATGTTTGAAGCTACTGACTGAATGAAAGGAGCTGACATCTCACTCTCTTTGAATCTTCTTTATCATGCTAAGAGGAGCAGGAAAAAGCAAAAAATTTCAGAATTGCACCTTGCAATGCGGAGAAATTACTGTTTGTGCATTTACAATATTCATTGATTTTTGCCATTGAAAAACGTCCAGAAATGATTGAAGCTACTGACTGAATGAAAGGAGCTGGCATCTCACTCTCTTTGAATCTTCTTTATCATGCTAAGAGGAGCAGGAAAAAGCAAAAAATTTCAGAATTGCACCTTGCAATGCGGAGAAATTACTGTTTGTGCATTTACAATATTCATTGATTTTTGCCATTGAAAAACATCATGTTATTCATATACCAGAAATGATTGAAGCTACTGACTGAATGAAAGGAGCTGGCATCTCACTCTCTTTGAATCTTCTTTATCATGCTAAGAGGAGCAGGAAAAAGCAAAAAATTTCAGAATTGCACCTTGCAATGTGGAGAAATTACTGTTTGTGCATTTACAATATTCATTGATTTTTACCATTGAAAAACGTCCAGAAATGATTGAAGCTACTGACTGAATGAAAGTAGCTGGCATCTCACTCTCTTTGAATCTTCTTTATCATGCTAAGAGGAGCAGGAAAAAGCAAAAAATTTCAGACTTGCACCTTGCAATGCGGAGAAATTACTGTTTGTGCATTTACAATATTCATTGATTTTTGCCATTGAAAAACATCATGTTATTCATATACCAGAAATGTTTGAAGCTACTGACTGAATGAAAGGAGCTGGCATCTCACTCTCTTTGAATCTTCTTTATCATGCTAAGAGGAGCAGGAAAAAGCAAAAAATTTCAGAATTGCACCTTGCAATGCGGAGAAATTACTGTTTGTGCATTTACAATATTCATTGATTTTTGCCATTGAAAAACGTCCAGAAATGATTGAAGCTACTGACTGAATGAAAGGAGCTGGCATCTCACTCTCTTTGAATCTTGTTTATCATGCTAAGAGGAGCAGGAAAAAGCAAAAAATTTCAGAATTGCACCTTGCAATGCGGAGAAATTACTGTTTGTGCATTTACAATATTCATTGATTTTTGCCATTGAAAAACGTCCAGAAATGATTGAAGCTACTGACTGAATGAAAGGAGCTGGCATCTCACTCTCTTTGAATCTTCTTTATCATGCTAAGAGGAGCAGGAAAAAGCAAAAAAATTCAGAATTGCACCTTGCAATGCGGAGAAATCACTGTTTGTGCATTTACAATATTCATTGATTTTTGCCATTGAAAAACATCATGTTATTCATATACCAGAAATGATTGAAGCTACTGACTGAATGAAAGGAGCTGGCATCTCACTCTCTTTGAATCTTCTTTATCATGCTAAGAGGAGCAGGAAAAAGCAAAAAATTTCAGAATTGCACCTTGCAATGCGGAGAAATTACTGTTTGTGCATTTACAATATTCATTGATTTTTGCCATTGAAAAACGTCCAGAAATGATTGAAGCTACTGACTGAATGAAAGGAACTGGCATCTCACTCTCTTTGAATCTTCTTTATCATGCTAAGAGGAGCAGGAAAAAGCAAAAAATTTCAGAATTGCACCTTGCAATGCGGAGAAATTACTGTTTGTGCATTTACAATATTCATTGATTTTTGCCATTGAAAAACATCATGTTATTCATATACCAGAAATGATTGAAGCTACTGACTGAATGAAAGGAGCTGGCATCTCACTCTCTTTGAATCTTCTTTATCATGCTAAGAGGAGCAGGAAAAAGCAAAAAATTTCAGAATTGCACCTTGCAATGCGGAGAAATTACTGTTTGTGCATTTACAATATTCATTGATTTTTGCCATTGAAAAACGTCCAGAAATGATTGAAGCTACTGACTGAATGAAAGGAACTGGCATCTCACTCTCTTTGAATCTTCTTTATCATGCTAAGAGGAGCAGGAAAAAGCAAAAAATTTCAGAATTGCACCTTGCAATGCGGAGAAATTACTGTTTGTGCATTTACAAAATTCATTGATTTTTGCCATTGAAAAACATCATCTTATTCATATACCAGAAATGTTTGAAGCTACTGACTGAATGAAAGGAGCTGACATCTCACTCTCTTTGAATCTTCTTTATCATGCTAAGAGGAGCAGGAAAAAGCAAAAAATTTCAGAATTGCACCTTGCAATGCGGAGAAATTACTGTTTGTGCATTTACAATATTCATTGATTTTTGCCATTGAAAAACGTCCAGAAATGATTGAAGCTACTGACTGAATGAAAGGAGCTGGCATCTCACTCTCTTTGAATCTTCTTTATCATGCTAAGAGGAGCAGGAAAAAGCAAAAAATTTCAGAATTGCACCTTGCAATGCGGAGAAATTACTGTTTGTGCATTTACAATATTCATTGATTTTTGCCATTGAAAAACATCATGTTATTCATATACCAGAAATGATTGAAGCTACTGACTGAATGAAAGGAGCTGGCATCTCACTCTCTTTGAATCTTCTTTATCATGCTAAGAGGAGCAGGAAAAAGCAAAAAATTTCAGAATTGCACCTTGCAATGTGGAGAAATTACTGTTTGTGCATTTACAATATTCATTGATTTTTACCATTGAAAAACGTCCAGAAATGATTGAAGCTACTGACTGAATGAAAGTAGCTGGCATCTCACTCTCTTTGAATCTTCTTTATCATGCTAAGAGGAGCAGGAAAAAGCAAAAAATTTCAGACTTGCACCTTGCAATGCGGAGAAATTACTGTTTGTGCATTTACAATATTCATTGATTTTTGCCATTGAAAAACATCATGTTATTCATATACCAGAAATGTTTGAAGCTACTGACTGAATGAAAGGAGCTGGCATCTCACTCTCTTTGAATCTTCTTTATCATGCTAAGAGGAGCAGGAAAAAGCAAAAAATTTCAGAATTGCACCTTGCAATGCGGAGAAATTACTGTTTGTGCATTTACAATATTCATTGATTTTTGCCATTGAAAAACGTCCAGAAATGATTGAAGCTACTGACTGAATGAAAGGAGCTGGCATCTCACTCTCTTTGAATCTTGTTTATCATGCTAAGAGGAGCAGGAAAAAGCAAAAAATTTCAGAATTGCACCTTGCAATGCGGAGAAATTACTGTTTGTGCATTTACAATATTCATTGATTTTTGCCATTGAAAAACGTCCAGAAATGATTGAAGCTACTGACTGAATGAAAGGAGCTGGCATCTCACTCTCTTTGAATCTTTATCATGCTAAGAGGAGCAGGAAAAAGCAAAAAAATTCAGAATTGCACCTTGCAATGCGGAGAAATCACTGTTTGTGCATTTACAATATTCATTGATTTTTGCCATTGAAAAACATCATGTTATTCATATACCAGAAATGATTGAAGCTACTGACTGAATGAAAGGAGCTGGCATCTCACTCTCTTTGAATCTTCTTTATCATGCTAAGAGGAGCAGGAAAAAGCAAAAAATTTCAGAATTGCACCTTGCAATGCGGAGAAATTACTGTTTGTGCATTTACAATATTCATTGATTTTTGCCATTGAAAAACGTCCAGAAATGATTGAAGCTACTGACTGAATGAAAGGAACTGGCATCTCACTCTCTTTGAATCTTCTTTATCATGCTAAGAGGAGCAGGAAAAAGCAAAAAATTTCAGAATTGCACCTTGCAATGCGGAGAAATTACTGTTTGTGCATTTACAAAATTCATTGATTTTTGCCATTGAAAAACATCATGTTATTCATATACCAGAAATGTTTGAAGCTACTGACTGAATGAAAGGAGCTGACATCTCACTCTCTTTGAATCTTCTTTATCATGCTAAGAGGAGCAGGAAAAAGCAAAAAATTTCAGAATTGCACCTTGCAATGCGGAGAAATTACTGTTTGTGCATTTACAATATTCATTGATTTTTGCCATTGAAAAACGTCCAGAAATGATTGAAGCTACTGACTGAATGAAAGGAGCTGGCATCTCACTCTCTTTGAATCTTCTTTATCATGGTAAGAGGAGCAGGAAAAAGCAAAAAATTTCAGAATTGCACCTTGCAATGCGGAGAAATTACTCTTTGTGCATTTACAATATTCATTGATTTTTGCCATTGAAAAACATCATGTTATTCATATACCAGAAATGTTTGAAGCTACTGACTGAATGAAAGGAGCTGGCATCTCACTCTCTTTGAATCTTCTTTATCATGCTAAGAGGAGCAGGAAAAAGCAAAAAATTTCAGAATTGCACCTTGCAATGCGGAGAAATTACTCTTTGTGCATTTACAATATTCATTGATTTTTGCCATTGAAAAACGTCCAGAAATGATTGAAGCTACTGACTGAATGAAAGGAGCTGGCATCTCACTCTCTTTGAATCTTCTTTATCATGCTAAGAGGAGCAGGAAAAAGCAAAAAATTTCAGAATTTCACCTTGCAATGCGGAGAAATTACTGTTTGTGCATTTACAATATTCATTGATTTTTGCCATTGAAAAACGTCCAGAAATGATTGAAGCTACTGACTGAATGAAAGGAGCTGGCATCTCACTCTCTTTGAATCTTCTTTATCATGCTAAGAGGAGCAGGAAAAAGCAAAAAATTTCAGAATTGCACCTTGCAATGCGGAGAAATTACTGTTTGTGCATTTACAATATTCATTGATTTTTGCCATTGAAAAACATCATGTTATTCATATACCAGAAATGTTTGAAGCTACTGACTGAATGAAAGGAGCTGGCATCTCACTCTCTTTGAATCTTCTTTATCATGCTAAGAGGAGCAGGAAAAAGCAAAAAATTTCAGAATTGCACCTTGCAATGCGGAGAAATTACTGTTTGTGCATTTACAATATTCATTGATTTTTGCCATTGAAAAACGTCCAGAAATGTTTGAAGCTACTGACTGAATGAAAGGAGCTGGCATCTCACTCTCTTTGAATCTTCTTTATCATGCTAAGAGGAGCAGGAAAAAGCAAAAAATTTCAGAATTGCACCTTGCAATGCGGAGAAATTACTGTTTGTGCATTTACAATATTCATTGATTTTTGCCATTGAAAAACATCATGTTATTCATATACCAGAAATGTTTGTAGCTACTGACTGAATGAAAGGAGCTGGCATCTCACTCTCTTTGAATCTTCTTTATCATGCTAAGAGGAGCAGGAAAAAGCAAAAAATTTCAGAATTGCACCTTGCAATGCGGAGAAATTACTGTTTGTGCATTTACAATATTCATTGATTTTTGCCATTGAAAAACGTCCAGAAATGATTGAAGCTACTGACTGAATGAAAGGAGCTGGCATCTCACTCTCTTTGAATCTTCTTTATCATGCTAAGAGGAGCAGGAAAAAGCAAAAAATTTCAGAATTGCACCTTGCAATGCGGAGAAATTACTGTTTGTGCATTTACAATATTCATTGATTTTTGCCATTGAAAAACGTCCAGAAATGATTGAAGCTACTGACTGAATGAAAGGAGCTGGCATCTCACTCTCTTTGAATCTTCTTTATCATGCTAAGAGGAGCAGGAAAAAGCAAAAAATTTCAGAATTGCACCTTGCAATGCGGAGAAATTACTCTTTGTGCATTTACAATATTCATTGATTTTTGCCATTGAAAAACATCATGTTATTCATATACCAGAAATGTTTGAAGCTACTGACTGAATGAAAGGAGCTGGCATCTCACTCTCTTTGAATCTTCTTTATCATGCTAAGAGGAGCAGGAAAAAGCAAAAAATTTCAGAATTGCACCTTGCAATGCGGAGAAATTACTGTTTGTGCATTTACAATATTCATTGATTTTTGCCATTGAAAAACATCATGTTATTCATATACCAGAAATGTTTGAAGCTACTGACTGAATGAAAGGAGCTGGCATCTCACTCTCTTTGAATCTTCTTTATCATGCTAAGAGGAGCAGGAAAAAGCAAAAAATTTCAGAATTGCACCTTGCAATGTGGAGAAATTACTGTTTGTGCATTTACAATATTCATTGATTTTTACCATTGAAAAACGTCCAGAAATGATTGAAGCTACTGACTGAATGAAAGTAGCTGGCATCTCACTCTCTTTGAATCTTCTTTATCATGCTAAGAGGAGCAGGAAAAAGCAAAAAATTTCAGACTTGCACCTTGCAATGCGGAGAAATTACTGTTTGTGCATTTACAATATTCATTGATTTTTGCCATTGAAAAACATCATGTTATTCATATACCAGAAATGTTTGAAGCTACTGACTGAATGAAAGGAGCTGGCATCTCACTCTCTTTGAATCTTCTTTATCATGCTAAGAGGAGCAGGAAAAAGCAAAAAATTTCAGAATTGCACCTTGCAATGCGGAGAAATTACTGTTTGTGCATTTACAATATTCATTGATTTTTGCCATTGAAAAACGTCCAGAAATGATTGAAGGTACTGACTGAATGAAAGGAGCTGGCATCTCACTCTCTTTGAATCTTCTTTATCATGCTAAGAGGAGCAGGAAAAAGCAAAAAATTTCAGAATTGCACCTTGCAATGCGGAGAAATTACTGTTTGTGCATTTACAATATTCATTGATTTTTGCCATTGAAAAACGTCCAGAAATGATTGAAGCTACTGACTGAATGAAAGGAGCTGGCATCTCACTCTCTTTGAATCTTCTTTATCATGCTAAGAGGAGCAGGAAAAATCAAAAAATTTCAGAATTGCACCTTGCAATGCGGAGAAATTACTGTTTGTGCATTTACAATATTCAATGATTTTTGCCATTGAAAAACATGTTATTCATATACCAGAAATGTTTGAAGCTACTGACTGAATGAAAGGAGCTGGCACCTCACTCTCTTTGAATCTTCTTTATCATGCTAAGAGGAGCGGGAAAAAGCAAAAAATTTCAGAATTGCACCTTGCAATGCGGAGAAATTACTGTTTGTGCATTTACAATATTCATTGATTTTTGCCATTGAAAAACATCCAGAAATGATTGAAGGTACTGACTGAATGAAAGGAGCTGGCATCTCACTCTCTTTGAATCTTCTTTATCATGCTAAGAGGAGCAGGAAAAAGCAAAAAATTTCAGAATTGCACCTTGCAATGCGGAGAAATTACTGTTTGTGCATTTACAATATTCATTGATTTTTGCCATTGAAAAACGTCCAGAAATGATTGAAGCTACTGACTGAATGAAAGGAGCTGGCATCTCACTCTCTTTGAATCTTCTTTATCATGCTAAGAGGAGCAGGAAAAAGCAAAAAATTTCAGAATTGCACCTTGCAATGCGGAGAAATTACTGTTTGTGCATTTACAATATTCATTGATTTTTGCCATTGAAAAACGTCCAGAAATGATTGAAGCTACTGACTGAATGAAAGGAGCTGGCATCTCACTCTCTTTGAATCTTCTTTATCATGCTAAGAGGAGCAGGAAAAATCAAAAAATTTCAGAATTGCACCTTGCAATGCAGAGAAATTACTGTTTGTGCATTTACAATATTCATTGATTTTTGCCATTGAAAAACATCATGTTATTCATATACCAGAAATGTTTGAAGCTACTGACTGAATGAAAGGAGCTGGCATCTCACTCTCTTTGAATCTTCTTTATCATGCTAAGAGGAGCAGGAAAAAGCAAAAAATTTCAGAATTGCACCTTGCAATGTGGAGAAATTACTGTTTGTGCATTTACAATATTCATTGATTTTTACCATTGAAAAACGTCCAGAAATGATTGAAGCTACTGACTGAATGAAAGTAGCTGGCATCTCACTCTCTTTGAATCTTCTTTATCATGCTAAGAGGAGCAGGAAAAAGCAAAAAATTTCAGACTTGCACCTTGCAATGCGGAGAAATTACTGTTTGTGCATTTACAATATTCATTGATTTTTGCCATTGAAAAACATCATGTTATTCATATACCAGAAATGTTTGAAGCTACTGACTGAATGAAAGGAGCTGGCATCTCACTCTCTTTGAATCTTCTTTATCATGCTAAGAGGAGCAGGAAAAAGCAAAAAATTTCAGAATTGCACCTTGCAATGCGGAGAAATTACTGTTTGTGCATTTACAATATTCATTGATTTTTGCCATTGAAAAACGTCCAGAAATGATTGAAGCTACTGACTGAATGAAAGGAGCTGGCATATCACTCTCTTTGAATCTTGTTTATCATGCTAAGAGGAGCAGGAAAAAGCAAAAAATTTCAGAATTGCACCTTGCAATGCGGAGAAATTACTGTTTGTGCATTTACAATATTCATTGATTTTTGCCATTGAAAAACGTCCAGAAATGATTGAAGCTACTGACTGAATGAAAGGAGCTGGCATCTCACTCTCTTTGAATCTTCTTTATCATGCTAAGAGGAGCAGGAAAAAGCAAAAAATTTCAGAATTGCACCTTGCAATGCGGAGAAATTACTGTTTGTGCATTTACAATATTCATTGATTTTTGCCATTGAAAAACATCATGTTATTCATATACCAGAAATGATTGAAGCTACTGACTGAATGAAAGGAGCTGGCATCTCACTCTCTTTGAATCTTCTTTATCATGCTAAGAGGAGCAGGAAAAAGCAAAAAATTTCAGAATTGCACCTTGCAATGCGGAGAAATTACTGTTTGTGCATTTACAATATTCATTGATTTTTGCCATTGAAAAACGTCCAGAAATGATTGAAGCTACTGACTGAATGAAAGGAACTGGCATCTCACTCTCTTTGAATCTTCTTTATCATGCTAAGAGGAGCAGGAAAAAGCAAAAAATTTCAGAATTGCACCTTGCAATGCGGAGAAATTACTGTTTGTGCATTTACAATATTCATTGATTTTTGCCATTGAAAAACATCATGTTATTCATATACCAGAAATGATTGAAGCTACTGACTGAATGAAAGGAGCTGGCATCTCACTCTCTTTGAATCTTCTTTATCATGCTAAGAGGAGCAGGAAAAAGCAAAAAATTTCAGAATTGCACCTTGCAATGCGGAGAAATTACTGTTTGTGCATTTACAATATTCATTGATTTTTGCCATTGAAAAACGTCCAGAAATGATTGAAGCTACTGACTGAATGAAAGGAGCTGGCATCTCACTCTCTTTGAATCTTCTTTATCATGCTAAGAGGAGCAGGAAAAAGCAAAAAATTTCAGAATTGCACCTTGCAATGCGGAGAAATTACTGTTTGTGCATTTACAATATTCATTGATTTTTGCCATTGAAAAACATCATGTTATTCATATACCAGAAATGATTGAAGCTACTGACTGAATGAAAGGAGCTGGCATCTCACTCTCTTTGAATCTTCTTTATCATGCTAAGAGGAGCAGGAAAAAGCAAAAAATTTCAGAATTGCACCTTGCAATGTGGAGAAATTACTGTTTGTGCATTTACAATATTCATTGATTTTTACTATTGAAAAACGTCCAGAAATGATTGAAGCTACTGACTGAATGAAAGTAGCTGGCATCTCACTCTCTTTGAATCTTCTTTATCATGCTAAGAGGAGCAGGAAAAAGCAAAAAATTTCAGACTTGCACCTTGCAATGCGGAGAAATTACTGTTTGTGCATTTACAATATTCATTGATTTTTGCCATTGAAAAACATCATGTTATTCATATACCAGAAATGTTTGAAGCTACTGACTGAATGAAAGGAGCTGGCATCTCACTCTCTTTGAATCTTCTTTATCATGCTAAGAGGAGCAGGAAAAAGCAAAAAATTTCAGAATTGCACCTTGCAATGCGGAGAAATTACTGTTTGTGCATTTACAATATTCATTGATTTTTGCCATTGAAAAACGTCCAGAAATGATTGAAGCTACTGACTGAATGAAAGGAGCTGGCATCTCACTCTCTTTGAATCTTGTTTATCATGCTAAGAGGAGCAGGAAAAAGCAAAAAATTTCAGAATTGCACCTTGCAATGCGGAGAAATTACTGTTTGTGCATTTACAATATTCATTGATTTTTGCCATTGAAAAACGTCCAGAAATGATTGAAGCTACTGACTGAATGAAAGGAGCTGGCATCTCACTCTCTTTGAATCTTCTTTATCATGCTAAGAGGAGCAGGAAAAAGCAAAAAAATTCAGAATTGCACCTTGCAATGCGGAGAAATCACTGTTTGTGCATTTACAATATTCATTGATTTTTGCCATTGAAAAACATCATGTTATTCATATACCAGAAATGATTGAAGCTACTGACTGAATGAAAGGAGCTGGCATCTCACTCTCTTTGAATCTTCTTTATCATGCTAAGAGGAGCAGGAAAAAGCAAAAAATTTCAGAATTGCACCTTGCAATGCGGAGAAATTACTGTTTGTGCATTTACAATATTCATTGATTTTTGCCATTGAAAAACGTCCAGAAATGATTGAAGCTACTGACTGAATGAAAGGAACTGGCATCTCACTCTCTTTGAATCTTCTTTATCATGCTAAGAGGAGCAGGAAAAAGCAAAAAATTTCAGAATTGCACCTTGCAATGCGGAGAAATTACTGTTTGTGCATTTACAAAATTCATTGATTTTTGCCATTGAAAAACATCATGTTATTCATATACCAGAAATGTTTGAAGCTACTGACTGAATGAAAGGAGCTGACATCTCACTCTCTTTGAATCTTCTTTATCATGCTAAGAGGAGCAGGAAAAAGCAAAAAATTTCAGAATTGCACCTTGCAATGCGGAGAAATTACTGTTTGTGCATTTACAATATTCATTGATTTTTGCCATTGAAAAACGTCCAGAAATGATTGAAGCTACTGACTGAATGAAAGGAGCTGGCATCTCACTCTCTTTGAATCTTCTTTATCATGGTAAGAGGAGCAGGAAAAAGCAAAAAATTTCAGAATTGCACCTTGCAATGCGGAGAAATTACTCTTTGTGCATTTACAATATTCATTGATTTTTGCCATTGAAAAACATCATGTTATTCATATACCAGAAATGTTTGAAGCTACTGACTGAATGAAAGGAGCTGGCATCTCACTCTCTTTGAATCTTCTTTATCATGCTAAGAGGAGCAGGAAAAAGCAAAAAATTTCAGAATTGCACCTTGCAATGCGGAGAAATTACTCTTTGTGCATTTACAATATTCATTGATTTTTGCCATTGAAAAACGTCCAGAAATGATTGAAGCTACTGACTGAATGAAAGGAGCTGGCATCTCACTCTCTTTGAATCTTCTTTATCATGCTAAGAGGAGCAGGAAAAAGCAAAAAATTTCAGAATTGCACCTTGCAATGCGGAGAAATGACTGTTTGTGCATTTACAATATTCATTGATTTTTGCCATTGAAAAACATCCAGAAATGATTGAAGGTACTGACTGAATGAAAGGAGCTGGCATCTCACTCTCTTTGAATCTTCTTTATCATGCTAAGAGGAGCAGGAAAAAGCAAAAAATTTCAGAATTGCACCTTGCAATGCGGAGAAATTACTGTTTGTGCATTTACAATATTCATTGATTTTTGCCATTGAAAAACGTCCAGAAATGATTGAAGCTACTGACTGAATGAAAGGAGCTGGCATCTCACTCTCTTTGAATCTTCTTTATCATGCTAAGAGGAGCAGGAAAAAGCAAAAAATTTCAGAATTGCACCTTGCAATGCGGAGAAATTACTGTTTGTGCATTTACAATATTCATTGATTTTTGCCATTGAAAAACGTCCAGAAATGATTGAAGCTACTGACTGAATGAAAGGAGCTGGCATCTCACTCTCTTTGAATCTTCTTTATCATGCTAAGAGGAGCAGGAAAAAGCAAAAAATTTCAGAATTGCACCTTGCAATGCGGAGAAATTACTGTTTGTGCATTTACAATATTCATTGATTTTTGCCATTGAAAAACGTCCAGAAATGATTGAAGCTACTGACTGAATGAAAGGAGCTGGCATCTCACTCTCTTTGAATCTTCTTTATCATGCTAAGAGGAGCAGGAAAAATCAAAAAATTTCAGAATTGCACCTTGCAATGCAGAGAAATTACTGTTTGTGCATTTACAATATTCATTGATTTTTGCCATTGAAAAACATCATGTTATTCATATACCAGAAATGTTTGAAGCTACTGACTGAATGAAAGGAGCTGGCATCTCACTCTCTTTGAATCTTCTTTATCATGCTAAGAGGAGCAGGAAAAAGCAAAAAATTTCAGAATTGCACCTTGCAATGTGGAGAAATTACTGTTTGTGCATTTACAATATTCATTGATTTTTACCATTGAAAAACGTCCAGAAATGATTGAAGCTACTGACTGAATGAAAGTAGCTGGCATCTCACTCTCTTTGAATCTTCTTTATCATGCTAAGAGGAGCAGGAAAAAGCAAAAAATTTCAGACTTGCACCTTGCAATGCGGAGAAATTACTGTTTGTGCATTTACAATATTCATTGATTTTTGCCATTGAAAAACATCATGTTATTCATATACCAGAAATGTTTGAAGCTACTGACTGAATGAAAGGAGCTGGCATCTCACTCTCTTTGAATCTTCTTTATCATGCTAAGAGGAGCAGGAAAAAGCAAAAAATTTCAGAATTGCACCTTGCAATGCGGAGAAATTACTGTTTGTGCATTTACAATATTCATTGATTTTTGCCATTGAAAAACGTCCAGAAATGATTGAAGCTACTGACTGAATGAAAGGAGCTGGCATCTCACTCTCTTTGAATCTTGTTTATCATGCTAAGAGGAGCAGGAAAAAGCAAAAAATTTCAGAATTGCACCTTGCAATGCGGAGAAATTACTGTTTGTGCATTTACAATATTCATTGATTTTTGCCATTGAAAAACGTCCAGAAATGATTGAAGCTACTGACTGAATGAAAGGAGCTGGCATCTCACTCTCTTTGAATCTTCTTTATCATGCTAAGAGGAGCAGGAAAAAGCAAAAAATTTCAGAATTGCACCTTGCAATGCGGAGAAATTACTGTTTGTGCATTTACAATATTCATTGATTTTTGCCATTGAAAAACATCATGTTATTCATATACCAGAAATGATTGAAGCTACTGACTGAATGAAAGGAGCTGGCATCTCACTCTCTTTGAATCTTCTTTATCATGCTAAGAGGAGCAGGAAAAAGCAAAAAATTTCAGAATTGCACCTTGCAATGCGGAGAAATTACTGTTTGTGCATTTACAATATTCATTGATTTTTGCCATTGAAAAACGTCCAGAAATGATTGAAGCTACTGACTGAATGAAAGGAACTGGCATCTCACTCTCTTTGAATCTTCTTTATCATGCTAAGAGGAGCAGGAAAAAGCAAAAAATTTCAGAATTGCACCTTGCAATGCGGAGAAATTACTGTTTGTGCATTTACAAAATTCATTGATTTTTGCAATTGAAAAACATCATGTTATTCATATACCAGAAATGTTTGAAGCTACTGACTGAATGAAAGGAGCTGACATCTCACTCTCTTTGAATCTTCTTTATCATGCTAAGAGGAGCAGGAAAAAGCAAAAAATTTCAGAATTGCACCTTGCAATGCGGAGAAATTACTGTTTGTGCATTTACAATATTCATTGATTTTTGCCATTGAAAAACGTCCAGAAATGATTGAAGCTACTGACTGAATGAAAGGAGCTGGCATCTCACTCTCTTTGAATCTTCTTTATCATGCTAAGAGGAGCAGGAAAAAGCAAAAAATTTCAGAATTGCACCTTGCAATGCGGAGAAATTACTGTTTGTGCATTTACAATATTCATTGATTTTTGCCATTGAAAAACATCATGTTATTCATATACCAGAAATGATTGAAGCTACTGACTGAATGAAAGGAGCTGGCATCTCACTCTCTTTGAATCTTCTTTATCATGCTAAGAGGAGCAGGAAAAAGCAAAAAATTTCAGAATTGCACCTTGCAATGTGGAGAAATTACTGTTTGTGCATTTACAATATTCATTGATTTTTACCATTGAAAAACGTCCAGAAATGATTGAAGCTACTGACTGAATGAAAGTAGCTGGCATCTCACTCTCTTTGAATCTTCTTTATCATGCTAAGAGGAGCAGGAAAAAGCAAAAAATTTCAGACTTGCACCTTGCAATGCGGAGAAATTACTGTTTGTGCATTTACAATATTCATTGATTTTTGCCATTGAAAAACATCATGTTATTCATATACCAGAAATGTTTGAAGCTACTGACTGAATGAAAGGAGCTGGCATCTCACTCTCTTTGAATCTTCTTTATCATGCTAAGAGGAGCAGGAAAAAGCAAAAAATTTCAGAATTGCACCTTGCAATGCGGAGAAATTACTGTTTGTGCATTTACAATATTCATTGATTTTTGCCATTGAAAAACGTCCAGAAATGATTGAAGCTACTGACTGAATGAAAGGAGCTGGCATCTCACTCTCTTTGAATCTTGTTTATCATGCTAAGAGGAGCAGGAAAAAGCAAAAAATTTCAGAATTGCACCTTGCAATGCGGAGAAATTACTGTTTGTGCATTTACAATATTCATTGATTTTTGCCATTGAAAAACGTCCAGAAATGATTGAAGCTACTGACTGAATGAAAGGAGCTGGCATCTCACTCTCTTTGAATCTTCTTTATCATGCTAAGAGGAGCAGGAAAAAGCAAAAAAATTCAGAATTGCACCTTGCAATGCGGAGAAATCACTGTTTGTGCATTTACAATATTCATTGATTTTTGCCATTGAAAAACATCATGTTATTCATATACCAGAAATGATTGAAGCTACTGACTGAATGAAAGGAGCTGGCATCTCACTCTCTTTGAATCTTCTTTATCATGCTAAGAGGAGCAGGAAAAAGCAAAAAATTTCAGAATTGCACCTTGCAATGCGGAGAAATTACTGTTTGTGCATTTACAATATTCATTGATTTTTGCCATTGAAAAACGTCCAGAAATGATTGAAGCTACTGACTGAATGAAAGGAACTGGCATCTCACTCTCTTTGAATCTTCTTTATCATGCTAAGAGGAGCAGGAAAAAGCAAAAAATTTCAGAATTGCACCTTGCAATGCGGAGAAATTACTGTTTGTGCATTTACAAAATTCATTGATTTTTGCCATTGAAAAACATCATGTTATTCATATACCAGAAATGTTTGAAGCTACTGACTGAATGAAAGGAGCTGACATCTCACTCTCTTTGAATCTTCTTTATCATGCTAAGAGGAGCAGGAAAAAGCAAAAAATTTCAGAATTGCACCTTGCAATGCGGAGAAATTACTGTTTGTGCATTTACAATATTCATTGATTTTTGCCATTGAAAAACGTCCAGAAATGATTGAAGCTACTGACTGAATGAAAGGAGCTGGCATCTCACTCTCTTTGAATCTTCTTTATCATGGTAAGAGGAGCAGGAAAAAGCAAAAAATTTCAGAATTGCACCTTGCAATGCGGAGAAATTACTCTTTGTGCATTTACAATATTCATTGATTTTTGCCATTGAAAAACATCATGTTATTCATATACCAGAAATGTTTGAAGCTACTGACTGAATGAAAGGAGCTGGCATCTCACTCTCTTTGAATCTTCTTTATCATGCTAAGAGGAGCAGGAAAAAGCAAAAAATTTCAGAATTGCACCTTGCAATGCGGAGAAATTACTCTTTGTGGATTTACAATATTCATTGATTTTTGCCATTGAAAAACGTCCAGAAATGATTGAAGCTACTGACTGAATGAAAGGAGCTGGCATCTCACTCTCTTTGAATCTTCTTTATCATGCTAAGAGGAGCAGGAAAAAGCAAAAAATTTCAGAATTGCACCTTGCAATGCGGAGAAATTACTGTTTGTGCATTTACAATATTCATTGATTTTTGCCATTGAAAAACGTCCAGAAATGATTGAAGCTACTGACTGAATGAAAGGAGCTGGCATCTCACTCTCTTTGAATCTTCTTTATCATGCTAAGAGGAGCAGGAAAAAGCAAAAAATTTCAGAATTGCACCTTGCAATGCGGAGAAATTACTGTTTGTGCATTTACAATATTCATTGATTTTTGCCATTGAAAAACATCATGTTATTCATATACCAGAAATGTTTGAAGCTACTGACTGAATGAAAGGAGCTGGCATCTCACTCTCTTTGAATCTTCTTTATCATGCTAAGAGGAGCAGGAAAAAGCAAAAAATTTCAGAATTGCACCTTGCAATGCGGAGAAATTACTGTTTGTGCATTTACAATATTCATTGATTTTTGCCATTGAAAAACATCATGTTATTCATATACCAGAAATGTTTGTAGCTACTGACTGAATGAAAGGAGCTGGCATCTCACTCTCTTTGAATCTTCTTTATCATGCTAAGAGGAGCAGGAAAAAGCAAAAAATTTCAGAATTGCACCTTGCAATGCGGAGAAATTACTGTTTGTGCATTTACAATATTCATTGATTTTTGCCATTGAAAAACGTCCAGAAATGATTGAAGCTACTGACTGAATGAAAGGAGCTGGCATCTCACTCTCTTTGAATCTTCTTTATCATGCTAAGAGGAGCAGGAAAAAGCAAAAAATTTCAGAATTGCACCTTGCAATGCGGAGAAATTACTGTTTGTGCATTTACAATATTCATTGATTTTTGCCATTGAAAAACGTCCAGAAATGATTGAAGCTACTGACTGAATGAAAGGAGCTGGCATCTCACTCTCTTTGAATCTTCTTTATCATGCTAAGAGGAGCAGGAAAAAGCAAAAAATTTCAGAATTGCACCTTGCAATGCGGAGAAATTACTCTTTGTGCATTTACAATATTCATTGATTTTTGCCATTGAAAAACATCATGTTATTCATATACCAGAAATGTTTGAAGCTACTGACTGAATGAAAGGAGCTGGCATCTCACTCTCTTTGAATCTTCTTTATCATGCTAAGAGGAGCAGGAAAAAGCAAAAAATTTCAGAATTGCACCTTGCAATGCGGAGAAATTACTGTTTGTGCATTTACAATATTCATTGATTTTTGCCATTGAAAAACATCATGTTATTCATATACCAGAAATGTTTGAAGCTACTGACTGAATGAAAGGAGCTGGCATCTCACTCTCTTTGAATCTTCTTTATCATGCTAAGAGGAGCAGGAAAAAGCAAAAAATTTCAGAATTGCACCTTGCAATGTGGAGAAATTACTGTTTGTGCATTTACAATATTCATTGATTTTTACCATTGAAAAACGTCTAGAAATGATTGAAGCTACTGACTGAATGAAAGTAGCTGGCATCTCACTCTCTTTGAATCTTCTTTATCATGCTAAGAGGAGCAGGAAAAAGCAAAAAATTTCAGACTTGCACCTTGCAATGCGGAGAAATTACTGTTTGTGCATTTACAATATTCATTGATTTTTGCCATTGAAAAACATCATGTTATTCATATACCAGAAATGTTTGAAGCTACTGACTGAATGAAAGGAGCTGGCATCTCACTCTCTTTGAATCTTCTTTATCATGCTAAGAGGAGCAGGAAAAAGCAAAAAATTTCAGAATTGCACCTTGCAATGTGGAGAAATTACTGTTTGTGCATTTACAATATTCATTGATTTTTACCATTGAAAAACGTCCAGAAATGATTGAAGCTACTGACTGAATGAAAGTAGCTGGCATCTCACTCTCTTTGAATCTTCTTTATCATGCTAAGAGGAGCAGGAAAAAGCAAAAAATTTCAGACTTGCACCTTGCAATGCGGAGAAATTACTGTTTGTGCATTTACAATATTCATTGATTTTTGCCATTGAAAAACATCATGTTATTCATATACCAGAAATGTTTGAAGCTACTGACTGAATGAAAGGAGCTGGCATCTCACTCTCTTTGAATCTTCTTTATCATGCTAAGAGGAGCAGGAAAAAGCAAAAAATTTCAGAATTGCACCTTGCAATGCGGAGAAATTACTGTTTGTGCATTTACAATATTCATTGATTTTTGCCATTGAAAAACGTCCAGAAATGATTGAAGCTACTGACTGAATGAAAGGAGCTGGCATCTCACTCTCTTTGAATCTTGTTTATCATGCTAAGAGGAGCAGGAAAAAGCAAAAAATTTCAGAATTGCACCTTGCAATGCGGAGAAATTACTGTTTGTGCATTTACAATATTCATTGATTTTTGCCATTGAAAAACGTCCAGAAATGATTGAAGCTACTGACTGAATGAAAGGAGCTGGCATCTCACTCTCTTTGAATCTTCTTTATCATGCTAAGAGGAGCAGGAAAAAGCAAAAAATTTCAGAATTGCACCTTGCAATGCGGAGAAATTACTGTTTGTGCATTTACAATATTCATTGATTTTTGCCATTGAAAAACATCATGTTATTCATATACCAGAAATGATTGAAGCTACTGACTGAATGAAAGGAGCTGGCATCTCACTCTCTTTGAATCTTCTTTATCATGCTAAGAGGAGCAGGAAAAAGCAAAAAATTTCAGAATTGCACCTTGCAATGCGGAGAAATTACTGTTTGTGCATTTACAATATTCATTGATTTTTGCCATTGAAAAACGTCCAGAAATGATTGAAGCTACTGACTGAATGAAAGGAACTGGCATCTCACTCTCTTTGAATCTTCTTTATCATGCTAAGAGGAGCAGGAAAAAGCAAAAAATTTCAGAATTGCACCTTGCAATGCGGAGAAATTACTGTTTGTGCATTTACAATATTCATTGATTTTTGCCATTGAAAAACATCATGTTATTCATATACCAGAAATGATTGAAGCTACTGACTGAATGAAAGGAGCTGGCATCTCACTCTCTTTGAATCTTCTTTATCATGCTAAGAGGAGCAGGAAAAAGCAAAAAATTTCAGAATTGCACCTTGCAATGCGGAGAAATTACTGTTTGTGCATTTACAATATTCATTGATTTTTGCCATTGAAAAACGTCCAGAAATGATTGAAGCTACTGACTGAATGAAAGGAACTGGCATCTCACTCTCTTTGAATCTTCTTTATCATGCTAAGAGGAGCAGGAAAAAGCAAAAAATTTCAGAATTGCACCTTGCAATGCGGAGAAATTACTGTTTGTGCATTTACAAAATTCATTGATTTTTGCCATTGAAAAACATCATGTTATTCATATACCAGAAATGTTTGAAGCTACTGACTGAATGAAAGGAGCTGACATCTCACTCTCTTTGAATCTTCTTTATCATGCTAAGAGGAGCAGGAAAAAGCAAAAAATTTCAGAATTGCACCTTGCAATGCGGAGAAATTACTGTTTGTGCATTTACAATATTCATTGATTTTTGCCATTGAAAAACGTCCAGAAATGATTGAAGCTACTGACTGAATGAAAGGAGCTGGCATCTCACTCTCTTTGAATCTTCTTTATCATGCTAAGAGGAGCAGGAAAAAGCAAAAAATTTCAGAATTGCACCTTGCAATGCGGAGAAATTACTGTTTGTGCATTTACAATATTCATTGATTTTTGCCATTGAAAAACATCATGTTATTCATATACCAGAAATGATTGAAGCTACTGACTGAATGAAAGGAGCTGGCATCTCACTCTCTTTGAATCTTCTTTATCATGCTAAGAGGAGCAGGAAAAAGCAAAAAATTTCAGAATTGCACCTTGCAATGTGGAGAAATTACTGTTTGTGCATTTACAATATTCATTGATTTTTACCATTGAAAAACGTCCAGAAATGATTGAAGCTACTGACTGAATGAAAGTAGCTGGCATCTCACTCTCTTTGAATCTTCTTTATCATGCTAAGAGGAGCAGGAAAAAGCAAAAAATTTCAGACTTGCACCTTGCAATGCGGAGAAATTACTGTTTGTGCATTTACAATATTCATTGATTTTTGCCATTGAAAAACATGTTATTCATATACCAGAAATGTTTGAAGCTACTGACTGAATGAAAGGAGCTGGCATCTCACTCTCTTTGAATCTTCTTTATCATGCTAAGAGGAGCAGGAAAAAGCAAAAAATTTCAGAATTGCACCTTGCAATGCGGAGAAATTACTGTTTGTGCATTTACAATATTCATTGATTTTTGCCATTGAAAAACGTCCAGAAATGATTGAAGCTACTGACTGAATGAAAGGAGCTGGCATCTCACTCTCTTTGAATCTTGTTTATCATGCTAAGAGGAGCAGGAAAAAGCAAAAAATTTCAGAATTGCACCTTGCAATGCGGAGAAATTACTGTTTGTGCATTTACAATATTCATTGATTTTTGCCATTGAAAAACGTCCAGAAATGATTGAAGCTACTGACTGAATGAAAGGAGCTGGCATCTCACTCTCTTTGAATCTTCTTTATCATGCTAAGAGGAGCAGGAAAAAGCAAAAAAATTCAGAATTGCACCTTGCAATGCGGAGAAATCACTGTTTGTGCATTTACAATATTCATTGATTTTTGCCATTGAAAAACATCATGTTATTCATATACCAGAAATGATTGAAGCTACTGACTGAATGAAAGGAGCTGGCATCTCACTCTCTTTGAATCTTCTTTATCATGCTAAGAGGAGCAGGAAAAAGCAAAAAATTTCAGAATTGCACCTTGCAATGCGGAGAAATTACTGTTTGTGCATTTACAATATTCATTGATTTTTGCCATTGAAAAACGTCCAGAAATGATTGAAGCTACTGACTGAATGAAAGGAACTGGCATCTCACTCTCTTTGAATCTTCTTTATCATGCTAAGAGGAGCAGGAAAAAGCAAAAAATTTCAGAATTGCACCTTGCAATGCGGAGAAATTACTGTTTGTGCATTTACAAAATTCATTGATTTTTGCCATTGAAAAACATCATGTTATTCATATACCAGAAATGTTTGAAGCTACTGACTGAATGAAAGGAGCTGACATCTCACTCTCTTTGAATCTTCTTTATCATGCTAAGAGGAGCAGGAAAAAGCAAAAAATTTCAGAATTGCACCTTGCAATGCGGAGAAATTACTGTTTGTGCATTTACAATATTCATTGATTTTTGCCATTGAAAAACGTCCAGAAATGATTGAAGCTACTGACTGAATGAAAGGAGCTGGCATCTCACTCTCTTTGAATCTTCTTTATCATGGTAAGAGGAGCAGGAAAAAGCAAAAAATTTCAGAATTGCACCTTGCAATGCGGAGAAATTACTCTTTGTGCATTTACAATATTCATTGATTTTTGCCATTGAAAAACATCATGTTATTCATATACCAGAAATGTTTGAAGCTACTGACTGAATGAAAGGAGCTGGCATCTCACTCTCTTTGAATCTTCTTTATCATGCTAAGAGGAGCAGGAAAAAGCAAAAAATTTCAGAATTGCACCTTGCAATGTGGAGAAATTACTCTTTGTGCATTTACAATATTCATTGATTTTTGCCATTGAAAAACGTCCAGAAATGATTGAAGCTACTGACTGAATGAAAGGAGCTGGCATCTCACTCTCTTTGAATCTTCTTTATCATGCTAAGAGGAGCAGGAAAAAGCAAAAAATTTCAGAATTGCACCTTGCAATGCGGAGAAATTACTGTTTGTGCATTTACAATATTCATTGATTTTTGCCATTGAAAAACGTCCAGAAATGATTGAAGCTACTGACTGAATGAAAGGAGCTGGCATCTCACTCTCTTTGAATCTTCTTTATCATGCTAAGAGGAGCAGGAAAAAGCAAAAAATTTCAGAATTGCACCTTGCAATGCGGAGAAATTACTGTTTGTGCATTTACAATATTCATTGATTTTTGCCATTGAAAAACATCATGTTATTCATATACCAGAAATGTTTGAAGCTACTGACTGAATGAAAGGAGCTGGCATCTCACTCTCTTTGAATCTTCTTTATCATGCTAAGAGGAGCAGGAAAAAGCAAAAAATTTCAGAATTGCACCTTGCAATGCGGAGAAATTACTGTTTGTGCATTTACAATATTCATTGATTTTTGCCATTGAAAAACGTCCAGAAATGTTTGAAGCTACTGACTGAATGAAAGGAGCTGGCATCTCACTCTCTTTGAATCTTCTTTATCATGCTAAGAGGAGCAGGAAAAAGCAAAAAATTTCAGAATTGCACCTTGCAATGCGGAGAAATTACTGTTTGTGCATTTACAATATTCATTGATTTTTGCCATTGAAAAACATCATGTTATTCATATACCAGAAATGTTTGTAGCTACTGACTGAATGAAAGGAGCTGGCATCTCACTCTCTTTGAATCTTCTTTATCATGCTAAGAGGAGCAGGAAAAAGCAAAAAATTTCAGAATTGCACCTTGCAATGCGGAGAAATTACTGTTTGTGCATTTACAATATTCATTGATTTTTGCCATTGAAAAACGTCCAGAAATGATTGAAGCTACTGACTGAATGAAAGGAGCTGGCATCTCACTCTCTTTGAATCTTCTTTATCATGCTAAGAGGAGCAGGAAAAAGCAAAACATTTCAGAATTGCACCTTGCAATGCGGAGAAATTACTGTTTGTGCATTTACAATATTCATTGATTTTTGCCATTGAAAAACGTCCAGAAATGATTGAAGCTACTGACTGAATGAAAGGAGCTGGCATCTCACTCTCTTTGAATCTTCTTTATCATGCTAAGAGGAGCAGGAAAAAGCAAAAAATTTCAGAATTGCACCTTGCAATGCGGAGAAATTACTCTTTGTGCATTTACAATATTCATTGATTTTTGCCATTGAAAAACGTCCAGAAATGATTGAAGCTACTGACTGAATGAAAGGAGCTGGCATCTCACTCTCTTTGAATCTTCTTTATCATGCTAAGAGGAGCAGGAAAAAGCAAAAAATTTCAGAATTGCACCTTGCAATGCGGAGAAATTACTGTTTGTGCATTTACAATATTCATTGATTTTTGCCATTGAAAAACATCATGTTATTCATATACCAGAAATGTTTGAAGCTACTGACTGAATGAAAGGAGCTGGCATCTCACTCTCTTTGAATCTTCTTTATCATGCTAAGAGGAGCAGGAAAAAGCAAAAAATTTCAGAATTGCACCTTGCAATGCGGAGAAATTACTGTTTGTGCATTTACAATATTCATTGATTTTTGCCATTGAAAAACGTCCAGAAATGTTTGAAGCTACTGACTGAATGAAAGGAGCTGGCATCTCACTCTCTTTGAATCTTCTTTATCATGCTAAGAGGAGCAGGAAAAAGCAAAAAATTTCAGAATTGCACCTTGCAATGCGGAGAAATTACTGTTTGTGCATTTACAATATTCATTGATTTTTGCCATTGAAAAACATCATGTTATTCATATACCAGAAATGTTTGTAGCTACTGACTGAATGAAAGGAGCTGGCATCTCACTCTCTTTGAATCTTCTTTATCATGCTAAGAGGAGCAGGAAAAAGCAAAAAATTTCAGAATTGCACCTTGCAATGCGGAGAAATTACTGTTTGTGCATTTACAATATTCATTGATTTTTGCCATTGAAAAACATCCAGAAATGATTGAAGCTACTGACTGAATGAAAGGAGCTGGCATCTCACTCTCTTTGAATCTTCTTTATCATGCTAAGAGGAGCAGGAAAAAGCAAAAAATTTCAGAATTGCACCTTGCAATGCGGAGAAATTACTGTTTGTGCATTTACAATATTCATTGATTTTTGCCATTGAAAAACGTCCAGAAATGATTGAAGCTACTGACTGAATGAAAGGAGCTGGCATCTCACTCTCTTTGAATCTTCTTTATCATGCTAAGAGGAGCAGGAAAAAGCAAAAAATTTCAGAATTGCACCTTGCAATGCGGAGAAATTACTCTTTGTGCATTTACAATATTCATTGATTTTTGCCATTGAAAAACATCATGTTATTCATATACCAGAAATGTTTGAAGCTACTGACTGAATGAAAGGAGCTGGCATCTCACTCTCTTTGAATCTTCTTTATCATGCTAAGAGGAGCAGGAAAAAGCAAAAAATTTCAGAATTGCACCTTGCAATGCGGAGAAATTACTGTTTGTGCATTTACAATATTCATTGATTTTTGCCATTGAAAAACATCATGTTATTCATATACCAGAAATGTTTGAAGCTACTGACTGAATGAAAGGAGCTGGCATCTCACTCTCTTTGAATCTTCTTTATCATGCTAAGAGGAGCAGGAAAAAGCAAAAAATTTCAGAATTGCACCTTGCAATGCGGAGAAATTACTGTTTGTGCATTTACAATATTCATTGATTTTTGCCATTGAAAAACGTCCAGAAATGTTTGAAGCTACTGACTGAATGAAAGGAGCTGGCATCTCACTCTCTTTGAATCTTCTTTATCATGCTAAGAGGAGCAGGAAAAAGCAAAAAATTTCAGAATTGCACCTTGCAATGCGGAGAAATTACTGTTTGTGCATTTACAATATTCATTGATTTTTGCTATTGAAAAACATCATGTTATTCATATACCAGAAATGTTTGTAGCTACTGACTGAATGAAAGGAGCTGGCATCTCACTCTCTTTGAATCTTCTTTATCATGCTAAGAGGAGCAGGAAAAAGCAAAAAATTTCAGAATTGCACCTTGCAATGCGGAGAAATTACTGTTTGTGCATTTACAATATTCATTGATTTTTGCCATTGAAAAACGTCCAGAAATGATTGAAGCTACTGACTGAATGAAAGGAGCTGGCATCTCACTCTCTTTGAATCTTCTTTATCATGCTAAGAGGAGCAGGAAAAAGCAAAAAATTTCAGAATTGCACCTTGCAATGCGGAGAAATTACTGTTTGTGCATTTACAATATTCATTGATTTTTGCCATTGAAAAACGTCCAGAAATGATTGAAGCTACTGACTGAATGAAAGGAGCTGGCATCTCACTCTCTTTGAATCTTCTTTATCATGCTAAGAGGAGCAGGAAAAAGCAAAAAATTTCAGAATTGCACCTTGCAATGCGGAGAAATTACTCTTTGTGCATTTACAATATTCATTGATTTTTGCTATTGAAAAACATCATGTTATTCATATACCAGAAATGTTTGAAGCTACTGACTGAATGAAAGGAGCTGGCATCTCACTCTCTTTGAATCTTCTTTATCATGCTAAGAGGAGCAGGAAAAAGCAAAAAATTTCAGAATTGCACCTTGCAATGCGGAGAAATTACTGTTTGTGCATTTACAATATTCATTGATTTTTGCCATTGAAAAACATCATGTTATTCATATACCAGAAATGTTTGAAGCTACTGACTGAATGAAAGGAGCTGGCATCTCACTCTCTTTGAATCTTCTTTATCATGCTAAGAGGAGCAGGAAAAAGCAAAAAATTTCAGAATTGCACCTTGCAATGTGGAGAAATTACTGTTTGTGCATTTACAATATTCATTGATTTTTACCATTGAAAAACGTCCAGAAATGATTGAAGCTACTGACTGAATGAAAGTAGCTGGCATCTCACTCTCTTTGAATCTTCTTTATCATGCTAAGAGGAGCAGGAAAAAGCAAAAAATTTCAGACTTGCACCTTGCAATGCGGAGAAATTACTGTTTGTGCATTTACAATATTCATTGATTTTTGCCATTGAAAAACATCATGTTATTCATATACCAGAAATGTTTGAAGCTACTGACTGAATGAAAGGAGCTGGCATCTCACTCTCTTTGAATCTTCTTTATCATGCTAAGAGGAGCAGGAAAAAGCAAAAAATTTCAGAATTGCACCTTGCAATGCGGAGAAATTACTGTTTGTGCATTTACAATATTCATTGATTTTTGCCATTGAAAAACGTCCAGAAATGATTGAAGCTACTGACTGAATGAAAGGAGCTGGCATCTCACTCTCTTTGAATCTTCTTTATCATGCTAAGAGGAGCAGGAAAAAGCAAAAAATTTCAGAATTGCACCTTGCAATGCGGAGAAATTACTGTTTGTGCATTTACAATATTCATTGATTTTTGCCATTGAAAAACGTCCAGAAATGATTGAAGCTACTGACTGAATGAAAGGAGCTGGCATCTCACTCTCTTTGAATCTTCTTTATCATGCTAAGAGGAGCAGGAAAAATCAAAAAATTTCAGAATTGCACCTTGCAATGCGGAGAAATTACTGTTTGTGCATTTACAATATTCAATGATTTTTGCCATTGAAAAACATGTTATTCATATACCAGAAATGTTTGAAGCTACTGACTGAATGAAAGGAGCTGGCACCTCACTCTCTTTGAATCTTCTTTATCATGCTAAGAGGAGCGGGAAAAAGCAAAAAATTTCAGAATTGCACCTTGCAATGCGGAGAAATTACTGTTTGTGCATTTACAATATTCATTGATTTTTGCCATTGAAAAACATCCAGAAATGATTGAAGGTACTGACTGAATGAAAGGAGCTGGCATCTCACTCTCTTTGAATCTTCTTTATCATGCTAAGAGGAGCAGGAAAAAGCAAAAAATTTCAGAATTGCACCTTGCAATGCGGAGAAATTACTGTTTGTGCATTTACAATATTCATTGATTTTTGCCATTGAAAAACGTCCAGAAATGATTGAAGCTACTGACTGAATGAAAGGAGCTGGCATCTCACTCTCTTTGAATCTTCTTTATCATGCTAAGAGGAGCAGGAAAAAGCAAAAAATTTCAGAATTGCACCTTGCAATGCGGAGAAATTACTGTTTGTGCATTTACAATATTCATTGATTTTTGCCATTGAAAAACGTCCAGAAATGATTGAAGCTACTGACTGAATGAAAGGAGCTGGCATCTCACTCTCTTTGAATCTTCTTTATCATGCTAAGAGGAGCAGGAAAAATCAAAAAATTTCAGAATTGCACCTTGCAATGCAGAGAAATTACTGTTTGTGCATTTACAATATTCATTGATTTTTGCCATTGAAAAACATCATGTTATTCATATACCAGAAATGTTTGAAGCTACTGACTGAATGAAAGGAGCTGGCATCTCACTCTCTTTGAATCTTCTTTATCATGCTAAGAGGAGCAGGAAAAAGCAAAAAATTTCAGAATTGCACCTTGCAATGTGGAGAAATTACTGTTTGTGCATTTACAATATTCATTGATTTTTACCATTGAAAAACGTCCAGAAATGATTGAAGCTACTGACTGAATGAAAGTAGCTGGCATCTCACTCTCTTTGAATCTTCTTTATCATGCTAAGAGGAGCAGGAAAAAGCAAAAAATTTCAGACTTGCACCTTGCAATGCGGAGAAATTACTGTTTGTGCATTTACAATATTCATTGATTTTTGCCATTGAAAAACATCATGTTATTCATATACCAGAAATGTTTGAAGCTACTGACTGAATGAAAGGAGCTGGCATCTCACTCTCTTTGAATCTTCTTTATCATGCTAAGAGGAGCAGGAAAAAGCAAAAAATTTCAGAATTGCACCTTGCAATGCGGAGAAATTACTGTTTGTGCATTTACAATATTCATTGATTTTTGCCATTGAAAAACGTCCAGAAATGATTGAAGCTACTGACTGAATGAAAGGAGCTGGCATCTCACTCTCTTTGAATCTTGTTTATCATGCTAAGAGGAGCAGGAAAAAGCAAAAAATTTCAGAATTGCACCTTGCAATGCGGAGAAATTACTGTTTGTGCATTTACAATATTCATTGATTTTTGCCATTGAAAAACGTCCAGAAATGATTGAAGCTACTGACTGAATGAAAGGAGCTGGCATCTCACTCTCTTTGAATCTTCTTTATCATGCTAAGAGGAGCAGGAAAAAGCAAAAAATTTCAGAATTGCACCTTGCAATGCGGAGAAATTACTGTTTGTGCATTTACAATATTCATTGATTTTTGCCATTGAAAAACATCATGTTATTCATATACCAGAAATGATTGAAGCTACTGACTGAATGAAAGGAGCTGGCATCTCACTCTCTTTGAATCTTCTTTATCATGCTAAGAGGAGCAGGAAAAAGCAAAAAATTTCAGAATTGCACCTTGCAATGCGGAGAAATTACTGTTTGTGCATTTACAATATTCATTGATTTTTGCCATTGAAAAACGTCCAGAAATGATTGAAGCTACTGACTGAATGAAAGGAACTGGCATCTCACTCTCTTTGAATCTTCTTTATCATGCTAAGAGGAGCAGGAAAAAGCAAAAAATTTCAGAATTGCACCTTGCAATGCGGAGAAATTACTGTTTGTGCATTTACAATATTCATTGATTTTTGCCATTGAAAAACATCATGTTATTCATATACCAGAAATGATTGAAGCTACTGACTGAATGAAAGGAGCTGGCATCTCACTCTCTTTGAATCTTCTTTATCATGCTAAGAGGAGCAGGAAAAAGCAAAAAATTTCAGAATTGCACCTTGCAATGCGGAGAAATTACTGTTTGTGCATTTACAATATTCATTGATTTTTGCCATTGAAAAACGTCCAGAAATGATTGAAGCTACTGACTGAATGAAAGGAGCTGGCATCTCACTCTCTTTGAATCTTCTTTATCATGCTAAGAGGAGCAGGAAAAAGCAAAAAATTTCAGAATTGCACCTTGCAATGCGGAGAAATTACTGTTTGTGCATTTACAATATTCATTGATTTTTGCCATTGAAAAACATCATGTTATTCATATACCAGAAATGATTGAAGCTACTGACTGAATGAAAGGAGCTGGCATCTCACTCTCTTTGAATCTTCTTTATCATGCTAAGAGGAGCAGGAAAAAGCAAAAAATTTCAGAATTGCACCTTGCAATGTGGAGAAATTACTGTTTGTGCATTTACAATATTCATTGATTTTTACCATTGAAAAACGTCCAGAAATGATTGAAGCTACTGACTGAATGAAAGTAGCTGGCATCTCACTCTCTTTGAATCTTCTTTATCATGCTAAGAGGAGCAGGAAAAAGCAAAAAATTTCAGACTTGCACCTTGCAATGCGGAGAAATTACTGTTTGTGCATTTACAATATTCATTGATTTTTGCCATTGAAAAACATCATGTTATTCATATACCAGAAATGTTTGAAGCTACTGACTGAATGAAAGGAGCTGGCATCTCACTCTCTTTGAATCTTCTTTATCATGCTAAGAGGAGCAGGAAAAAGCAAAAAATTTCAGAATTGCACCTTGCAATGCGGAGAAATTACTGTTTGTGCATTTACAATATTCATTGATTTTTGCCATTGAAAAACGTCCAGAAATGATTGAAGCTACTGACTGAATGAAAGGAGCTGGCATCTCACTCTCTTTGAATCTTGTTTATCATGCTAAGAGGAGCAGGAAAAAGCAAAAAATTTCAGAATTGCACCTTGCAATGCGGAGAAATTACTGTTTGTGCATTTACAATATTCATTGATTTTTGCCATTGAAAAACGTCCAGAAATGATTGAAGCTACTGACTGAATGAAAGGAGCTGGCATCTCACTCTCTTTGAATCTTCTTTATCATGCTAAGAGGAGCAGGAAAAAGCAAAAAAATTCAGAATTGCACCTTGCAATGCGGAGAAATCACTGTGCATTTACAATATTCATTGATTTTTGCCATTGAAAAACATCATGTTATTCATATACCAGAAATGATTGAAGCTACTGACTGAATGAAAGGAGCTGGCATCTCACTCTCTTTGAATCTTCTTTATCATGCTAAGAGGAGCAGGAAAAAGCAAAAAATTTCAGAATTGCACCTTGCAATGCGGAGAAATTACTGTTTGTGCATTTACAATATTCATTGATTTTTGCCATTGAAAAACGTCCAGAAATGATTGAAGCTACTGACTGAATGAAAGGAACTGGCATCTCACTCTCTTTGAATCTTCTTTATCATGCTAAGAGGAGCAGGAAAAAGCAAAAAATTTCAGAATTGCACCTTGCAATGCGGAGAAATTACTGTTTGTGCATTTACAAAATTCATTGATTTTTGCCATTGAAAAACATCATGTTATTCATATACCAGAAATGTTTGAAGCTACTGACTGAATGAAAGGAGCTGACATCTCACTCCCTTTGAATCTTCTTTATCATGCTAAGAGGAGCAGGAAAAAGCAAAAAATTTCAGAATTGCACCTTGCAATGCGGAGAAATTACTGTTTGTGCATTTACAATATTCATTGATTTTTGCCATTGAAAAACGTCCAGAAATGATTGAAGCTACTGACTGAATGAAAGGAGCTGGCATCTCACTCTCTTTGAATCTTCTTTATCATGGTAAGAGGAGCAGGAAAAAGCAAAAAATTTCAGAATTGCACCTTGCAATGCGGAGAAATTACTCTTTGTGCATTTACAATATTCATTGATTTTTGCCATTGAAAAACATCATGCTATTCATATACCAGAAATGTTTGAAGCTACTGACTGAATGAAAGGAGCTGGCATCTCACTCTCTTTGAATCTTCTTTATCATGCTAAGAGGAGCAGGAAAAAGCAAAAAATTTCAGAATTGCACCTTGCAATGCGGAGAAATTACTGTTTGTGCATTTACAATATTCATTGATTTTTGCCATTGAAAAACATCCAGAAATGATTGAAGGTACTGACTGAATGAAAGGAGCTGGCATCTCACTCTCTTTGAATCTTCTTTATCATGCTAAGAGGAGCAGGAAAAAGCAAAAAATTTCAGAATTGCACCTTGCAATGCGGAGAAATTACTGTTTGTGCATTTACAATATTCATTGATTTTTGCCATTGAAAAACGTCCAGAAATGATTGAAGCTACTGACTGAATGAAAGGAGCTGGCATCTCACTCTCTTTGAATCTTCTTTATCATGCTAAGAGGAGCAGGAAAAAGCAAAAAATTTCAGAATTGCACCTTGCAATGCGGAGAAATTACTGTTTGTGCATTTACAATATTCATTGATTTTTGCCATTGAAAAACGTCCAGAAATGATTGAAGCTACTGACTGAATGAAAGGAGCTGGCATCTCACTCTCTTTGAATCTTCTTTATCATGCTAAGAGGAGCAGGAAAAAGCAAAAAATTTCAGAATTGCACCTTGCAATGCGGAGAAATTACTCTTTGTGCATTTACAATATTCATTGATTTTTGCCATTGAAAAACATCATGTTATTCATATACCAGAAATGTTTGAAGCTACTGACTGAATGAAAGGAGCTGGCATCTCACTCTCTTTGAATCTTCTTTATCATGCTAAGAGGAGCAGGAAAAAGCAAAAAATTTCAGAATTGCACCTTGCAATGCGGAGAAATTACTGTTTGTGCATTTACAATATTCATTGATTTTTGCCATTGAAAAACATCATGTTATTCATATACCAGAAATGTTTGAAGCTACTGACTGAATGAAAGGAGCTGGCATCTCACTCTCTTTGAATCTTCTTTATCATGCTAAGAGGAGCAGGAAAAAGCAAAAAATTTCAGAATTGCACCTTGCAATGTGGAGAAATTACTGTTTGTGCATTTACAATATTCATTGATTTTTACCATTGAAAAACGTCCAGAAATGATTGAAGCTACTGACTGAATGAAAGTAGCTGGCATCTCACTCTCTTTGAATCTTCTTTATCATGCTAAGAGGAGCAGGAAAAAGCAAAAAATTTCAGACTTGCACCTTGCAATGCGGAGAAATTACTGTTTGTGCATTTACAATATTCATTGATTTTTGCCATTGAAAAACATCATGTTATTCATATACCAGAAATGTTTGAAGCTACTGACTGAATGAAAGGAGCTGGCATCTCACTCTCTTTGAATCTTCTTTATCATGCTAAGAGGAGCAGGAAAAAGCAAAAAATTTCAGAATTGCACCTTGCAATGCGGAGAAATTACTGTTTGTGCATTTACAATATTCATTGATTTTTGCCATTGAAAAACGTCCAGAAATGATTGAAGCTACTGACTGAATGAAAGGAGCTGGCATCTCACTCTCTTTGAATCTTCTTTATCATGCTAAGAGGAGCAGGAAAAAGCAAAAAATTTCAGAATTGCACCTTGCAATGCGGAGAAATTACTGTTTGTGCATTTACAATATTCATTGATTTTTGCCATTGAAAAACGTCCAGAAATGATTGAAGCTACTGACTGAATGAAAGGAGCTGGCATCTCACTCTCTTTGAATCTTCTTTATCATGCTAAGAGGAGCAGGAAAAATCAAAAAATTTCAGAATTGCACCTTGCAATGCAGAGAAATTACTGTTTGTGCATTTACAATATTCATTGATTTTTGCCATTGAAAAACATCATGTTATTCATATACCAGAAATGTTTGAAGCTACTGACTGAATGAAAGGAGCTGGCATCTCACTCTCTTTGAATCTTCTTTATCATGCTAAGAGGAGCAGGAAAAAGCAAAAAATTTCAGAATTGCACCTTGCAATGTGGAGAAATTACTGTTTGTGCATTTACAATATTCATTGATTTTTACCATTGAAAAACGTCCAGAAATGATTGAAGCTACTGACTGAATGAAAGTAGCTGGCATCTCACTCTCTTTGAATCTTCTTTATCATGCTAAGAGGAGCAGGAAAAATCAAAAAATTTCAGACTGGCACCTTGCAATGCGGAGAAATTACTGTTTGTGCATTTACAATATTCATTGATTTTTGCCATTGAAAAACATCATGTTATTCATATACCAGAAATGTTTGAAGCTACTGACTGAATGAAAGGAGCTGGCATCTCACTCTCTTTGAATCTTCTTTATCATGCTAAGAGGAGCAGGAAAAAGCAAAAAATTTCAGAATTGCACCTTGCAATGCGGAGAAATTACTGTTTGTGCATTTACAATATTCATTGATTTTTGCCATTGAAAAACGTCCAGAAATGATTGAAGCTACTGACTGAATGAAAGGAGCTGGCATCTCACTCTCTTTGAATCTTGTTTATCATGCTAAGAGGAGCAGGAAAAAGCAAAAAATTTCAGAATTGCACCTTGCAATGCGGAGAAATTACTGTTTGTGCATTTACAATATTCATTGATTTTTGCCATTGAAAAACGTCCAGAAATGATTGAAGCTACTGACTGAATGAAAGGAGCTGGCATCTCACTCTCTTTGAATCTTCTTTATCATGCTAAGAGGAGCAGGAAAAAGCAAAAAATTTCAGAATTGCACCTTGCAATGCGGAGAAATTACTGTTTGTGCATTTACAATATTCATTGATTTTTGCCATTGAAAAACATCATGTTATTCATATACCAGAAATGATTGAAGCTACTGACTGAATGAAAGGAGCTGGCATCTCACTCTCTTTGAATCTTCTTTATCATGCTAAGAGGAGCAGGAAAAAGCAAAAAATTTCAGAATTGCACCTTGCAATGCGGAGAAATTACTGTTTGTGCATTTACAATATTCATTGATTTTTGCCATTGAAAAACGTCCAGAAATGATTGAAGCTACTGACTGAATGAAAGGAACTGGCATCTCACTCTCTTTGAATCTTCTTTATCATGCTAAGAGGAGCAGGAAAAAGCAAAAAATTTCAGAATTGCACCTTGCAATGCGGAGAAATTACTGTTTGTGCATTTACAAAATTCATTGATTTTTGCAATTGAAAAACATCATGTTATTCATATACCAGAAATGTTTGAAGCTACTGACTGAATGAAAGGAGCTGACATCTCACTCTCTTTGAATCTTCTTTATCATGCTAAGAGGAGCAGGAAAAAGCAAAAAATTTCAGAATTGCACCTTGCAATGCGGAGAAATTACTGTTTGTGCATTTACAATATTCATTGATTTTTGCCATTGAAAAACGTCCAGAAATGATTGAAGCTACTGACTGAATGAAAGGAGCTGGCATCTCACTCTCTTTGAATCTTCTTTATCATGCTAAGAGGAGCAGGAAAAAGCAAAAAATTTCAGAATTGCACCTTGCAATGCGGAGAAATTACTGTTTGTGCATTTACAATATTCATTGATTTTTGCCATTGAAAAACATCATGTTATTCATATACCAGAAATGATTGAAGCTACTGACTGAATGAAAGGAGCTGGCATCTCACTCTCTTTGAATCTTCTTTATCATGCTAAGAGGAGCAGGAAAAAGCAAAAAATTTCAGAATTGCACCTTGCAATGTGGAGAAATTACTGTTTGTGCATTTACAATATTCATTGATTTTTACCATTGAAAAACGTCCAGAAATGATTGAAGCTACTGACTGAATGAAAGTAGCTGGCATCTCACTCTCTTTGAATCTTCTTTATCATGCTAAGAGGAGCAGGAAAAAGCAAAAAATTTCAGACTTGCACCTTGCAATGCGGAGAAATTACTGTTTGTGCATTTACAATATTCATTGATTTTTGCCATTGAAAAACATCATGTTATTCATATACCAGAAATGTTTGAAGCTACTGACTGAATGAAAGGAGCTGGCATCTCACTCTCTTTGAATCTTCTTTATCATGCTAAGAGGAGCAGGAAAAAGCAAAAAATTTCAGAATTGCACCTTGCAATGCGGAGAAATTACTGTTTGTGCATTTACAATATTCATTGATTTTTGCCATTGAAAAACGTCCAGAAATGATTGAAGCTACTGACTGAATGAAAGGAGCTGGCATCTCACTCTCTTTGAATCTTGTTTATCATGCTAAGAGGAGCAGGAAAAAGCAAAAAATTTCAGAATTGCACCTTGCAATGCGGAGAAATTACTGTTTGTGCATTTACAATATTCATTGATTTTTGCCATTGAAAAACGTCCAGAAATGATTGAAGCTACTGACTGAATGAAAGGAGCTGGCATCTCACTCTCTTTGAATCTTCTTTATCATGCTAAGAGGAGCAGGAAAAAGCAAAAAAATTCAGAATTGCTCCTTGCAATGCGGAGAAATCACTGTTTGTGCATTTACAATATTCATTGATTTTTGCCATTGAAAAACATCATGTTATTCATATACCAGAAATGATTGAAGCTACTGACTGAATGAAAGGAGCTGGCATCTCACTCTCTTTGAATCTTCTTTATCATGCTAAGAGGAGCAGGAAAAAGCAAAAAATTTCAGAATTGCACCTTGCAATGCGGAGAAATTACTGTTTGTGCATTTACAATATTCATTGATTTTTGCCATTGAAAAACGTCCAGAAATGATTGAAGCTACTGACTGAATGAAAGGAACTGGCATCTCACTCTCTTTGAATCTTCTTTATCATGCTAAGAGGAGCAGGAAAAAGCAAAAAATTTCAGAATTGCACCTTGCAATGCGGAGAAATTACTGTTTGTGCATTTACAAAATTCATTGATTTTTGCCATTGAAAAACATCATGTTATTCATATACCAGAAATGTTTGAAGCTACTGACTGAATGAAAGGAGCTGACATCTCACTCTCTTTGAATCTTCTTTATCATGCTAAGAGGAGCAGGAAAAAGCAAAAAATTTCAGAATTGCACCTTGCAATGCGGAGAAATTACTGTTTGTGCATTTACAATATTCATTGATTTTTGCCATTGAAAAACGTCCAGAAATGATTGAAGCTACTGACTGAATGAAAGGAGCTGGCATCTGACTCTCTTTGAATCTTCTTTATCATGGTAAGAGGAGCAGGAAAAAGCAAAAAATTTCAGAATTGCACCTTGCAATGCGGAGAAATTACTCTTTGTGCATTTACAATATTCATTGATTTTTGCCATTGAAAAACATCATGTTATTCATATACCAGAAATGTTTGAAGCTACTGACTGAATGAAAGGAGCTGGCATCTCACTCTCTTTGAATCTTCTTTATCATGCTAAGAGGAGCAGGAAAAAGCAAAAAATTTCAGAATTGCACCTTGCAATGCGGAGAAATTACTCTTTGTGCATTTACAATATTCATTGATTTTTGCCATTGAAAAACGTCCAGAAATGATTGAAGCTACTGACTGAATGAAAGGAGCTGGCATCTCACTCTCTTTGAATCTTCTTTATCATGCTAAGAGGAGCAGGAAAAAGCAAAAAATTTCAGAATTGCACCTTGCAATGCGGAGAAATTACTGTTTGTGCATTTACAATATTCATTGATTTTTGCCATTGAAAAACGTCCAGAAATGATTGAAGCTACTGACTGAATGAAAGGAGCTGGCATCTCACTCTCTTTGAATCTTCTTTATCATGCTAAGAGGAGCAGGAAAAAGCAAAAAATTTCAGAATTGCACCTTGCAATGCGGAGAAATTACTGTTTGTGCATTTACAATATTCATTGATTTTTGCCATTGAAAAACATCATGTTATTCATATACCAGAAATGTTTGAAGCTACTGACTGAATGAAAGGAGCTGGCATCTCACTCTCTTTGAATCTTCTTTATCATGCTAAGAGGAGCAGGAAAAAGCAAAAAATTTCAGAATTGCACCTTGCAATGCGGAGAAATTACTGTTTGTGCATTTACAATATTCATTGATTTTTGCCATTGAAAAACATCATGTTATTCATATACCAGAAATGTTTGTAGCTACTGACTGAATGAAAGGAGCTGGCATCTCACTCTCTTTGAATCTTCTTTATCATGCTAAGAGGAGCAGGAAAAAGCAAAAAATTTCAGAATTGCACCTTGCAATGCGGAGAAATTACTGTTTGTGCATTTACAATATTCATTGATTTTTGCCATTGAAAAACGTCCAGAAATGATTGAAGCTACTGACTGAATGAAAGGAGCTGGCATCTCACTCTCTTTGAATCTTCTTTATCATGCTAAGAGGAGCAGGAAAAAGCAAAAAATTTCAGAATTGCACCTTGCAATGCGGAGAAATTACTGTTTGTGCATTTACAATATTCATTGATTTTTGCCATTGAAAAACGTCCAGAAATGATTGAAGCTACTGACTGAATGAAAGGAGCTGGCATCTCACTCTCTTTGAATCTTCTTTATCATGCTAAGAGGAGCAGGAAAAAGCAAAAAATTTCAGAATTGCACCTTGCAATGCGGAGAAATTACTCTTTGTGCATTTACAATATTCATTGATTTTTGCCATTGAAAAACATCATGTTATTCATATACCAGAAATGTTTGAAGCTACTGACTGAATGAAAGGAGCTGGCATCTCACTCTCTTTGAATCTTCTTTATCATGCTAAGAGGAGCAGGAAAAAGCAAAAAATTTCAGAATTGCACCTTGCAATGCGGAGAAATTACTGTTTGTGCATTTACAATATTCATTGATTTTTGCCATTGAAAAACATCATGTTATTCATATACCAGAAATGTTTGAAGCTACTGACTGAATGAAAGGAGCTGGCATCTCACTCTCTTTGAATCTTCTTTATCATGCTAAGAGGAGCAGGAAAAAGCAAAAAATTTCAGAATTGCACCTTGCAATGTGGAGAAATTACTGTTTGTGCATTTACAATATTCATTGATTTTTACCATTGAAAAACGTCCAGAAATGATTGAAGCTACTGACTGAATGAAAGTAGCTGGCATCTCACTCTCTTTGAATCTTCTTTATCATGCTAAGAGGAGCAGGAAAAAGCAAAAAATTTCAGACTTGCACCTTGCAATGCGGAGAAATTACTGTTTGTGCATTTACAATATTCATTGATTTTTGCCATTGAAAAACATCATGTTATTCATATACCAGAAATGTTTGAAGCTACTGACTGAATGAAAGGAGCTGGCATCTCACTCTCTTTGAATCTTCTTTATCATGCTAAGAGGAGCAGGAAAAAGCAAAAAATTTCAGAATTGCACCTTGCAATGCGGAGAAATTACTGTTTGTGCATTTACAATATTCATTGATTTTTGCCATTGAAAAACGTCCAGAAATGATTGAAGCTACTGACTGAATGAAAGGAGCTGGCATCTCACTCTCTTTGAATCTTCTTTATCATGCTAAGAGGAGCAGGAAAAAGCAAAAAATTTCAGAATTGCACCTTGCAATGCGGAGAAATTACTGTTTGTGCATTTACAATATTCATTGATTTTTGCCATTGAAAAACGTCCAGAAATGATTGAAGCTACTGACTGAATGAAAGGAGCTGGCATCTCACTCTCTTTGAATCTTCTTTATCATGCTAAGAGGAGCAGGAAAAATCAAAAAATTTCAGAATTGCACCTTGCAATGCGGAGAAATTACTGTTTGTGCATTTACAATATTCAATGATTTTTGCCATTGAAAAACATGTTATTCATATACCAGAAATGTTTGAAGCTACTGACTGAATGAAAGGAGCTGGCACCTCACTCTCTTTGAATCTTCTTTATCATGCTAAGAGGAGCGGGAAAAAGCAAAAAATTTCAGAATTGCACCTTGCAATGCGGAGAAATTACTGTTTGTGCATTTACAATATTCATTGATTTTTGCCATTGAAAAACATCCAGAAATGATTGAAGGTACTGACTGAATGAAAGGAGCTGGCATCTCACTCTCTTTGAATCTTCTTTATCATGCTAAGAGGAGCAGGAAAAAGCAAAAAATTTCAGAATTGCACCTTGCAATGCGGAGAAATTACTGTTTGTGCATTTACAATATTCATTGATTTTTGCCATTGAAAAACGTCCAGAAATGATTGAAGCTACTGACTGAATGAAAGGAGCTGGCATCTCACTCTCTTTGAATCTTCTTTATCATGCTAAGAGGAGCAGGAAAAAGCAAAAAAATTCAGAATTGCACCTTGCAATGCGGAGAAATTACTGTTTGTGCATTTACAATATTCATTGATTTTTGCCATTGAAAAACATCATGTTATTCATATACCAGAAATGATTGAAGCTACTGACTGAATGAAAGGAGCTGGCATCTCACTCTCTTTGAATCTTCTTTATCATGCTAAGAGGAGCAGGAAAAAGCAAAAAATTTCAGAATTGCACCTTGCAATGCGGAGAAATTACTGTTTGTGCATTTACAATATTCATTGATTTTTGCCATTGAAAAACGTCCAGAAATGATTGAAGCTACTGACTGAATGAAAGGAGCTGGCATCTCACTCTCTTTGAATCTTCTTTATCATGCTAAGAGGAGCAGGAAAAAGCAAAAAATTTCAGAATTGCACCTTGCAATGCGGAGAAATTACTCTTTGTGCATTTACAATATTCATTGATTTTTGCCATTGAAAAACATCATGTTATTCATATACCAGAAATGTTTGAAGCTACTGACTGAATGAAAGGAGCTGGCATCTCACTCTCTTTGAATCTTCTTTATCATGCTAAGAGGAGCAGGAAAAAGCAAAAAATTTCAGAATTGCACCTTGCAATGCGGAGAAATTACTGTTTGTGCATTTACAATATTCATTGATTTTTGCCATTGAAAAACATCATGTTATTCATATACCAGAAATGTTTGAAGCTACTGACTGAATGAAAGGAGCTGGCATCTCACTCTCTTTGAATCTTCTTTATCATGCTAAGAGGAGCAGGAAAAAGCAAAAAATTTCAGAATTGCACCTTGCAATGTGGAGAAATTACTGTTTGTGCATTTACAATATTCATTGATTTTTACCATTGAAAAACGTCCAGAAATGATTGAAGCTACTGACTGAATGAAAGTAGCTGGCATCTCACTCTCTTTGAATCTTCTTTATCATGCTAAGAGGAGCAGGAAAAAGCAAAAAATTTCAGACTTGCACCTTGCAATGCGGAGAAATTACTGTTTGTGCATTTACAATATTCATTGATTTTTGCCATTGAAAAACATCATGTTATTCATATACCAGAAATGTTTGAAGCTACTGACTGAATGAAAGGAGCTGGCATCTCACTCTCTTTGAATCTTCTTTATCATGCTAAGAGGAGCAGGAAAAAGCAAAAAATTTCAGAATTGCACCTTGCAATGCGGAGAAATTACTGTTTGTGCATTTACAATATTCATTGATTTTTGCCATTGAAAAACGTCCAGAAATGATTGAAGCTACTGACTGAATGAAAGGAGCTGGCATCTCACTCTCTTTGAATCTTCTTTATCATGCTAAGAGGAGCAGGAAAAAGCAAAAAATTTCAGAATTGCACCTTGCAATGCGGAGAAATTACTGTTTGTGCATTTACAATATTCATTGATTTTTGCCATTGAAAAACGTCCAGAAATGATTGAAGCTACTGACTGAATGAAAGGAGCTGGCATCTCACTCTCTTTGAATCTTCTTTATCATGCTAAGAGGAGCAGGAAAAATCAAAAAATTTCAGAATTGCACCTTGCAATGCGGAGAAATTACTGTTTGTGCATTTACAATATTCAATGATTTTTGCCATTGAAAAACATGTTATTCATATACCAGAAATGTTTGAAGCTACTGACTGAATGAAAGGAGCTGGCACCTCACTCTCTTTGAATCTTCTTTATCATGCTAAGAGGAGCGGGAAAAAGCAAAAAATTTCAGAATTGCACCTTGCAATGCGGAGAAATTACTGTTTGTGCATTTACAATATTCATTGATTTTTGCCATTGAAAAACATCCAGAAATGATTGAAGGTACTGACTGAATGAAAGGAGCTGGCATCTCACTCTCTTTGAATCTTCTTTATCATGCTAAGAGGAGCAGGAAAAAGCAAAAAATTTCAGAATTGCACCTTGCAATGCGGAGAAATTACTGTTTGTGCATTTACAATATTCATTGATTTTTGCCATTGAAAAACGTCCAGAAATGATTGAAGCTACTGACTGAATGAAAGGAGCTGGCATCTCACTCTCTTTGAATCTTCTTTATCATGCTAAGAGGAGCAGGAAAAAGCAAAAAAATTCAGAATTGCACCTTGCAATGCGGAGAAATTACTGTTTGTGCATTTACAATATTCATTGATTTTTGCCATTGAAAAACATCATGTTATTCATATACCAGAAATGATTGAAGCTACTGACTGAATGAAAGGAGCTGGCATCTCACTCTCTTTGAATCTTCTTTATCATGCTAAGAGGAGCAGGAAAAAGCAAAAAATTTCAGAATTGCACCTTGCAATGTGGAGAAATTACTGTTTGTGCATTTACAATATTCATTGATTTTTACCATTGAAAAACGTCCAGAAATGATTGAAGCTACTGACTGAATGAAAGTAGCTGGCATCTCACTCTCTTTGAATCTTCTTTATCATGCTAAGAGGAGCAGGAAAAAGCAAAAAATTTCAGACTTGCACCTTGCAATGCGGAGAAATTACTGTTTGTGCATTTACAATATTCATTGATTTTTGCCATTGAAAAACATCATGTTATTCATATACCAGAAATGTTTGAAGCTACTGACTGAATGAAAGGAGCTGGCATCTCACTCTCTTTGAATCTTCTTTATCATGCTAAGAGGAGCAGGAAAAAGCAAAAAATTTCAGAATTGCACCTTGCAATGCGGAGAAATTACTGTTTGTGCATTTACAATATTCATTGATTTTTGCCATTGAAAAACGTCCAGAAATGATTGAAGCTACTGACTGAATGAAAGGAGCTGGCATCTCACTCTCTTTGAATCTTGTTTATCATGCTAAGAGGAGCAGGAAAAAGCAAAAAATTTCAGAATTGCACCTTGCAATGCGGAGAAATTACTGTTTGTGCATTTACAATATTCATTGATTTTTGCCATTGAAAAACGTCCAGAAATGATTGAAGCTACTGACTGAATGAAAGGAGCTGGCATCTCACTCTCTTTGAATCTTCTTTATCATGCTAAGAGGAGCAGGAAAAAGCAAAAAAATTCAGAATTGCACCTTGCAATGCGGAGAAATCACTGTTTGTGCATTTACAATATTCATTGATTTTTGCCATTGAAAAACATCATGTTATTCATATACCAGAAATGATTGAAGCTACTGACTGAATGAAAGGAGCTGGCATCTCACTCTCTTTGAATCTTCTTTATCATGCTAAGAGGAGCAGGAAAAAGCAAAAAATTTCAGAATTGCACCTTGCAATGCGGAGAAATTACTGTTTGTGCATTTACAATATTCATTGATTTTTGCCATTGAAAAACGTCCAGAAATGATTGAAGCTACTGACTGAATGAAAGGAACTGGCATCTCACTCTCTTTGAATCTTCTTTATCATGCTAAGAGGAGCAGGAAAAAGCAAAAAATTTCAGAATTGCACCTTGCAATGCGGAGAAATTACTGTTTGTGCATTTACAAAATTCATTGATTTTTGCCATTGAAAAACATCATGTTATTCATATACCAGAAATGTTTGAAGCTACTGACTGAATGAAAGGAGCTGACATCTCACTCTCTTTGAATCTTCTTTATCATGCTAAGATTAGCAGGAAAAAGCAAAAAATTTCAGAATTGCACCTTGCAATGCGGAGAAATTACTGTTTGTGCATTTACAATATTCATTGATTTTTGCCATTGAAAAACGTCCAGAAATGATTGAAGCTACTGACTGAATGAAAGGAGCTGGCATCTCACTCTCTTTGAATCTTCTTTATCATGGTAAGAGGAGCAGGAAAAAGCAAAAAATTTCAGAATTGCACCTTGCAATGCGGAGAAATTACTCTTTGTGCATTTACAATATTCATTGATTTTTGCCATTGAAAAACATCATGTTATTCATATACCAGAAATGTTTGAAGCTACTGACTGAATGAAAGGAGCTGGCATCTCACTCTCTTTGAATCTTCTTTATCATGCTAAGAGGAGCAGGAAAAAGCAAAAAATTTCAGAATTGCACCTTGCAATGCGGAGAAATTACTCTTTGTGCATTTACAATATTCATTGATTTTTGCCATTGAAAAACGTCCAGAAATGATTGAAGCTACTGACTGAATGAAAGGAGCTGGCATCTCACTCTCTTTGAATCTTCTTTATCATGCTAAGAGGAGCAGGAAAAAGCAAAAAATTTCAGAATTGCACCTTGCAATGCGGAGAAATTACTGTTTGTGCATTTACAATATTCATTGATTTTTGCCATTGAAAAACGTCCAGAAATGATTGAAGCTACTGACTGAATGAAAGGAGCTGGCATCTCACTCTCTTTGAATCTTCTTTATCATGCTAAGAGGAGCAGGAAAAAGCAAAAAATTTCAGAATTGCACCTTGCAATGCGGAGAAATTACTGTTTGTGCATTTACAATATTCATTGATTTTTGCCATTGAAAAACATCATGTTATTCATATACCAGAAATGTTTGAAGCTACTGACTGAATGAAAGGAGCTGGCATCTCACTCTCTTTGAATCTTCTTTATCATGCTAAGAGGAGCAGGAAAAAGCAAAAAATTTCAGAATTGCACCTTGCAATGCGGAGAAATTACTGTTTGTGCATTTACAATATTCATTGATTTTTGCCATTGAAAAACATCATGTTATTCATATACCAGAAATGTTTGTAGCTACTGACTGAATGAAAGGAGCTGGCATCTCACTCTCTTTGAATCTTCTTTATCATGCTAAGAGGAGCAGGAAAAAGCAAAAAATTTCAGAATTGCACCTTGCAATGCGGAGAAATTACTGTTTGTGCATTTACAATATTCATTGATTTTTGCCATTGAAAAACGTCCAGAAATGATTGAAGCTACTGACTGAATGAAAGGAGCTGGCATCTCACTCTCTTTGAATCTTCTTTATCATGCTAAGAGGAGCAGGAAAAAGCAAAAAATTTCAGAATTGCACCTTGCAATGCGGAGAAATTACTGTTTGTGCATTTACAATATTTATTGATTTTTGCCATTGAAAAACGTCCAGAAATGATTGAAGCTACTGACTGAATGAAAGGAGCTGGCATCTCACTCTCTTTGAATCTTCTTTATCATGCTAAGAGGAGCAGGAAAAAGCAAAAAATTTCAGAATTGCACCTTGCAATGCGGAGAAATTACTCTTTGTGCATTTACAATATTCATTGATTTTTGCCATTGAAAAACATCATGTTATTCATATACCAGAAATGTTTGAAGCTACTGACTGAATGAAAGGAGCTGGCATCTCACTCTCTTTGAATCTTCTTTATCATGCTAAGAGGAGCAGGAAAAAGCAAAAAATTTCAGAATTGCACCTTGCAATGCGGAGAAATTACTGTTTGTGCATTTACAATATTCATTGATTTTTGCCATTGAAAAACATCATGTTATTCATATACCAGAAATGTTTGAAGCTACTGACTGAATGAAAGGAGCTGGCATCTCACTCTCTTTGAATCTTCTTTATCATGCTAAGAGGAGCAGGAAAAAGCAAAAAATTTCAGAATTGCACCTTGCAATGCGGAGAAATTACTGTTTGTGCATTTACAATATTCATTGATTTTTGCCATTGAAAAACGTCCAGAAATGATTGAAGCTACTGACTGAATGAAAGGAGCTGGCATCTCACTCTCTTTGAATCTTGTTTATCATGCTAAGAGGAGCAGGAAAAAGCAAAAAATTTCAGAATTGCACCTTGCAATGCGGAGAAATTACTGTTTGTGCATTTACAATATTCATTGATTTTTGCCATTGAAAAACGTCCAGAAATGATTGAAGCTACTGACTGAATGAAAGGAGCTGGCATCTCACTCTCTTTGAATCTTCTTTATCATGCTAAGAGGAGCAGGAAAAAGCAAAAAAATTCAGAATTGCACCTTGCAATGCGGAGAAATCACTGTTTGTGCATTTACAATATTCATTGATTTTTGCCATTGAAAAACATCATGTTATTCATATACCAGAAATGATTGAAGCTACTGACTGAATGAAAGGAGCTGGCATCTCACTCTCTTTGAATCTTCTTTATCATGCTAAGAGGAGCAGGAAAAAGCAAAAAATTTCAGAATTGCACCTTGCAATGCGGAGAAATTACTGTTTGTGCATTTACAATATTCATTGATTTTTGCCATTGAAAAACGTCCAGAAATGATTGAAGCTACTGACTGAATGAAAGGAACTGGCATCTCACTCTCTTTGAATCTTCTTTATCATGCTAAGAGGAGCAGGAAAAAGCAAAAAATTTCAGAATTGCACCTTGCAATGCGGAGAAATTACTGTTTGTGCATTTACAAAATTCATTGATTTTTGCCATTGAAAAACATCATGTTATTCATATACCAGAAATGTTTGAAGCTACTGACTGAATGAAAGGAGCTGACATCTCACTCTCTTTGAATCTTCTTTATCATGCTAAGAGGAGCAGGAAAAAGCAAAAAATTTCAGAATTGCACCTTGCAATGCGGAGAAATTACTGTTTGTGCATTTACAATATTCATTGATTTTTGCCATTGAAAAACGTCCAGAAATGATTGAAGCTACTGACTGAATGAAAGGAGCTGGCATCTCACTCTCTTTGAATCTTCTTTATCATGGTAAGAAGAGCAGGAAAAAGCAAAAAATTTCAGAATTGCACCTTGCAATGCGGAGAAATTACTCTTTGTGCATTTACAATATTCATTGATTTTTGCCATTGAAAAACATCATGTTATTCATATACCAGAAATGTTTGAAGCTACTGACTGAATGAAAGGAGCTGGCATCTCACTCTCTTTGAATCTTCTTTATCATGCTAAGAGGAGCAGGAAAAAGCAAAAAATTTCAGAATTGCACCTTGCAATGCGGAGAAATTACTCTTTGTGCATTTACAATATTCATTGATTTTTGCCATTGAAAAACGTCCAGAAATGATTGAAGCTACTGACTGAATGAAAGGAGCTGGCATCTCACTCTCTTTGAATCTTCTTTATCATGCTAAGACGAGCAGGAAAAAGCAAAAAATTTCAGAATTGCACCTTGCAATGCGGAGAAATTACTGTTTGTGCATTTACAATATTCATTGATTTTTGCCATTGAAAAACGTCCAGAAATGATTGAAGCTACTGACTGAATGAAAGGAGCTGGCATCTCACTCTCTTTGAATCTTCTTTATCATGCTAAGAGGAGCAGGAAAAAGCAAAAAATTTCAGAATTGCACCTTGCAATGCGGAGAAATTACTGTTTGTGCATTTACAATATTCATTGATTTTTGCCATTGAAAAACATCATGTTATTCATATACCAGAAATGTTTGAAGCTACTGACTGAATGAAAGGAGCTGGCATCTCACTCTCTTTGAATCTTCTTTATCATGCTAAGAGGAGCAGGAAAAAGCAAAAAATTTCAGAATTGCACCTTGCAATGCGGAGAAATTACTGTTTGTGCATTTACAATATTCATTGATTTTTGCCACTGAAAAACATCATGTTATTCATATACCAGAAATGTTTGTAGCTACTGACTGAATGAAAGGAGCTGGCATCTCACTCTCTTTGAATCTTCTTTATCATGCTAAGAGGAGCAGGAAAAAGCAAAAAATTTCAGAATTGCACCTTGCAATGCGGAGAAATTACTGTTTGTGCATTTACAATATTCATTGATTTTTGCCATTGAAAAACGTCCAGAAATGATTGAAGCTACTGACTGAATGAAAGGAGCTGGCATCTCACTCTCTTTGAATCTTCTTTATCATGCTAAGAGGAGCAGGAAAAAGCAAAAAATTTCAGAATTGCACCTTGCAATGCGGAGAAATTACTGTTTGTGCATTTACAATATTCATTGATTTTTGCCATTGAAAAACGTCCAGAAATGATTGAAGCTACTGACTGAATGAAAGGAGCTGGCATCTCACTCTCTTTGAATCTTCTTTATCATGCTAAGAGGAGCAGGAAAAAGCAAAAAATTTCAGAATTGCACCTTGCAATGCGGAGAAATTACTCTTTGTGCATTTACAATATTCATTGATTTTTGCCATTGAAAAACATCATGTTATTCATATACCAGAAATGTTTGAAGCTACTGACTGAATGAAAGGAGCTGGCATCTCACTCTCTTTGAATCTTCTTTATCATGCTAAGAGGAGCAGGAAAAAGCAAAAAATTTCAGAATTGCACCTTGCAATGCGGAGAAATTACTGTTTGTGCATTTACAATATTCATTGATTTTTGCCATTGAAAAACATCATGTTATTCATATACCAGAAATGTTTGAAGCTACTGACTGAATGAAAGGAGCTGGCATCTCACTCTCTTTGAATCTTCTTTATCATGCTAAGAGGAGCAGGAAAAAGCAAAAAATTTCAGAATTGCACCTTGCAATGTGGAGAAATTACTGTTTGTGCATTTACAATATTCATTGATTTTTACCATTGAAAAACGTCCAGAAATGATTGAAGCTACTGACTGAATGAAAGTAGCTGGCATCTCACTCTCTTTGAATCTTCTTTATCATGCTAAGAGGAGCAGGAAAAAGCAAAAAATTTCAGACTTGCACCTTGCAATGCGGAGAAATTACTGTTTGTGCATTTACAATATTCATTGATTTTTGCCATTGAAAAACATCATGTTATTCATATACCAGAAATGTTTGAAGCTACTGACTGAATGAAAGGAGCTGGCATCTCACTCTCTTTGAATCTTCTTTATCATGCTAAGAGGAGCAGGAAAAAGCAAAAAATTTCAGAATTGCACCTTGCAATGCGGAGAAATTACTGTTTGTGCATTTACAATATTCATTGATTTTTGCCATTGAAAAACGTCCAGAAATGATTGAAGCTACTGACTGAATGAAAGGAGCTGGCATCTCACTCTCTTTGAATCTTCTTTATCATGCTAAGAGGAGCAGGAAAAAGCAAAAAATTTCAGAATTGCACCTTGCAATGCGGAGAAATTACTGTTTGTGCATTTACAATATTCATTGATTTTTGCCATTGAAAAACGTCCAGAAATGATTGAAGCTACTGACTGAATGAAAGGAGCTGGCATCTCACTCTCTTTGAATCTTCTTTATCATGCTAAGAGGAGCAGGAAAAATCAAAAAATTTCAGAATTGCACCTTGCAATGCGGAGAAATTACTGTTTGTGCATTTACAATATTCAATGATTTTTGCCATTGAAAAACATGTTATTCATATACCAGAAATGTTTGAAGCTACTGACTGAATGAAAGGAGCTGGCACCTCACTCTCTTTGAATCTTCTTTATCATGCTAAGAGGAGCGGGAAAAAGCAAAAAATTTCAGAATTGCACCTTGCAATGCGGAGAAATTACTGTTTGTGCATTTACAATATTCATTGATTTTTGCCATTGAAAAACATCCAGAAATGATTGAAGGTACTGACTGAATGAAAGGAGCTGGCATCTCACTCTCTTTGAATCTTCTTTATCATGCTAAGAGGAGCAGGAAAAAGCAAAAAATTTCAGAATTGCACCTTGCAATGCGGAGAAATTACTGTTTGTGCATTTACAATATTCATTGATTTTTGCCATTGAAAAACGTCCAGAAATGATTGAAGCTACTGACTGAATGAAAGGAGCTGGCATCTCACTCTCTTTGAATCTTCTTTATCATGCTAAGAGGAGCAGGAAAAAGCAAAAAATTTCAGAATTGCACCTTGCAATGCGGAGAAATTACTGTTTGTGCATTTACAATATTCATTGATTTTTGCCATTGAAAAACGTCCAGAAATGATTGAAGCTACTGACTGAATGAAAGGAGCTGGCATCTCACTCTCTTTGAATCTTCTTTATCATGCTAAGAGGAGCAGGAAAAAGCAAAAAATTTCAGAATTGCACCTTGCAATGCGGAGAAATTACTCTTTGTGCATTTACAATATTCATTGATTTTTGCCATTGAAAAACATCATGTTATTCATATACCAGAAATGTTTGAAGCTACTGACTGAATGAAAGGAGCTGGCATCTCACTCTCTTTGAATCTTCTTTATCATGCTAAGAGGAGCAGGAAAAAGCAAAAAATTTCAGAATTGCACCTTGCAATGCGGAGAAATTACTGTTTGTGCATTTACAATATTCATTGATTTTTGCCATTGAAAAACATCATGTTATTCATATACCAGAAATGTTTGAAGCTACTGACTGAATGAAAGGAGCTGGCATCTCACTCTCTTTGAATCTTCTTTATCATGCTAAGAGGAGCAGGAAAAAGCAAAAAATTTCAGAATTGCACCTTGCAATGTGGAGAAATTACTGTTTGTGCATTTACAATATTCATTGATTTTTACCATTGAAAAACGTCCAGAAATGATTGAAGCTACTGACTGAATGAAAGTAGCTGGCATCTCACTCTCTTTGAATCTTCTTTATCATGCTAAGAGGAGCAGGAAAAAGCAAAAAATTTCAGACTTGCACCTTGCAATGCGGAGAAATTACTGTTTGTGCATTTACAATATTCATTGATTTTTGCCATTGAAAAACATCATGTTATTCATATACCAGAAATGTTTGAAGCTACTGACTGAATGAAAGGAGCTGGCATCTCACTCTCTTTGAATCTTCTTTATCATGCTAAGAGGAGCAGGAAAAAGCAAAAAATTTCAGAATTGCACCTTGCAATGCGGAGAAATTACTGTTTGTGCATTTACAATATTCATTGATTTTTGCCATTGAAAAACGTCCAGAAATGATTGAAGCTACTGACTGAATGAAAGGAGCTGGCATCTCACTCTCTTTGAATCTTCTTTATCATGCTAAGAGGAGCAGGAAAAAGCAAAAAATTTCAGAATTGCACCTTGCAATGCGGAGAAATTACTGTTTGTGCATTTACAATATTCATTGATTTTTGCCATTGAAAAACGTCCAGAAATGATTGAAGCTACTGACTGAATGAAAGGAGCTGGCATCTCACTCTCTTTGAATCTTCTTTATCATGCTAAGAGGAGCAGGAAAAAGCAAAAAATTTCAGAATTGCACCTTGCAATGCGGAGAAATTACTCTTTGTGCATTTACAATATTCATTGATTTTTGCCATTGAAAAACATCATGTTATTCATATACCAGAAATGTTTGAAGCTACTGACTGAATGAAAGGAGCTGGCATCTCACTCTCTTTGAATCTTCTTTATCATGCTAAGAGGAGCAGGAAAAAGCAAAAAATTTCAGAATTGCACCTTGCAATGCGGAGAAATTACTGTTTGTGCATTTACAATATTCATTGATTTTTGCCATTGAAAAACATCATGTTATTCATATACCAGAAATGTTTGAAGCTACTGACTGAATGAAAGGAGCTGGCATCTCACTCTCTTTGAATCTTCTTTATCATGCTAAGAGGAGCAGGAAAAAGCAAAAAATTTCAGAATTGCACCTTGCAATGTGGAGAAATTACTGTTTGTGCATTTACAATATTCATTGATTTTTACCATTGAAAAACGTCCAGAAATGATTGAAGCTACTGACTGAATGAAAGTAGCTGGCATCTCACTCTCTTTGAATCTTCTTTATCATGCTAAGAGGAGCAGGAAAAAGCAAAAAATTTCAGACTTGCACCTTGCAATGCGGAGAAATTACTGTTTGTGCATTTACAATATTCATTGATTTTTGCCATTGAAAAACATCATGTTATTCATATACCAGAAATGTTTGAAGCTACTGACTGAATGAAAGGAGCTGGCATCTCACTCTCTTTGAATCTTCTTTATCATGCTAAGAGGAGCAGGAAAAAGCAAAAAATTTCAGAATTGCACCTTGCAATGCGGAGAAATTACTGTTTGTGCATTTACAATATTCATTGATTTTTGCCATTGAAAAACGTCCAGAAATGATTGAAGCTACTGACTGAATGAAAGGAGCTGGCATCTCACTCTCTTTGAATCTTCTTTATCATGCTAAGAGGAGCAGGAAAAAGCAAAAAATTTCAGAATTGCACCTTGCAATGCGGAGAAATTACTGTTTGTGCATTTACAATATTCATTGATTTTTGCCATTGAAAAACATCCAGAAATGATTGAAGGTACTGACTGAATGAAAGGAGCTGGCATCTCACTCTCTTTGAATCTTCTTTATCATGCTAAGAGGAGCAGGAAAAAGCAAAAAATTTCAGAATTGCACCTTGCAATGCGGAGAAATTACTGTTTGTGCATTTACAATATTCATTGATTTTTGCCATTGAAAAACGTCCAGAAATGATTGAAGCTACTGACTGAATGAAAGGAGCTGGCATCTCACTCTCTTTGAATCTTCTTTATCATGCTAAGAGGAGCAGGAAAAAGCAAAAAATTTCAGAATTGCACCTTGCAATGCGGAGAAATTACTGTTTGTGCATTTACAATATTCATTGATTTTTGCCATTGAAAAACGTCCAGAAATGATTGAAGCTACTGACTGAATGAAAGGAGCTGGCATCTCACTCTCTTTGAATCTTCTTTATCATGCTAAGAGGAGCAGGAAAGAGCAAAAAATTTCAGAATTGCACCTTGCAATGCGGAGAAATTACTCTTTGTGCATTTACAATATTCATTGATTTTTGCCATTGAAAAACATCATGTTATTCATATACCAGAAATGTTTGAAGCTACTGACTGAATGAAAGGAGCTGGCATCTCACTCTCTTTGAATCTTCTTTATCATGCTAAGAGGAGCAGGAAAAAGCAAAAAATTTCAGAATTGCACCTTGCAATGTGGAGAAATTACTGTTTGTGCATTTACAATATTCATTGATTTTTACCATTGAAAAACGTCCAGAAATGATTGAAGCTACTGACTGAATGAAAGTAGCTGGCATCTCACTCTCTTAGAATCTTCTTTATCATGCTAAGAGGAGCAGGAAAAAGCAAAAAATTTCAGACTTGCACCTTGCAATGCGGAGAAATTACTGTTTGTGCATTTACAATATTCATTGATTTTTGCCATTGAAAAACATCATGTTATTCATATACCAGAAATGTTTGAAGCTACTGACTGAATGAAAGGAGCTGGCATCTCACTCTCTTTGAATCTTCTTTATCATGCTAAGAGGAGCAGGAAAAATCAAAAAATTTCAGAATTGCACCTTGCAATGCGGAGAAATTACTGTTTGTGCATTTACAATATTCAATGATTTTTGCCATTGAAAAACATGTTATTCATATACCAGAAATGTTTGAAGCTACTGACTGAATGAAAGGAGCTGGCACCTCACTCTCTTTGAATCTTCTTTATCATGCTAAGAGGAGCGGGAAAAAGCAAAAAATTTCAGAATTGCACCTTGCAATGCGGAGAAATTACTGTTTGTGCATTTACAATATTCATTGATTTTTGCCATTGAAAAACATCCAGAAATGATTGAAGGTACTGACTGAATGAAAGGAGCTGGCATCTCACTCTCTTTGAATCTTCTTTATCATGCTAAGAGGAGCAGGAAAAAGCAAAAAATTTCAGAATTGCACCTTGCAATGCGGAGAAATTACTGTTTGTGCATTTACAATATTCATTGATTTTTGCCATTGAAAAACGTCCAGAAATGATTGAAGCTACTGACTGAATGAAAGGAGCTGGCATCTCACTCTCTTTGAATCTTCTTTATCATGCTAAGAGGAGCAGGAAAAAGCAAAAAATTTCAGAATTGCACCTTGCAATGCGGAGAAATTACTGTTTGTGCATTTACAATATTCATTGATTTTTGCCATTGAAAAACGTCCAGAAATGATTGAAGCTACTGACTGAATGAAAGGAGCTGGCATCTCACTCTCTTTGAATCTTCTTTATCATGCTAAGAGGAGCAGGAAAAAGCAAAAAATTTCAGAATTGCACCTTGCAATGCGGAGAAATTACTCTTTGTGCATTTACAATATTCATTGATTTTTGCCATTGAAAAACATCATGTTATTCATATACCAGAAATGTTTGAAGCTACTGACTGAATGAAAGGAGCTGGCATCTCACTCTCTTTGAATCTTCTTTATCATGCTAAGAGGAGCAGGAAAAAGCAAAAAATTTCAGAATTGCACCTTGCAATGCGGAGAAATTACTGTTTGTGCATTTACAATATTCATTGATTTTTGCCATTGAAAAACATCATGTTATTCATATACCAGAAATGTTTGAAGCTACTGACTGAATGAAAGGAGCTGGCATCTCACTCTCTTTGAATCTTCTTTATCATGCTAAGAGGAGCAGGAAAAAGCAAAAAATTTCAGAATTGCACCTTGCAATGTGGAGAAATTACTGTTTGTGCATTTACAATATTCATTGATTTTTACCATTGAAAAACGTCCAGAAATGATTGAAGCTACTGACTGAATGAAAGTAGCTGGCATCTCACTCTCTTTGAATCTTCTTTATCATGCTAAGAGGAGCAGGAAAAAGCAAAAAATTTCAGACTTGCACCTTGCAATGCGGAGAAATTACTGTTTGTGCATTTACAATATTCATTGATTTTTGCCATTGAAAAACATCATGTTATTCATATACCAGAAATGTTTGAAGCTACTGACTGAATGAAAGGAGCTGGCATCTCACTCTCTTTGAATCTTCTTTATCATGCTAAGAGTAGCAGGAAAAAGCAAAAAATTTCAGAATTGCACCTTGCAATGCGGAGAAATTACTGTTTGTGCATTTACAATATTCATTGATTTTTGCCATTGAAAAACGTCCAGAAATGATTGAAGCTACTGACTGAATGAAAGGAGCTGGCATCTCACTCTCTTTGAATCTTCTTTATCATGCTAAGAGGAGCAGGAAAAAGCAAAAAATTTCAGAATTGCACTTTGCAATGCGGAGAAATTACTGTTTGTGCATTTACAATATTCATTGATTTTTGCCATTGAAAAACGTCCAGAAATGATTGAAGCTACTGACTGAATGAAAGGAGCTGGCATCTCACTCTCTTTGAATCTTCTTTATCATGCTAAGAGGAGCAGGAAAAAGCAAAAAATTTCAGAATTGCACCTTGCAATGCGGAGAAATTACTCTTTGTGCATTTACAATATTCATTGATTTTTGCCATTGAAAAACATCATGTTATTCATATACCAGAAATGTTTGAAGCTACTGACTGAATGAAAGGAGCTGGCATCTCACTCTCTTTGAATCTTCTTTATCATGCTAAGAGGAGCAGGAAAAAGCAAAAAATTTCAGAATTGCACCTTGCAATGCGGAGAAATTACTGTTTGTGCATTTACAATATTCATTGATTTTTGCCATTGAAAAACATCATGTTATTCATATACCAGAAATGTTTGAAGCTACTGACTGAATGAAAGGAGCTGGCATCTCACTCTCTTTGAATCTTCTTTATCATGCTAAGAGGAGCAGGAAAAAGCAAAAAATTTCAGAATTGCACCTTGCAATGTGGAGAAATTACTGTTTGTGCATTTACAATATTCATTGATTTTTACCATTGAAAAACGTCCAGAAATGATTGAAGCTACTGACTGAATGAAAGTAGCTGGCATCTCACTCTCTTTGAATCTTCTTTATCATGCTAAGAGGAGCAGGAAAAAGCAAAAAATTTCAGACTTGCACCTTGCAATGCGGAGAAATTACTGTTTGTGCATTTACAATATTCATTGATTTTTGCCATTGAAAAACATCATGTTATTCATATACCAGAAATGTTTGAAGCTACTGACTGAATGAAAGGAGCTGGCATCTCACTCTCTTTGAATCTTCTTTATCATGCTAAGAGGAGCAGGAAAAAGCAAAAAATTTCAGAATTGCACCTTGCAATGCGGAGAAATTACTGTTTGTGCATTTACAATATTCATTGATTTTTGCCATTGAAAAACGTCCAGAAATGATTGAAGCTACTGACTGAATGAAAGGAGCTGGCATCTCACTCTCTTTGAATCTTCTTTATCATGCTAAGAGGAGCAGGAAAAAGCAAAAAATTTCAGAATTGCACCTTGCAATGCGGAGAAATTACTGTTTGTGCATTTACAATATTCATTGATTTTTGCCATTGAAAAACGTCCAGAAATGATTGAAGCTACTGACTGAATGAAAGGAGCTGGCATCTCACTCTCTTTGAATCTTCTTTATCATGCTAAGAGGAGCAGGAAAAATCAAAAAATTTCAGAATTGCACCTTGCAATGCGGAGAAATTACTGTTTGTGCATTTACAATATTCAATGATTTTTGCCATTGAAAAACATGTTATTCATATACCAGAAATGTTTGAAGCTACTGACTGAATGAAAGGAGCTGGCACCTCACTCTCTTTGAATCTTCTTTATCATGCTAAGAGGAGCGGGAAAAAGCAAAAAATTTCAGAATTGCACCTTGCAATGCGGAGAAATTACTGTTTGTGCATTTACAATATTCATTGATTTTTGCCATTGAAAAACATCCAGAAATGATTGAAGGTACTGACTGAATGAAAGGAGCTGGCATCTCACTCTCTTTGAATCTTCTTTATCATGCTAAGAGGAGCAGGAAAAAGCAAAAAATTTCAGAATTGCACCTTGCAATGCGGAGAAATTACTGTTTGTGCATTTACAATATTCATTGATTTTTGCCATTGAAAAACGTCCAGAAATGATTGAAGCTACTGACTGAATGAAAGGAGCTGGCATCTCACTCTCTTTGAATCTTCTTTATCATGCTAAGAGGAGCAGGAAAAAGCAAAAAATTTCAGAATTGCACCTTGCAATGCGGAGAAATTACTGTTTGTGCATTTACAATATTCATTGATTTTTGCCATTGAAAAACGTCCAGAAATGATTGAAGCTACTGACTGAATGAAAGGAGCTGGCATCTCACTCTCTTTGAATCTTCTTTATCATGCTAAGAGGAGCAGGAAAAATCAAAAAATTTCAGAATTGCACCTTGCAATGCGGAGAAATTACTGTTTGTGCATTTACAATATTCAATGATTTTTGCCATTGAAAAACATGTTATTCATATACCAGAAATGTTTGAAGCTACTGACTGAATGAAAGGAGCTGGCACCTCACTCTCTTTGAATCTTCTTTATCATGCTAAGAGGAGCGGGAAAAAGCAAAAAATTTCAGAATTGCACCTTGCAATGCGGAGAAATTACTGTTTGTGCATTTACAATATTCATTGATTTTTGCCATTGAAAAACATCCAGAAATGATTGAAGGTACTGACTGAATGAAAGGAGCTGGCATCTCACTCTCTTTGAATCTTCTTTATCATGCTAAGAGGAGCAGGAAAAAGCAAAAAATTTCAGAATTGCACCTTGCAATGCGGAGAAATTACTGTTTGTGCATTTACAATATTCATTGATTTTTGCCATTGAAAAACGTCCAGAAATGATTGAAGCTACTGACTGAATGAAAGGAGCTGGCATCTCACTCTCTTTGAATCTTCTTTATCATGCTAAGAGGAGCAGGAAAAAGCAAAAAATTTCAGAATTGCACCTTGCAATGCGGAGAAATTACTGTTTGTGCATTTACAATATTCATTGATTTTTGCCATTGAAAAACGTCCAGAAATGATTGAAGCTACTGACTGAATGAAAGGAGCTGGCATCTCACTCTCTTTGAATCTTCTTTATCATGCTAAGAGGAGCAGGAAAAAGCAAAAAATTTCAGAATTGCACCTTGCAATGCGGAGAAATTACTCTTTGTGCATTTACAATATTCATTGATTTTTGCCATTGAAAAACATCATGTTATTCATATACCAGAAATGTTTGAAGCTACTGACTGAATGAAAGGAGCTGGCATCTCACTCTCTTTGAATCTTCTTTATCATGCTAAGTGGAGCAGGAAAAAGCAAAAAATTTCAGAATTGCACCTTGCAATGCGGAGAAATTACTGTTTGTGCATTTACAATATTCATTGATTTTTGCCATTGAAAAACATCATGTTATTCATATACCAGAAATGTTTGAAGCTACTGACTGAATGAAAGGAGCTGGCATCTCACTCTCTTTGAATCTTCTTTATCATGCTAAGAGGAGCAGGAAAAAGCAAAAAATTTCAGAATTGCACCTTGCAATGTGGAGAAATTACTGTTTGTGCATTTACAATATTCATTGATTTTTACCATTGAAAAACGTCCAGAAATGATTGAAGCTACTGACTGAATGAAAGTAGCTGGCATCTCACTCTCTTTGAATCTTCTTTATCATGCTAAGAGGAGCAGGAAAAAGCAAAAAATTTCAGACTTGCACCTTGCAATGCGGAGAAATTACTGTTTGTGCATTTACAATATTCATTGATTTTTGCCATTGAAAAACATCATGTTATTCATATACCAGAAATGTTTGAAGCTACTGACTGAATGAAAGGAGCTGGCATCTCACTCTCTTTGAATCTTCTTTATCATGCTAAGAGGAGCAGGAAAAAGCAAAAAATTTCAGAATTGCACCTTGCAATGCGGAGAAATTACTGTTTGTGCATTTACAATATTCATTGATTTTTGCCATTGAAAAACGTCCAGAAATGATTGAAGCTACTGACTGAATGAAAGGAGCTGGCATCTCACTCTCTTTGAATCTTCTTTATCATGCTAAGAGGAGCAGGAAAAAGCAAAAAATTTCAGAATTGCACCTTGCAATGCGGAGAAATTACTGTTTGTGCATTTACAATATTCATTGATTTTTGCCATTGAAAAACGTCCAGAAATGATTGAAGCTACTGACTGAATGAAAGGAGCTGGCATCTCACTCTCTTTGAATCTTCTTTATCATGCTAAGAGGAGCAGGAAAAATCAAAAAATTTCAGAATTGCACCTTGCAATGCGGAGAAATTACTGTTTGTGCATTTACAATATTCAATGATTTTTGCCATTGAAAAACATGTTATTCATATACCAGAAATGTTTGAAGCTACTGACTGAATGAAAGGAGCTGGCACCTCACTCTCTTTGAATCTTCTTTATCATGCTAAGAGGAGCGGGAAAAAGCAAAAAATTTCAGAATTGCACCTTGCAATGCGGAGAAATTACTGTTTGTGCATTTACAATATTCATTGATTTTTGCCATTGAAAAACATCCAGAAATGATTGAAGGTACTGACTGAATGAAAGGAGCTGGCATCTCACTCTCTTTGAATCTTCTTTATCATGCTAAGAGGAGCAGGAAAAAGCAAAAAATTTCAGAATTGCACCTTGCAATGCGGAGAAATTACTGTTTGTGCATTTACAAGATTCATTGATTTTTGCCATTGAAAAACGTCCAGAAATGATTGAAGCTACTGACTGAATGAAAGGAGCTGGCATCTCACTCTCTTTGAATCTTCTTTATCATGCTAAGAGGAGCAGGAAAGAGCCAAAAATTTCAGAATTGCACCTTGCAATGCGGAGAAATTACAGTTTGTGCATTTACAATATTCATTGATTTTTGCCATTGAAAAACATCCAGAAATGATTGAAGCTACTGACTGAATGAAAGGAGCTGGCATCTCACTCTCTTTGAATATTCTTTATCATGCTAAGAGGAGCAGGAAAAAGCAAAAAATTTCAGAATTGCACCTTGCAATGCGGAGAAATTACTGTTTGTGCATTTACAATATTCATTGATTTTTGCCATTGAAAAACATCATGTTATTCATATACCAGAAATGTTTGAAGCTACTGACTGAATGAAAGGAGCTGGCATCTCACTCTCTTTGAATCTTCTTTATCATGCTAAGAGGAGCAGGAAAAAGCAAAAAATTTCAGAATTGCACCTTGCAATGCGGAGAAATTACTGTTTGTGCATTTACAATATTCATTGATTTTTGCCATTGAAAAACATCATGTTATTCATATACCAGAAATGTTTGAAGCTACTGACTGAATGAAAGGAGCTGGCATCTCACTCTCTTTGAATCTTCTTTATCATGCTAAGAGGAGCAGGAAAAAGCAAAAAATTTCAGAATTGCACCTTGCAATGTGGAGAAATTACTGTTTGTGCACTTACAATATTCATTGATTTTTACCATTGAAAAACGTCCAGAAATGGTTGAAGCTACTGACTGAATGAAAGTAGCTGGCATCTCACTCTCTTTGAATCTTCTTTATCATGCTAAGAGGAGCAGGAAAAAGCAAAAAATTTCAGAATTGCACCTTGCAATGCAGAGAAATTACTGTTTGTGCATTTACAATATTCATTGATTTTTGCCATTGAAAAACATCATGTTATTCATATACCAGAAATGTTTGAAGCTACTGACTGAATGAAAGGAGCTGGCATCTCACTCTCTTTGAATCTTCTTTATCATGCTAAGAGGAGCAGGAAAAAGCAAAAAATTTCAGAATTGCACCTTGCAATGTGGAGAAATTACTGTTTGTGCATTTACAATATTCATTGATTTTTACCATTGAAAAACGTCCAGAAATGATTGAAGCTACTGACTGAATGAAAGTAGCTGGCATCTCACTCTCTTTGAATCTTCTTTATCATGCTAAGAGGAGCAGGAAAAAGCAAAAAATTTCAGACTTGCACCTTGCAATGCGGAGAAATTACTGTTTGTGCATTTACAATATTCATTGATTTTTGCCATTGAAAAACATCATGTTATTCATATACCAGAAATGTTTGAAGCTACTGACTGAATGAAAGGAGCTGGCATCTCACTCTCTTTGAATCTTCTTTATCATGCTAAGAGGAGCAGGAAAAAGCAAAAAATTTCAGAATTGCACCTTGCAATGCGGAGAAATTACTGTTTGTGCATTTACAATATTCATTGATTTTTGCCATTGAAAAACGTCCAGAAATGATTGAAGCTACTGACTGAATGAAAGGAGCTGGCATCTCACTCTCTTTGAATCTTGTTTATCATGCTAAGAGGAGCAGGAAAAAGCAAAAAATTTCAGAATTGCACCTTGCAATGCGGAGAAATTACTGTTTGTGCATTTACAATATTCATTGATTTTTGCCATTGAAAAACATCCAGAAATGATTGAAGCTACTGACTGAATGAAAGGAGCTGGCATCTCACTCTCTTTGAATCTTCTTTATCATGCTAAGAGGAGCAGGAAAAAGCAAAAAATTTCAGAATTGCACCTTGCAATGCGGAGAAATTACTGTTTGTGCATTTACAATATTCATTGATTTTTGCCATTGAAAAACATCATGTTATTCATATACCAGAAATGATTGAAGCTACTGACTGAATGAAAGGAGCTGGCATCTCACTCTCTTTGAATCTTCTTTATCATGCTAAGAGGAGCAGGAAAAAGCAAAAAATTTCAGAATTGCACCTTGCAATGCGGAGAAATTACTGTTTGTGCATTTACAATATTCATTGATTTTTGCCATTGAAAAACGTCCAGAAATGATTGAAGCTACTGACTGAATGAAAGGAACTGGCATCTCACTCTCTTTGAATCTTCTTTATCATGCTAAGAGGAGCAGGAAAAAGCAAAAAATTTCAGAATTGCACCTTGCAATGCGGAGAAATTACTGTTTGTGCATTTACAATATTCATTGATTTTTGCCATTGAAAAACATCATGTTATTCATATACCAGAAATGATTGAAGCTACTGACTGAATGAAAGGAGCTGGCATCTCACTCTCTTTGAATCTTCTTTATCATGCTAAGAGGAGCAGGAAAAAGCAAAAAATTTCAGAATTGCACCTTGCAATGCGGAGAAATTACTGTTTGTGCATTTACAATATTCATTGATTTTTGCCATTGAAAAACGTCCAGAAATGATTGAAGCTACTGACTGAATGAAAGGAACTGGCATCTCACTCTCATTGAATCTTCTTTATCATGCTAAGAGGAGCAGGAAAAAGCAAAAAATTTCAGAATTGCACCTTGCAATGCGGAGAAATTACTGTTTGTGCATTTACAAAATTCATTGATTTTTGCCATTGAAAAACATCATGTTATTCATATACCAGAAATGTTTGAAGCTACTGACTGAATGAAAGGAGCTGACATCTCACTCTCTTTGAATCTTCTTTATCATGCTAAGAGGAGCAGGAAAAAGCAAAAAATTTCAGAATTGCACCTTGCAATGCGGAGAAATTACTGTTTGTGCATTTACAATATTCATTGATTTTTGCCATTGAAAAACATCCAGAAATGATTGAAGCTACTGACTGAATGAAAGGAGCTGGCATCTCACTCTCTTTGAATCTTCTTTATCATGCTAAGAGGAGCAGGAAAAAGCAAAAAATTTCAGAATTGCACCTTGCAATGCGGAGAAATAACTGTTTGTGCATTTACAATATTCATTGATTTTTGCCATTGAAAAACATCATGTTATTCATATACCAGAAATGATTGAAGCTACTGACTGAATGAAAGGAGCTGGCATCTCACTCTCTTTGAATCTTCTTTATCATGCTAAGAGGAGCAGGAAAAGGCAAAAAATTTCAGAATTGCACCTTGCAATGTAGAGAAATTACTGTTTGTGCATTTACAATATTCATTGATTTTTACCATTGAAAAACGTCCAGAAATGATTGAAGCTACTGACTGAATGAAAGTAGCTGGCATCTCACTCTCTTTGAATCTTCTTTATCATGCTAAGAGGAGCAGGAAAAAGCAAAAAATTTCAGACTTGCACCTTGCAATGCGGAGAAATTACTGTTTGTGCATTTACAATATTCATTGATTTTTGCCATTGAAAAACATCATGTTATTCATATACCAGAAATGTTTGAAGCTACTGACTGAATGAAAGGAGCTGGCATCTCACTCTCTTTGAATCTTCTTTATCATGCTAAGAGGAGCAGGAAAAAGCAAAAAATTTCAGAATTGCACCTTGCAATGCGGAGAAATTACTGTTTGTGCATTTACAATATTCATTGATTTTTGCCATTGAAAAACGTCCAGAAATGATTGAAGCTACTGACTGAATGAAAGGAGCTGGCATCTCACTCTCTTTGAATCTTGTTTATCATGTTAAGAGGAGCAGGAAAAAGCAAAAAATTTCAGAATTGCACCTTGCAATGCGGAGAAATTACTGTTTGTGCATTTACAATATTCATTGATTTTTGCCATTGAAAAACGTCCAGAAATGATTGAAGCTACTGACTGAATGAAAGGAGCTGGCATCTCACTCTCTTTGAATCTTCTTTATCATGCTAAGAGGAGCAGGAAAAAGCAAAAAAATTCAGAATTGCACCTTGCAATGCGGAGAAATCACTGTTTGTGCATTTACAATATTCATTGATTTTTGCCATTGAAAAACATCATGTTATTCATATACCAGAAATGATTGAAGCTACTGACTGAATGAAAGGAGCTGGCATCTCACTCTCTTTGAATCTTCTTTATCATGCTAAGAGGAGCAGGAAAAAGCAAGAAATTTCAGAATTGCACCTTGCAATGCGGAGAAATTACTGTTTGTGCATTTACAATATTCATTGATTTTTGCCATTGAAAAACGTCCAGAAATGATTGAAGCTACTGACTGAATGAAAGGAACTGGCATCTCACTCTCTTTGAATCTTCTTTATCATGCTAAGAGGAGCAGGAAAAAGCAAAAAATTTCAGAATTGCACCTTGCAATGCGGAGAAATTACTGTTTGTGCATTTACAAAATTCATTGATTTTTGCCATTGAAAAACATCATGTTATTCATATACCAGAAATGTTTGAAGCTACTGACTGAATGAAAGGAGCTGACATCTCACTCTCTTTGAATCTTCTTTATCATGCTAAGAGGAGCAGGAAAAAGCAAAAAATTTCAGAATTTCACCTTGCAATGCGGAGAAATTACTGTTTGTGCATTTACAATATTCATTGATTTTTGCCATTGAAAAACGTCCAGAAATGATTGAAGCTACTGACTGAATGAAAGGAGCTGGCATCTCACTCTCTTTGAATCTTCTTTATCATGCTAAGAGGAGCAGGAAAAAGCAAAAAATTTCAGAATTGCACCTTGCAATGCGGAGAAATTACTGTTTGTGCATTTACAATATTCATTGATTTTTGCCATTGAAAAACATCATGTTATTCATATACCAGAAATGTTTGAAGCTACTGACTGAATGAAAGGAGCTGGCATCTCACTCTCTTTGAATCTTCTTTATCATGCTAAGAGGAGCAGGAAAAAGCAAAAAATTTCAGAATTGCACCTTGCAATGCGGAGAAATTACTGTTTGTGCATTTACAATATTCATTGATTTTTGCCATTGAAAAACATCATGTTATTCATATACCAGAAATGATTGAAGCTACTGACTGAATGAAAGGAGCTGGCATCTCACTCTCTTTGAATCTTCTTTATCATGCTAAGAGGAGCAGGAAAAAGCAAAAAATTTCAGAATTGCACCTTGCAATTCGGAGAAATTACTGTTTGTGCATTTACAATATTCATTGATTTTTGCCATTGAAAAACGTCCAGAAATGATTGAAGCTACTGACTGAATGAAAGGAGCTGGCATCTCACTCTCTTTGAATCTTCTTTATCATGCTAAGAGGAGCAGGAAAAAGCAAAAAATTTCAGAATTGCACCTTGCAATGCGGAGAAATTACTGTTTGTGCATTTACAATATTCATTGATTTTTGCCATTGAAAAACATCATGTTATTCATATACCAGAAATGTTTGAAGCTACTGACTGAATGAAAGGAGCTGGCATCTCACTCTCTTTGAATCTTCTTTATCATGCTAAGAGGAGCAGGAAAAAGCAAAAAATTTCAGAATTGCACCTTGCAATGCGGAGAAATTACTCTTTGTGCATTTACAATATTCATTGATTTTTGCCATTGAAAAACGTCCAGAAATGATTGAAGCTACTGACTGAATGAAAGGAGCTGGCATCTCACTCTCTTTGAATCTTCTTTATCATGCTAAGAGGAGCAGGAAAAAGCAAAAAATTTCAGAATTGCACCTTGCAATGCGGAGAAATTACTGTTTGTGCATTTACAATATTCATTGATTTTTGCCATTGAAAAACATCATGTTATTCATATACCAGAAATGATTGAAGCTACTGACTGAATGAAAGGAGCTGGCATCTCGCTCTCTTTGAATCTTCTTTATCATGCTAAGAGGAGCAGGAAAAAGCAAAAAATTTCAGAATTGCACCTTGCAATGCGGAGAAATTACTGTTTGTGCATTTACAATATTCATTGATTTTTGCCATTGAAAAACGTCCAGAAATGATTGAAGCTACTGACTGAATGAAAGGAGCTGGCATCTCACTCTCTTTGAATCTTCTTTATCATGCTAAGAGGAGCAGGAAAAAGCAAAAAATTTCAGAATTGCACCTTGCAATGTGGAGAAATTACTGTTTGTGCATTTACAATATTCATTGATTTTTGCCATTGAAAAACATCATGTTATTCATATACCAGAAATGATTGAAGCTACTGACTGAATGAAAGGAGCTGGCATCTCACTCTCTTTGAATCTTCTTTATCATGCTAAGAGGAGCAGGAAAAAGCAAAAAATTTCAGAATTGCACCTTGCAATGCGGAGAAATTACTGTTTGTGCATTTACAATATTCATTGATTTTTGCCATTGAAAAACGTCCAGAAATGATTGAAGCTACTGACTGAATGAAAGGAGCTGGCATCTCACTCTCTTTGAATCTTCTTTATCATGCTAAGAGGAGCAGGAAAAAGCAAAAAATTTCAGAATTGCACCTTGCAATGCGGAGAAATTACTGTTTGTGCTTTTACAATATTCATTGATTTTTGCAATTGAAAAACATCATGTTATTCATATACCAGAAATGTTTGAAGCTACTGACTGAATGAAAGGAGCTGGCATCTAACTCTCTTTGAATCTTCTTTATCATGCTAAGAGGAGCAGGAAAAAGCAAAAAATTTCAGAATTGCACCTTGCAATGCGGAGAAATTACTGTTTGTGCATTTACAATATTCATTGATTTTTGCCATTGAAAAACGTCCAGAAATGATTGAAGCTACTGACTGAATGAAAGGAGCTGGCATCTCACTCTCTTTGAATCTTCTTTATCATGCTAAGAGGAGCAGGAAAAAGCAAAAAATTTCAGAATTGCACCTTGCAATGCGGAGAAATTACTGTTTGTGCATTTACAATATTCATTGATTTTTGCCATTGAAAAACGTCCAGAAATGATTGAAGCTACTGACTGAATGAAAGGAGCTGGCATCTCACTCTCCTTGAATCTTCTTTATCATGCTAAGAGGAGCAGGAAAAAGCAAAAAATTTCAGAATTGCAACTTGCAATGCGGAGAAATTACTGTTTGTGCATTTACAATATTCATTGATTTTTGCCATTGAAAAACATCATGTTATTCATATACCAGAAATGATTGAAGCTACTGACTGAATGAAAGGAGCTGGCATCTCACTCTCTTTGAATCTTCTTTATCATGCTAAGAGGAGCAGGAAAAAGCAAAAAATTTCAGAATTGCACCTTGCAATGCGGAGAAATTACTGTTTGTGCATTTACAATATTCATTGATTTTTGCCATTGAAAAACGTCAAGAAATGATTGAAGCTACTGACTGAATGAAAGGAGCTGGCATCTCACTCTCTTTGAATCTTCTTTATCATGCTAAGAGGAGCAGGAAAAAGCAAAAAATTTCAGAATTGCACCTTGCAATGCGGAGAAATTACTGTTTGTGCTTTTACAATATTCATTGATTTTTGCCATTGAAAAACATCATGTTATTCATATACAAGAAATGTTTGAAGCTACTGACTGAATGAAAGGAGCTGGCATCTCACTCTCTTTGAATCTTCTTTATCATGCTAAGAGGAGCAGGAAAAAGCAAAAAATTTCAGAATTGCACCTTGCAATGCGGAGAAATTACTGTTTGTGCATTTACAATATTCATTGATTTTTGCCATTGAAAAACGTCCAGAAATGATTGAAGCTACTGACTGAATGAAAGGAGCTGGCATCTCACTCTCTTTGAATCTTCTTTATCATGCTAAGAGGAGCAGGAAAAAGCAAAAAATTTCAGAATTGCACCTTGCAATGCGGAGAAATTACTGTTTGTGCATTTACAATATTCATTGATTTTTGCCATTGAAAAACGTCCAGAAATGATTGAAGCTACTGACTGAATGAAAGGAGCTGGCATCTCACTCGCTTTGAATCTTCTTTATCATGCTAAGAGGAGCAGGAAAAAGCAAAAAATTTCAGAATTGCACCTTGCAATGCGGAGAAATTACTGTTTGTGCATTTACAATATTCATTGATTTTTGCCATTGAAAAACATCATGTTATTCATATACCAGAAATGATTGAAGCTACTGACTGAATGAAAGGAGCTGGCATCTTACTCTCTTTGAATCTTCTTTGTCATGCTAAGAGGAGCAGGAAAAAGCAAAAAATTTCAGAATTGCACCTTGCAATGCGGAGAAATTACTGTTTGTGCATTTACAATATTCATTGATTTTTGCCATTGAAAAACGTCCAGAAATGATTGAAGCTACTGACTGAATGAAAGGAGCTGGCATCTCACTCTCTTTGAATCTTCTTTATCATGCTAAGAGGAGCAGGAAAAAGCAAAAAATTTCAGAATTGCACCTTGCAATGCGGAGAAATTACTGTTTGTGCATTTACAATATTCATTGATTTTTGCCATTGAAAAACGTCCAGAAATGATTGAAGCTACTGACTGAATGAAAGGAGCTGGCATCTCACTCTCTTTGAATCTTCTTTATCATGCTAAGAGGAGCAGGAAAAAGCAAAAAATTTCAGAATTGCACCTTGCAATGCGGAGAAATTACTGTTTGTGCATTTACAATATTCATTGATTTTTGCCATTGAAAAACGTCCAGAAATGATTGAAGCTACTGACTGAATGAAAGGAGCTGGCATCTCACTCTCTTTGAATCTTCTTTATCATGCTAAGAGGAGCAGGAAAAAGCAAAAAATTTCAGAATTGCACCTTGCAATGCGGAGAAATTACTGTTTGTGCATTTACAATATTCATTGATTTTTGCCATTGAAAAACGTCCAGAAATGATTGAAGCTACTGACTGAATGAAAGGAGCTGGCATCTCACTCTCTTTGAATCTTCTTTATCATGCTAAGAGGAGCAGGAAAAAGCAAAAAATTTCAGAATTGCACCTTGCAATGCGGAGAAATTACTGTTTGTGCATTTACAATATTCATTGATTTTTGCCATTGAAAAACATCATGTTATTCATATACCAGAAATGTTTGAAGCTACTGACTGAATGAAAGGAGCTGGCATCTCACTCTCTTTGAATCTTCTTTATCATGCTAAGAGGAGCAGGAAAAAGCAAAAAATTTCAGAATTGCACCTTGCAATGCGGAGAAATTACTGTTTGTGCATTTACAATATTCATTGATTTTTGCCATTGAAAAACATCATGTTATTCATATACCAGAAATGTTTGAAGCTACTGACTGAATGAAAGGAGCTGGCATCTCACTCTCTTTGAATCTTCTTTATCATGCTAAGAGGAGCAGGAAAAAGCAAAAAATTTCAGAATTGCACCTTGCAATGTGGAGAAATTACTGTTTGTGCATTTACAATATTCATTGATTTTTACCATTGAAAAACGTCCAGAAATGATTGAAGCTACTGACTGAATGAAAGTAGCTGGCATCTCACTCTCTTTGAATCTGCTTTACCATGCTAAGAGGAGCAGGAAAAAGCAAAAAATTTCAGACTTGCACCTTGCAATGCGGAGAAATTACTGTTTGTGCATTTACAATATTCATTGATTTTTGCCATTGAAAAACATCATGTTATTCATATACCAGAAATGTTTGAAGCTACTGACTGAATGAAAGGAGCTGGCATCTCACTCTCTTTGAATCTTCTTTATCATGCTAAGAGAAGCAGGAAAAAGCAAAAAATTTCAGAATTGCACCTTGCAATGCGGAGAAATTACTGTTTGTGCATTTACAATATTCATTGATTTTTGCCATTGAAAAACGTCCAGAAATGATTGAAGCTACTGACTGAATGAAAGGAGCTGGCATCTCACTCTCTTTGAATCTTCTTTATCATGCTAAGAGGAGCAGGAAAAAGCAAAAAATTTCAGAATTGCACCTTGCAATGCGGAGAAATTACTGTTTGTGCATTTACAATATTCATTGATTTTTGCCATTGAAAAACATCCAGAAATGATTGAAGCTACTGACTGAATGAAAGGAGCTGGCATCTCACTCTCTTTGAATCTTCTTTATCATGCTAAGAGGAGCAGGAAAAAGCAAAAAATTTCAGAATTGCACCTTGCAATGCGGAGAAATTACTGTTTGTGCATTCACAATATTCATTGATTTTTGCCATTGAAAAACATCATGTTATTCATATACCAGAAATGTTTGAAGCTACTGACTGAATGAAAGGAGCTGGCATCTCACTCTCTTTGAATCTTCTTTATCATGCTAAGAGGAGCAGGAAAAAGCAAAAAATTTCAGAATTGCACCTTGCAATGCGGAGAAATTACTGTTTTTGCATTTACAATATTCATTGATTTTTGCCATTGAAAAACATCATGTTATTCATATACCAGAAATGTTTGAAGCTACTGACTGAATGAAAGGAGCTGGCATCTCACTCTCTTTGAATCTTCTTTATCATGCTAAGAGGAGCAGGAAAAAGCAAAAAATTTCAGAATTGCACCTTGCAATGTGGAGAAATTACTGTTTGTGCATTTACAATATTCATTGATTTTTACCATTGAAAAACGTCCAGAAATGATTGAAGCTACTGACTGAATGAAAGTAGCTGGCATCTCACTCTCTTTGAATCTTCTTTACCATGCTAAGAGGAGCAGGAAAAAGCAAAAAATTTCAGACTTGCACCTTGCAATGCGGAGAAATTACTGTTTGTGCATTTACAATATTCATTGATTTTTGCGATTGAAAAACATCATGTTATTCATATACCAGAAATGTTTGAAGCTACTGACTGAATGAAAGGAGCTGGCATCTCACTCTCTTTGAATCTTCTTTATCATGCTAAGAGGAGCAGGAATAAGCAAAAAATTTCAGAATTGCACCTTGCAATGCGGAGAAATTACTGTTTGTGCATTTACAATATTCATTGATTTTTGCCATTGAAAAACGTCCAGAAATGATTGAAGCTACTGACTGAATGAAAGGAGCTGGCATCTCACTCTCTTTGAATCTTCTTTACCATGCTAAGAGGAGCAGGAAAAAGCAAAAAATTTCAGAATTGCACCTTGCAATGCGGAGAAATTACTGTTTGTGCATTTACAATATTCATTGATTTTTGCCATTGAAAAACGTCCAGAAATGATTGAAGCTACTGACTGAATGAAAGGAGCTGGCATCTCACTCTCTTTGAATCTTCTTTATCATGCTAAGAGGAGCAGGAAAAAGCAAAAAATTTCAGAATTGCACCTTGCAATGCGGAGAAATTACTGTTTGTGCATTTACAATATTCATTGATTTTTGCCATTGAAAAACGTCCAGAAATGATTGAAGCTACTGACTGAATGAAAGGAGCTGGCATCTCACTCTCTTTGAATCTTCTTTATCATGCTAAGAGGAGCAGGAAAAAGCAAAAAATTTCAGAATTGCACCTTGCAATGCGGAGAAATTACTGTTTGTGCATTTACAATATTCATTGATTTTTGCCATTGAAAAACGTCCAGAAATGATTGAAGCTACTGACTGAATGAAAGGAGCTGGCATCTCACTCTCTTTGAATCTTCTTTATCATGCTAAGAGGAGCAGGAAAAAGCAAAAAATTTCAGAATTGCACCTTGCAATGCGGAGAAATTACTGTTTGTGCATTTACAATATTCATTGATTTTTGCCATTGAAAAACGTCCAGAAATGATTGAAGCTACTGACTGAATGAAAGGAGCTGGCATCTCACTCTCTTTGAATCTTCTTTATCATGCTAAGAGGAGCAGGAAAAAGCAAAAAATTTCAGAATTGCACCTTGCAATGCGGAGAAATTACTGTTTGTGCATTTACAATATTCATTGATTTTTGCCATTGAAAAACATCATGTTATTCATATACCAGAAATGTTTGAAGCTACTGACTGAATGAAAGGAGCTGGCATCTCACTCTCTTTGAATCTTCTTTATCATGCTAAGAGGAGCAGGAAAAAGCAAAAAATTTCAGAATTGCACCTTGCAATGCGGAGAAATTACTGTTTGTGCATTTACAATATTCATTGATTTTTGCCATTGAAAAACATCATGTTATTCATATACCAGAAATGTTTGAAGCTACTGACTGAATGAAAGGAGCTGGCATCTCACTCTCTTTGAATCTTCTTTATCATGCTAAGAGGAGCAGGAAAAAGCAAAAAATTTCAGAATTGCACCTTGCAATGTGGAGAAATTACTGTTTGTGCATTTACAATATTCATTGATTTTTACCATTGAAAAACGTCCAGAAATGATTGAAGCTACTGACTGAATGAAAGTAGCTGGCATCTCACTCTCTTTGAATCTGCTTTACCATGCTAAGAGGAGCAGGAAAAAGCAAAAAATTTCAGACTTGCACCTTGCAATGCGGAGAAATTACTGTTTGTGCATTTACAATATTCATTGATTTTTGCCATTGAAAAACATCATGTTATTCATATACCAGAAATGTTTGAAGCTACTGACTGAATGAAAGGAGCTGGCATCTCACTCTCTTTGAATCTTCTTTATCATGCTAAGAGAAGCAGGAAAAAGCAAAAAATTTCAGAATTGCACCTTGCAATGCGGAGAAATTACTGTTTGTGCATTTACAATATTCATTGATTTTTGCCATTGAAAAACGTCCAGAAATGATTGAAGCTACTGACTGAATGAAAGGAGCTGGCATCTCACTCTCTTTGAATCTTCTTTATCATGCTAAGAGGAGCAGGAAAAAGCAAAAAATTTCAGAATTGCACCTTGCAATGCGGAGAAATTACTGTTTGTGCATTTACAATATTCATTGATTTTTGCCATTGAAAAACATCCAGAAATGATTGAAGCTACTGACTGAATGAAAGGAGCTGGCATCTCACTCTCTTTGAATCTTCTTTATCATGCTAAGAGGAGCAGGAAAAAGCAAAAAATTTCAGAATTGCACCTTGCAATGCGGAGAAATTACTGTTTGTGCATTCACAATATTCATTGATTTTTGCCATTGAAAAACATCATGTTATTCATATACCAGAAATGTTTGAAGCTACTGACTGAATGAAAGGAGCTGGCATCTCACTCTCTTTGAATCTTCTTTATCATGCTAAGAGGAGCAGGAAAAAGCAAAAAATTTCAGAATTGCACCTTGCAATGCGGAGAAATTACTGTTTTTGCATTTACAATATTCATTGATTTTTGCCATTGAAAAACATCATGTTATTCATATACCAGAAATGTTTGAAGCTACTGACTGAATGAAAGGAGCTGGCATCTCACTCTCTTTGAATCTTCTTTATCATGCTAAGAGGAGCAGGAAAAAGCAAAAAATTTCAGAATTGCACCTTGCAATGTGGAGAAATTACTGTTTGTGCATTTACAATATTCATTGATTTTTACCATTGAAAAACGTCCAGAAATGATTGAAGCTACTGACTGAATGAAAGTAGCTGGCATCTCACTCTCTTTGAATCTTCTTTACCATGCTAAGAGGAGCAGGAAAAAGCAAAAAATTTCAGACTTGCACCTTGCAATGCGGAGAAATTACTGTTTGTGCATTTACAATATTCATTGATTTTTGCGATTGAAAAACATCATGTTATTCATATACCAGAAATGTTTGAAGCTACTGACTGAATGAAAGGAGCTGGCATCTCACTCTCTTTGAATCTTCTTTATCATGCTAAGAGGAGCAGGAATAAGCAAAAAATTTCAGAATTGCACCTTGCAATGCGGAGAAATTACTGTTTGTGCATTTACAATATTCATTGATTTTTGCCATTGAAAAACGTCCAGAAATGATTGAAGCTACTGACTGAATGAAAGGAGCTGGCATCTCACTCTCTTTGAATCTTCTTTACCATGCTAAGAGGAGCAGGAAAAAGCAAAAAATTTCAGAATTGCACCTTGCAATGCGGAGAAATTACTGTTTGTGCATTTACAATATTCATTGATTTTTGCCATTGAAAAACGTCCAGAAATGATTGAAGCTACTGACTGAATGAAAGGAGCTGGCATCTCACTCTCTTTGAATCTTCTTTATCATGCTAAGAGGAGCAGGAAAAATCAAAAAATTTCAGAATTGCACCTTGCAATGCGGAGAAATTACTGTTTGTGCATTTACAATATTCATTGATTTTTGCCATTGAAAAACATGTTATTCATATACCAGAAATGTTTGAAGCTACTGACTGAATGAAAGGAGCTGGCACCTCACTCTCTTTGAATCTTCTTTATCATGCTAAGAGGAGCGGGAAAAAGCAAAAAATTTCAGAATTGCACCTTGCAATGCGGAGAAATTACTGTTTGTGCATTTACAATATTCATTGATTTTTGCCATTGAAAAACATCCAGAAATGATTGAAGGTACTGACTGAATGAAAGGAGCTGGCATCTCACTCTCTTTGAATCTTCTTTATCATGCTAAGAGGAGCAGGAAAAAGCAAAAAATTTCAGAATTGCACCTTGCAATGCGGAGAAATTACTGTTTGTGCATTTACAATATTCATTGATTTTTGCCATTGAAAAACGTCCAGAAATGATTGAAGCTACTGACTGAATGAAAGGAGCTGGCATCTCACTCTCTTTGAATCTTCTTTATCATGCTAAGAGGAGCAGGAAAAAGCAAAAAATTTCAGAATTGCACCTTGCAATGCGGAGAAATTACTGTTTGTGCTTTTACAATATTCATTGATTTTTGCCATTGAAAAACATCATGTTATTCATATACCAGAAATGTTTGAAGCTACTGACTGAATGAAAGGAGCTGGCATCTAACTCTCTTTGAATCTTCTTTATCATGCTAAGAGGAGCAGGAAAAAGCAAAAAATTTCAGAATTGCACCTTGCAATGCGGAGAAATTACTGTTTGTGCATTTACAATATTCATTGATTTTTGCCATTGAAAAACGTCCAGAAATGATTGAAGCTACTGACTGAATGAAAGGAGCTGGCATCTCACTCTCTTTGAATCTTCTTTATCATGCTAAGAGGAGCAGGAAAAAGCAAAAAATTTCAGAATTGCACCTTGCAATGCGGAGAAATTACTGTTTGTGCATTTACAATATTCATTGATTTTTGCCATTGAAAAACGTCCAGAAATGATTGAAGCTACTGACTGAATGAAAGGAGCTGGCATCTCACTCTTTTTGAATCTTCTTTATCATGCTAAGAGGAGCAGGAAAAAGCAAAAAATTTCAGAATTGCAACTTGCAATGCGGAGAAATTACTGTTTGTGCATTTACAATATTCATTGATTTTTGCCATTGAAAAACATCATGTTATTCATATACCAGAAATGATTGAAGCTACTGACTGAATGAAAGGAGCTGGCATCTCACTCTCTTTGAATCTTCTTTATCATGCTAAGAGGAGCAGGAAAAAGCAAAAAATTTCAGAATTGCACCTTGCAATGCGGAGAAATTACTGTTTGTGCATTTACAATATTCATTGATTTTTGCCATTGAAAAACGTCCAGAAATGATTAAAGCTACTGACTGAATGAAAGGAGCTGGCATCTCACTCTCTTTGAATCTTCTTTATCATGCTAAGAGGAGCAGGAAAAAGCAAAAAATTTCAGAATTGCACCTTGCAATGCGGAGAAATTACTGTTTGTGCTTTTACAATATTCATTGATTTTTGCCATTGAAAAACATCATGTTATTCATATACAAGAAATGTTTGAAGCTACTGACTGAATGAAAGGAGCTGGCATCTCACTCTCTTTGAATCTTCTTTATCATGCTAAGAGGAGCAGGAAAAAGCAAAAAATTTCAGAATTGCACCTTGCAATGCGGAGAAATTACTGTTTGTGCATTTACAATATTCATTGATTTTTGCCATTGAAAAACGTCCAGAAATGATTGAAGCTACTGACTGAATGAAAGGAGCTGGCATCTCACTCTCTTTGAATCTTCTTTATCATGCTAAGAGGAGCAGGAAAAAGCAAAAAATTTCAGAATTGCACCTTGCAATGCGGAGAAATTACTGTTTGTGCATTTACAATATTCATTGATTTTTGCCATTGAAAAACGTCCAGAAATGATTGAAGCTACTGACTGAATGAAAGGAGCTGGCATCTCACTCTCTTTGAATCTTCTTTATCATGCTAAGAGGAGCAGGAAAAAGCAAAAAATTTCAGAATTGCACCTTGCAATGCGGAGAAATTACTGTTTGTGCATTTACAATATTCATTGATTTTTGCCATTGAAAAACATCATGTTATTCATATACCAGAAATGATTGAAGCTACTGACTGAATGAAAGGAGCTGGCATCTTACTCTCTTTGAATCTTCTTTGTCATGCTAAGAGGAGCAGGAAAAAGCAAAAAATTTCAGAATTGCACCTTGCAATGCGGAGAAATTACTGTTTGTGCATTTACAATATTCATTGATTTTTGCCATTGAAAATCGTCCAGAAATGATTGAAGCTACTGACTGAATGAAAGGAGCTGGCATCTCACTCTCTTTGAATCTTCTTTGTCATGCTAAGAGGAGCAGGAAAAAGCAAAAAATTTCAGAATTGCACCTTGCAATGCGGAGAAATTACTGTTTGTGCATTTACAATATTCATTGATTTTTGCCATTGAAAAACGTCCAGAAATGATTGAAGCTACTGACTGAATGAAAGGAGCTGGCATCTCACTCTCTTTGAATCTTCTTTATCATGCTAAGAGGAGCAGGAAAAAGCAAAAAATTTCAGAATTGCACCTTGCAATGCGGAGAAATTACTGTTTGTGCATTTACAATATTCATTGATTTTTGCCATTGAAAAACGTCCAGAAATGATTGAAGCTACTGACTGAATGAAAGGAGCTGGCATCTCACTCTCTTTGAATCTTCTTTATCATGCTAAGAGGAGCAGGAAAAAGCAAAAAATTTCAGAATTGCACCTTGCAATGCGGAGAAATTACTGTTTGTGCATTTACAATATTCATTGATTTTTGCCATTGAAAAACGTCCAGAAATGATTGAAGCTACTGACTGAATGAAAGGAGCTGGCATCTCACTCTCTTTGAATCTTCTTTATCATGCTAAGAGGAGCAGGAAAAAGCAAAAAATTTCAGAATTGCACCTTGCAATGCGGAGAAATTACTGTTTGTGCATTTACAATATTCATTGATTTTTGCCATTGAAAAACATCATGTTATTCATATACCAGAAATGTTTGAAGCTACTGACTGAATGAAAGGAGCTGGCATCTCACTCTCTTTGAATCTTCTTTATCATGCTAAGAGGAGCAGGAAAAAGCAAAAAATTTCAGAATTGCACCTTGCAATGCGGAGAAATTACTGTTTGTGCATTTACAATATTCATTGATTTTTGCCATTGAAAAACATCATGTTATTCATATACCAGAAATGTTTGAAGCTACTGACTGAATGAAAGGAGCTGGCATCTCACTCTCTTTGAATCTTCTTTATCATGCTAAGAGGAGCAGGAAAAAGCAAAAAATTTCAGAATTGCACCTTGCAATGTGGAGAAATTACTGTTTGTGCATTTACAATATTCATTGATTTTTACCATTGAAAAACGTCCAGAAATGATTGAAGCTACTGACTGAATGAAAGTAGCTGGCATCTCACTCTCTTTGAATCTTCTTTACCATGCTAAGAGGAGCAGGAAAAAGCAAAAAATTTCAGACTTGCACCTTGCAATGCGGAGAAATTACTGTTTGTGCATTTACAATATTCATTGATTTTTGCCATTGAAAAACATCATGTTATTCATATACCAGAAATGTTTGAAGCTACTGACTGAATGAAAGGAGCTGGCACCTCACTCTCTTTGAATCTTCTTTATCATGCTAAGAGGAGCGGGAAAAAGCAAAAAATTTCAGAATTGCACCTTGCAATGCGGAGAAATTACTGTTTGTGCATTTACAATATTCATTGATTTTTGCCATTGAAAAACATCCAGAAATGATTGAAGGTACTGACTGAATGAAAGGAGCTGGCATCTCACTCTCTTTGAATCTTCTTTATCATGCTAAGAGGAGCTGGAAAAAGCAAAAAATTTCAGAATTGCACCTTGCAATGCGGAGAAATTACTGTTTGTGCATTTACAATATTCATTGATTTTTGCCATTGAAAAACGTCCAGAAATGATTGAAGCTACTGACTGAATGAAAGGAGCTGGCATCTCACTCTCTTTGAATCTTCTTTATCATGCTAAGAGGAGCAGGAAAAAACAAAAAATTTCAGAATTGCACCTTGCAATGCGGAGAAATTACAGTTTGTGCATTTACAATATTCATTGATTTTTGACATTGAAAAACATCCAGAAATGATTGAAGCTACTGACTGAATGAAAGGAGCTGGCATCTCACTCTCTTTGAATATTCTTTATCATGCTAAGAGGAGCAGGAAAAAGCAAAAAATTTCAGAATTGCACCTTGCAATGCGGAGAAATTACTGTTTGTGCATTTACAATATTCATTGATTTTTGCCATTGAAAAACATCATGTTATTCATATACCAGAAATGTTTGAAGCTACTGACTGAATGAAAGGAGCTGGCATCTCACTCTCTTTGAATCTTCTTTATCATGCTAAGAGGAGCAGGAAAAAGCAAAAAATTTCAGAATTGCACCTTGCAATGCGGAGAAATTACTTTTTGTGCATTTACAATATTCATTGATTTTTGCCATTGAAAAACATCATGTTATTCATATACCAGAAATGTTTGAAGCTACTGACTGAATGAAAGGAGCTGGCATCTCACTCTCTTTGAATCTTCTTTATCATGCTAAGAGGAGCAGGAAAAAGCAAAAAATTTCAGAATTGCACCTTGCAATGTGGAGAAATTACTGTTTGTGCATTTACAATATTCATTGATTTTTACCATTGAAAAACATCCAGAAATGATTGAAGCTACTGACTGAATGAAAGTAGCTGGCATCTCACTCTCTTTGAATCTTCTTTATCATGCTAAGAGGAGCAGGAAAAAGCTAAAAATTTCAGAATTGCACCTTGCAATGCAGAGAAATTACTGTTTGTGCACTTACAATATTCATTGATTTTTGCCATTGAAAAACATCATGTTATTCATATACCAGAAATGTTTGAAGCTACTGACTGAATGAAAGGAGCTGGCATCTCACTCTCTTTGAATCTTCTTTATCATGCTAAGAGGAGCAGGAAAAAGCAAAAAATTTCAGAATTGCACCTTGCAATGTGGAGAAATTACTGTTTGTGCATTTACAATATTCATTGATTTTTACCATTGAAAAACATCCAGAAATGATTGAAGCTACTGACTGAATGAAAGTAGCTGGCATCTCACTCTCTTTGTATCTTCTTTATCATGCTAAGAGGAGCAGGAAAAAGCAAAAAATTTCAGACTTGCACCTTGCAATGCGGAGAAATTACTGTTTGTGCATTTACAATATTCATTGATTTTTGCCATTGAAAAACATCATGTTATTCATATACCAGAAATGTTTGAAGCTACTGACTGAATGAAAGGAGCTGGCATCTCACTCTCTTTGAATCTTCTTTATCATGCTAAGAGGAGCAGGAAAAAGCAAAAAATTTCAGAATTGCACCTTGCAATGCGGAGAAATTACTGTTTGTGCATTTACAATATTCATTGATTTTTGCCATTGAAAAACGTCCAGAAATGATTGAAGCTACTGACTGAATGAAAGGAGCTGGCATCTCACTCTCTTTGAATCTTGTTTATCATGCTAAGAGGAGCAGGAAAAAGCAAAAAATTTCAGAATTGCACCTTGCAATGCGGAGAAATTACTGTTTGTGCATTTACAATATTCATTGATTTTTGCCATTGAAAAACGTCCAGAAATGATTGAAGCTACTGACTGAATGAAAGGAGCTGGCATCTCACTCTCTTTGAATCTTCTTTATCATGCTAAGAGGAGCAGGAAAAAGCAAAAAATTTCAGAATTGCACCTTGCAATGCGGAGAAATTACTGTTTGTGCATTTACAATATTCATTGATTTTTGCCATTGAAAAACATCATGTTATTCATATACCAGAAATGTTTGAAGCTACTGACTGAATGAAAGGAGCTGGCATCTCACTCTCTTTGAATCTTCTTTATCATGCTAAGAGGAGCAGGAAAAAGCAAAAAATTTCAGAATTGCACCTTGCAATGCGGAGAAATTACTGTTTGTGCATTTACAATATTCATTGATTTTTGCCATTGAAAAACATCATGTTATTCATATACCAGAAATGTTTGAAGCTACTGACTGAATGAAAGGAGCTGGCATCTCACTCTCTTTGAATCTTCTTTATCATGCTAAGAGGAGCAGGAAAAAGCAAAAAATTTCAGAATTGCACCTTGCAATGTGGAGAAATTACTGTTTGTGCATTTACAATATTCATTGATTTTTACCATTGAAAAACGTCCAGAAATGATTGAAGCTACTGACTGAATGAAAGTAGCTGGCATCTCACTCTCTTTGAATCTTCTTTACCATGCTAAGAGGAGCAGGAAAAAGCAAAAAATTTCAGACTTGCACCTTGCAATGCGGAGAAATTACTGTTTGTGCATTTACAATATTCATTGATTTTTGCCATTGAAAAACATCATGTTATTCATATACCAGAAATGTTTGAAGCTACTGACTGAATGAAAGGAGCTGGCACCTCACTCTCTTTGAATCTTCTTTATCATGCTAAGAGGAGCGGGAAAAAGCAAAAAATTTCAGAATTGCACCTTGCAATGCGGAGAAATTACTGTTTGTGCATTTACAATATTCATTGATTTTTGCCATTGAAAAACATCCAGAAATGATTGAAGGTACTGACTGAATGAAAGGAGCTGGCATCTCACTCTCTTTGAATCTTCTTTATCATGCTAAGAGGAGCTGGAAAAAGCAAAAAATTTCAGAATTGCACCTTGCAATGCGGAGAAATTACTGTTTGTGCATTTACAATATTCATTGATTTTTGCCATTGAAAAACGTCCAGAAATGATTGAAGCTACTGACTGAATGAAAGGAGCTGGCATCTCACTCTCTTTGAATCTTCTTTATCATGCTAAGAGGAGCAGGAAAAAACAAAAAATTTCAGAATTGCACCTTGCAATGCGGAGAAATTACAGTTTGTGCATTTACAATATTCATTGATTTTTGACATTGAAAAACATCCAGAAATGATTGAAGCTACTGACTGAATGAAAGGAGCTGGCATCTCACTCTCTTTGAATATTCTTTATCATGCTAAGAGGAGCAGGAAAAAGCAAAAAATTTCAGAATTGCACCTTGCAATGCGGAGAAATTACTGTTTGTGCATTTACAATATTCATTGATTTTTGCCATTGAAAAACATCATGTTATTCATATACCAGAAATGTTTGAAGCTACTGACTGAATGAAAGGAGCTGGCATCTCACTCTCTTTGAATCTTCTTTATCATGCTAAGAGGAGCAGGAAAAAGCAAAAAATTTCAGAATTGCACCTTGCAATGCGGAGAAATTACTTTTTGTGCATTTACAATATTCCTTGATTTTTGCCATTGAAAAACATCATGTTATTCATATACCAGAAATGTTTGAAGCTACTGACTGAATGAAAGGAGCTGGCATCTCACTCTCTTTGAATCTTCTTTATCATGCTAAGAGGAGCAGGAAAAAGCAAAAAATTTCAGAATTGCACCTTGCAATGTGGAGAAATTACTGTTTGTGCATTTACAATATTCATTGATTTTTACCATTGAAAAACATCCAGAAATGATTGAAGCTACTGACTGAATGAAAGTAGCTGGCATCTCACTCTCTTTGAATCTTCTTTATCATGCTAAGAGGAGCAGGAAAAAGCTAAAAATTTCAGAATTGCACCTTGCAATGCAGAGAAATTACTGTTTGTGCACTTACAATATTCATTGATTTTTGCCATTGAAAAACATCATGTTATTCATATACCAGAAATGTTTGAAGCTACTGACTGAATGAAAGGAGCTGGCATCTCACTCTCTTTGAATCTTCTTTATCATGCTAAGAGGAGCAGGAAAAAGCAAAAAATTTCAGAATTGCACCTTGCAATGTGGAGAAATTACTGTTTGTGCATTTACAATATTCATTGATTTTTACCATTGAAAAACATCCAGAAATGATTGAAGCTACTGACTGAATGAAAGTAGCTGGCATCTCACTCTCTTTGTATCTTCTTTATCATGCTAAGAGGAGCAGGAAAAAGCAAAAAATTTCAGACTTGCACCTTGCAATGCGGAGAAATTACTGTTTGTGCATTTACAATATTCATTGATTTTTGCCATTGAAAAACATCATGTTATTCATATACCAGAAATGTTTGAAGCTACTGACTGAATGAAAGGAGCTGGCATCTCACTCTCTTTGAATCTTCTTTATCATGCTAAGAGGAGCAGGAAAAAGCAAAAAATTTCAGAATTGCACCTTGCAATGCGGAGAAATTACTGTTTGTGCATTTACAATATTCATTGATTTTTGCCATTGAAAAACGTCCAGAAATGATTGAAGCTACTGACTGAATGAAAGGAGCTGGCATCTCACTCTCTTTGAATCTTGTTTATCATGCTAAGAGGAGCAGGAAAAAGCAAAAAATTTCAGAATTGCACCTTGCAATGCGGAGAAATTACTGTTTGTGCATTTACAATATTCATTGATTTTTGCCATTGAAAAACGTCCAGAAATGATTGAAGCTACTGACTGAATGAAAGGAGCTGGCATCTCACTCTCTTTGAATCTTCTTTATCATGCTAAGAGGAGCAGGAAAAAGCAAAAAATTTCAGAATTGCACCTTGCAATGCGGAGAAATTATTGTTTGTGCATTTACAATATTCATTGATTTTTGCCATTGAAAAACATCATGTTATTCATATACCAGAAATGATTGAAGATACTGACTGAATGAAAGGAGCTGGCATCTCACTCTCTTTGAATCTTCTTTATCATGCTAAGAGGAGCAGGAAAAAGCAAAAAATTTCAGAATTGCACCTTGCAATGCGGAGAAATTACTGTTTGTGCATTTACAATATTCATTGATTTTTGCCATTGAAAAACGTCCAGAAATGATTGAAGCTACTGACTGAATGAAAGGAACTGGCATCTCACTCTCTTTGAATCTTCTTTATCATGCTAAGAGGAGCAGGAAAAAGCAAAAAATTTCAGAATTGCACCTTGCAATGCGGAGAAATTACTCTTTGTGCATTTACAAAATTCATTGATTTTTGCCATTGAAAAACATCATGTTATTCATATACCAGAAATGTTTGAAGCTACTGACTGAATGAAAGGAGCTGACATCTCACTCTCTTTGAATCTTCTTTATCATGCTAAGAGGAGCAGGAAAAAGCAAAAAATTTCAGAATTGCACCTTGCAATGCGGAGAAATTACTGTTTGTGCATTTACAATATTCATTGATTTTTGCCATTGAAAAACATCCAGAAATGATTGAAGCTACTGACTGAATGAAAGGAGCTGGCATCTCACTCTCTTTGAATCTTCTTTATCATGCTAAGAGGAGCAGGAAAAAGCAAAAAATTTCAGAATTGCACCTTGCAATGCGGAGAAATTACTGTTTGTGCATTTACAATATTCATTGATTTTTGCCATTGAAAAACATCATGTTATTCATATACCAGAAATGTTTGAAGCTACTGACTGAATGAAAGGAGCTGGCATCTCACTCTCTTTGAATCTTCTTTATCATGCTAAGAGGAGCAGGAAAAAGCAAAAAATTTCAGAATTGCACCTTGCAATGCGGAGAAATTACTGTTTGTGCATTTACAATATTCATTGATTTTTGCCATTGAAAAACATCATGTTATTCATATACCAGAAATGTTTGAAGCTACTGACTGAATGAAAGGAGCTGGCATCTCACTCTCTTTGAATCTTCTTTATCATGCTAAGAGGAGCAGGAAAAAGCAAAAAATTTCAGAATTGCACCTTGCAATGTGTAGAAATTACTGTTTGTGCATTTACAATATTCATTGATTTTTACCATTGAAAAAGGTCCAGAAATGATTGAAGCTACTGACTGAATGAAAGTAGCTGGCATCTCACTCTCTTTGAATCTTCTTTATCATGCTAAGAGGAGCAGGAAAAAGCAAAAAATTTCAGACTTGCACCTTGCAATGCGGAGAAATTACTGTTTGTGCATTTACAATATTCATTGATTTTTGCCATTGAAAAACATCATGTTATTCATATACCAGAAATGTTTGAAGCTACTGACTGAATGAAAGGAGCTGGCATCTCACTCTCTTTGAATCTTCTTTATCATGCTAAGAGGAGCAGGAAAAAGCAAAAAATTTCAGAATCGCACCTTGCAATGCGGAGAAATTACTGTTTGTGCATTTACAATTTTCATTGATTTTTGCCATTGAAAAACGTCCAGAAATGATTGAAGGTACTGACTGAATGAAAGGAGCTGGCATCTCACTCTCTTTGAATCTTCTTTATCATGCTAAGAGGAGCAGGAAAAAGCAAAAAATTTCAGAATTGCACCTTGCAATGCGGAGAAATTACTGTTTGTGCATTTACAATATTCATTGATTTTTGCCATTGAAAAACGTCCAGAAATGATTGAAGCTACTGACTGAATGAAAGGAGCTGGCATCTCACTCTCTTTGAATCTTCTTTATCATGCTAAGAGGAGCAGGAAAAAGCAAAAAATTTCAGAATTGCACCTTGCAATGCGGAGAAATTACAGTTTGTGCATTTACAATATTCATTGATTTTTGCCATTGAAAAACATCCAGAAATGATTGAAGCTACTGACTGAATGAAAGGAGCTGGCATCTCACTCTCTTTGAATCTTCTTTATCATGCTAAGAGGAGCAGGAAAAAGCAAAAAATTTCAGAATTGCACCTTGCAATGCGGAGAAATTACAGTTTGTGCATTTACAATATTCATTGATTTTTGCCATTGAAAAACATCATGTTATTCATATACCAGAAATGTTTGAAGCTACTGACTGAATGAAAGGAGCTGGCATCTCACTCTCTTTGAATCTTCTTTATCATGCTAAGAGGAGCAGGAAAAAGCAAAAAATTTCAGAATTGCACCTTGCAATGCGGAGAAATTACTGTTTGTGCATTTACAATATTCATTGATTTTTGCCATTGAAAAACATGTTATTCATATACCAGAAATGTTTGAAGCTACTGACTGAATGAAAGGAGCTGGCACCTCACTCTCTTTGAATCTTTATCATGCTAAGAGGAGCGGGAAAAAGCAAAAAATTTCAGAATTGCACCTTGCAATGCGGAGAAATTACTGTTTGTGCATTTACAATATTCATTGATTTTTGCCATTGAAAAACGTCCAGAAATGATTGAAGGTACTGACTGAATGAAAGGAGCTGGCATCTCACTCTCTTTGAATCTTCTTTATCATGCTAAGAGGAGCAGGAAAAAGCAAAAAATTTCAGAATTGCACCTTGCAATGCGGAGAAATTACTGTTTGTGCATTTACAATATTCATTGATTTTTGCCATTGAAAAACGTCCAGAAATGATTGAAGCTACTGACTGAATGAAAGGAGCTGGCATCTCACTCTCTTTGAATCTTCTTTATTATGCTAAGAGGAGCAGGAAAAAGCAAAAAATTTCAGAATTGCACCTTGCAATGCGGAGAAATTACAGTTTGTGCATTTACAATATTCATTGATTTTTGCCATTGAAAAACATCCAGAAATGATTGAAGCTACTGACTGAATGAAAGGAGCTGGCATCTCACTCTCTTTGAATCTTCTTTATCATGCTAAGAGGAGCAGGAAAAAGCAAAAAATTTCAGAATTGCACCTTGCAATGCGGAGAAATTACTGTTTGTGCATTTACAATATTCATTGATTTTTGCCATTGAAAAACATCATGTTATTCATATACCAGAAATGTTTGAAGCTACTGACTGAATGAAAGGAGCTGGCATCTCACTCTCTTTGAATCTTCTTTATCATGCTAAGAGGAGCAGGAAAAAGCAAAAAATTTCAGAATTGCACCTTGCAATGTGGAGAAATTACTGTTTGTGCATTTACAATATTCATTGATTTTTACCATTGAAAAACGTCCAGAAATGATTGAAGCTACTGACTGAATGAAAGTAGCTGGCATCTCACTCTCTTTGAATCTTCTTTATCATGCTAAGAGGAGCAGGAAAAAGCAAAAAATTTCAGACTTGCACCTTGCAATGCGGAGAAATTACTGTTTGTGCATTTACAATATTCATTGATTTTTGCCATTGAAAAACATCATGTTATTCATATACCAGAAATGTTTGAAGCTACTGACTGAATGAAAGGAGCTGGCATCTCACTCTCTTTGAATCTTCTTTATCATGCTAAGAGGAGCAGGAAAAAGCAAAAAATTTCAGAATTGCACCTTGCAATGCAGAGAAATTACTGTTTGTGCATTTACAATATTCATTGATTTTTGCCATTGAAAAACGTCCAGAAATGATTGAAGCTACTGACTGAATGAAAGGAGCTGGCATCTCACTCTCTTTGAATCTTGTTTATCATGCTAAGAGGAGCAGGAAAAAGCAAAAAATTTCAGAATTGCACCTTGCAATGCGGAGAAATTACTGTTTGTGCATTTACAATATTCATTGATTTTTGCCATTGAAAAACATCCAGAAATGATTGAAGCTACTGACTGAATGAAAGGAGCTGGCATCTCACTCTCTTTGAATCTTCTTTATCATGCTAAGAGGAGCAGGAAAAAGCAAAAAATTTCAGAATTGCACCTTGCAATGCGGAGAAATTACTGTTTGTGCATTTACAATATTCATTGATTTTTGCCATTGAAAAACATCATGTTATTCATATACCAGAAATGTTTGAAGCTACTGACTGAATGAAAGGAGCTGGCATCTCACTCTCTTTGAATCTTCTTTATCATGCTAAGAGGAGCAGGAAAAAGCAAAAAATTTCATAATTGCACCTTGCAATGCGGAGAAATTACTGTTTGTGCATTTACAATATTCATTGATTTTTGCCATTGAAAAACGTCCAGAAATGATTGAAGCTACTGACTGAATGAAAGGAGCTGGCATCTCACTCTCTTTGAATCATGTTTATCATGCTAAGAGGAGCAGGAAAAAGCAAAAAATTTCAGAATTGCACCTTGCAATGCGGAGAAATTACTGTTTGTGCATTTACAATATTCATTGATTTTTGCCATTGAAAAACGTCCAGAAATGATTGAAGCTACTGACTGAATGAAAGGAGCTGGCATCTCACTCTCTTTGAATCTTCTTTATTATGCTAAGAGGAGCAGGAAAAAGCAAAAAATTTCAGAATTGCACCTTGCAATGCGGAGAAATTACAGTTTGTGCATTTACAATATTCATTGATTTTTGCCATTGAAAAACATCCAGAAATGATTGAAGCTACTGACTGAATGAAAGGAGCTGGCATCTCACTCTCTTTGAATCTTCTTTATCATGCTAAGAGGAGCAGGAAAAAGCAAAAAATTTCAGAATTGCACCTTGCAATGCGGAGAAATTACTGTTTGTGCATTTACAATATTCATTGATTTTTGCCATTGAAAAACATCATGTTATTCATATACCAGAAATGTTTGAAGCTACTGACTGAATGAAAGGAGCTGGCATCTCACTCTCTTTGAATCTTCTTTATCATGCTAAGAGGAGCAGGAAAAAGCAAAAAATTTCAGAATTGCACCTTGCAATGTGGAGAAATTACTGTTTGTGCATTTACAATATTCATTGATTTTTACCATTGAAAAACGTCCAGAAATGATTGAAGCTACTGACTGAATGAAAGTAGCTGGCATCTCACTCTCTTTGAATCTTCTTTATCATGCTAAGAGGAGCAGGAAAAAGCAAAAAATTTCAGACTTGCACCTTGCAATGCGGAGAAATTACTGTTTGTGCATTTACAATATTCATTGATTTTTGCCATTGAAAAACATCATGTTATTCATATACCAGAAATGTTTGAAGCTACTGACTGAATGAAAGGAGCTGGCATCTCACTCTCTTTGAATCTTCTTTATCATGCTAAGAGGAGCAGGAAAAAGCAAAAAATTTCAGAATTGCACCTTGCAATGCAGAGAAATTACTGTTTGTGCATTTACAATATTCATTGATTTTTGCCATTGAAAAACGTCCAGAAATGATTGAAGCTACTGACTGAATGAAAGGAGCTGGCATCTCACTCTCTTTGAATCTTGTTTATCATGCTAAGAGGAGCAGGAAAAAGCAAAAAATTTCAGAATTGCACCTTGCAATGCGGAGAAATTACTGTTTGTGCATTTACAATATTCATTGATTTTTGCCATTGAAAAACATCCAGAAATGATTGAAGCTACTGACTGAATGAAAGGAGCTGGCATCTCACTCTCTTTGAATCTTCTTTATCATGCTAAGAGGAGCAGGAAAAAGCAAAAAATTTCAGAATTGCACCTTGCAATGCGGAGAAATTACTGTTTGTGCATTTACAATATTCATTGTTTTTTGCCATTGAAAAACATCATGTTATTCATATACCAGAAATGTTTGAAGCTACTGACTGAATGAAAGGAGCTGGCATCTCACTCTCTTTGAATCTTCTTTATCATGCTAAGAGGAGCAGGAAAAAGCAAAAAATTTCATAATTGCACCTTGCAATGCGGAGAAATTACTGTTTGTGCATTTACAATATTCATTGATTTTTGCCATTGAAAAACGTCCAGAAATGATTGAAGCTACTGACTGAATGAAAGGAGCTGGCATCTCACTCTCTTTGAATCATGTTTATCATGCTAAGAGGAGCAGGAAAAAGCAAAAAATTTCAGAATTGCACCTTGCAATGCGGAGAAATTACTGTTTGTGCATTTACAATATTCATTGATTTTTGCCATTGAAAAACGTCCAGAAATTATTGAAGCTACTGACTGAATGAAAGGAGCTGGCATCTCACTCTCTTTGAATCTTCTTTATCATGCTAAGAGGAGCAGGAAAAAGCAAAAAATTTCAGAATTGCACCTTGCAATGCGGAGAAATTACTGTTTGTGCATTTACAATATTCATTGATTTTTGCCATTGAAAAACATCATGTTATTCATATACCAGAAATGATTGAAGCTACTGACTGAATGAAAGGAGCTGGCATCTCACTCTCTTTGAATCTTCTTTATCATGCTAAGAGGAGCAGGAAAAAGTAAAAAATTTCAGAATTGCACTATGCAATGCGGAGAAATTACTGTTTGTGCATTTATAATATTCAATGATTTTTGCCATTGAAAAACGTCCAGAAATGATTGAAGCTACTGACTGAACGAAAGGAGCTGGCATCTCATTCTCTTTGAATCTTCTTTATCATGCTAAGAGGAGCAGGAAAAAGCAAAAAATTTCAGAATTGCACCTTGCAATGCGGAGAAATTACTGTTTGTGCATTTACAATATTCATTGATTTTTGCCATTGAAAAACATCATGTTATTCATATACCAGAAATGTTTGAAGCTACTGACTGAATGAAAGGAGCTGGCATCTCACTCTCTTTGAATCTTCTTTATCATGCTAAGAGGAGCAGGAAAAAGCAAAAAATTTCAGAATTGCAACTTGCAATGCGGAGAAATTACTGTTTGTGCATTTACAATATTCATTGATTTTTGCCATTGAAAAACGTCCAGAAATGATTGAAGCTACTGACTGAATGAAAGGAGCTGGCATCTCACTCTCTTTGAATCTTCTTTATCATGCTAAGAGGAGCAGGTAAAAGCAAAAAATTTCAGAATTGCACCTTGCAATGCGGAGAAATTACTGTTTGTGCATTTACAATATTCATTGATTTTTGCCATTGAAAAACATCCAGAAATGATTGAAGCTACTGACTGAATGAAAGGAGCTGGCATCTCACTCTCTTTGAATCTTGTTTATCATGCTAAGAGGAGCAGGAAAAAGCAAAAAATTTCAGAATTGCACCTTGCAATGCGGAGAAATTACTGTTTGTGCATTTGCAATATTCATTGATTTTTGCCATTGAAAAACGTCCAGAAATGATTGAAGCTACTGACTGAATGAAAGGAGCTGGCATCTCACTCTCTTTGAATCTTCTTTATCATGCTAAGAGGAGCAGGAAAAAGCAAAAAATTTCAGAATTGCACCTTGCAATGCGGAGAAATTACTGTTTGTGCATTTACAATATTCATTGATTTTTGCCATTGAAAAACATCATGTTATTCATATACCAGAAATGATTGAAGCTACTGACTGAATGAAAGGAGCTGGCATCTCACTCTCTTTGAATCTTCTTTATCATGCTAAGAGGAGCAGGAAAAAGCAAAAAATTTCAGAATTGCACCTTGCAATGCGGAGAAATTACTGTTTGTGCATTTACAATATTCATTGATTTTTGCCATTGAAAAACATCATGTTATTCATATACCAGAAATGTTTGAAGCTACTGACTGAATGAAAGGAGCTGGCATCTCACTCTCTTTGAATCTTCTTTATCATGCTAAGAGGAGCAGGAAAAAGCAAAAAATTTCAGAATTGCACCTTGCAATGCGGAGAAATTACTGTTTGTGCATTTACAATAGTCATTGATTTTTACCATTGAAAAACGTCCAGAAATGATTGAGGCTACTGACTGAACGAAAGGAGCTGGCATCTCACTCTCTTTGAATCTTCTTTAACATGCTAAGAGGAGCAGGAAAAAGCAAAAAATTTCAGAATTGCACCTTGCAATGCGGAGAAATTACTGTTTGTGCATTTACAATATTCATTGATTTTTGCCATTGAAAAACATCATGTTATTCATATACCAGAAATGTTTGAAGCTACTGACTGAATGAAAGGAGCTGGCATCTCACTCTCTTTGAATCTTCTTTATCATGCTAAGAGGAGCAGGAAAAAACAAAAAATTTCAGAATTGCACCTTGCAATGCGGAGAAATTACTGTTTGTGCATTTACAATATTCATTGATTTTTGCCATTGAAAAACATCATGTTATTCATATACCAGAAATGATTGAAGCTACTGACTGAATGAAAGGAGCTGGCATCTCACTCTCTTTGAATCTTCTTTATCATGCTAAGAGGAGCAGGAAAAAGTAAAAAATTTCAGAATTGCACCTTGCAATGCGGAGAAATTACTGTTTGTGCATTTACAATATTCAATGATTTTTGCCATTGAAAAAAGTCCAGAAATGATTGAAGCTACTGACTCAATGAAAGGAGCTGGCATCTCACTCTCTTTGAATCTTCTTTATCATGCTAAGAGGAGCAGGAAAAAGCAAAAAATTTCAGAATTGCACCTTGCAATGCGGAGAAATTACTGTTTGTGCATTTACAATATTCATTGATTTTTGCCATTGAAAAACATCATGTTATTCATATACCAGAAATGTTTGAAGCTACTGACTGAATGAAAGGAGCTGGCATCTCACTCTCTTTGAATCTTCTTTATCATGCTAAGAGGAGCAGGAAAAAGCAAAAAATTTCAGAATTGCACCTTGCAATGCGGAGAAATTAGTTTGTGCATTTACAATATTCATTGATTTTTGCCATTGAAAAACATCATGTTATTCATATACCAGAAATGTTTGAAGCTACTGACTGAATGGAAGGAGCTGGCATCTCACTCTCTTTGAATCTTCTTTATCATGCTAAGAGGAGCAGGAAAAAGCAAAAAATTTCAGAATTGCACCTTGCAATGCGGAGAAATTACTGTTTGTGCATTTACAATATTCATTGATTTTTGCCATTGAAAAACATGTTATTCATATACCAGAAATGTTTGAAGCTACTGACTGAATGAAAGGAGCTGGCATCTCACTCTCTTTGAATCTTCTTTATCATGCTAAGAGGAGCAGGAAAAAGCAAAAAATTTCAGAATTGCACCTTGCAATGCGGAGAAATTACAGTTTGTGCATTTACAATATTCATTGATTTTTGCCATTGAAAAACGTCCAGAAATGATTGAAGCTACTGACTGAATGAAAGGAGCTGGCATCTCACTCTCTTTGAATCTTCTTTATCATGCTAAGAGGAGCAGGAAAAAGCAAAAAATTTCAGAATTGCACCTTGCAATGCGGAGAAATTACTGTTTGTGCATTTACAATATTCATTGATTTTTGCCATTGAAAAACGTCCAGAAATGATTGAAGCTACTGACTGAATGAAAGGAGCTGGCATCTCACTCTCTTTGAATCTTCTTTATCATGCTAAGAGGAGCAGGAAAAAGCAAAAAATTTCAGAATTGCTCCTTGCAATGCGGAGAAATTACTGTTTGTGCATTTACAATATTCATTGATTTTTGCCATTGAAAAACATGTTATTCATATACCAGAAATGTTTGAAGCTACTGACTGAATGAAAGGAGCTGGCACCTCACTCTCTTTGAATCTTCTTTATCATGCTAAGAGGAGCAGGAAAAAGCAAAAAATTTCAGAATTGCACCTTGCAATGCGGAGAAATTACTGTTTGTGCATTTACAATATTCATTGATTTTTGCCATTGAAAAACGTCCAGAAATGATTGAAGCTACTGACTGAATGAAAGGAGCTGGCATCTCACTCTCTTTGAATCTTCTTTATCATGCTAAGAGGAGCAGGAAAAAGCAAAAAATTTCAGAATTGCGCCTTGCAATGCGGAGAAATTAGTGTTTGTGCATTTACAAAATTCATTGATTTTTGCCATTGAAAAACATCATGTTATTCATTTACCAGAAATGATTGAAGCTACTGACTGAATGAAAGGAGCTGGCATCTCACTCTCTTTGAAACTTCTTTATCATGCTAAGAGGAGCAGGAAAAAGCAAAAAATTTCAGAATTGCACCTTGCAATGCGGAGAAATTACTGTTTGTGCATTTACAATATTCATTGATTTTTGCCATTGAAAAACGTCCAGAAATGATTGAAGCTACTGACTGAATGAAAGGAGCTGGCATCTCACTCTCTTTGAATCTTTTTTATCATGCTAAGAGGAGCAGGAAAAAGCAAAAAATTTCAGAATTGCACCTTGCAATGCGGAGAAATTACTGTTTGTGCATTTACAATATTCATTGATTTTTACCATTGAAAAACGTCCAGAAATGATTGAAGCTACTGACTGAATGAAAGTAGCTGGCATCTCACTCTCTTTGAATCTTCTTTATCATGCTAAGAGGAGCAGGAAAAAGCAAAAAATTTCAGACTTGCACCTTGCAATGCGGAGAAATTACTGTTTGTGCATTTACAATATTCATTGATTTTTGCCATTGAAAAACATCATGTTATTCATATACCAGAAATGTTTGAAGCTACTGACTGAATGAAAGGAGCTGGCATCTCACTCTCTTTGAATCTTCTTTATCATGCTAAGAGGAGCAGGAAAAAGCAAAAAATTTCAGAATTGCACCTTGCAATGCGGAGAAATTACTGTTTGTGCATTTACAATATTCATTGATTTTTGCCATTGAAAAACGTCCAGAAATGATTGAAGCTACTGACTGAATGAAAGGAGCTGGCATCTCACTCTCTTTGAATCTTCTTTATCATGCTAAGAGGAGCAGGAAAAAGCAAAAAATTTCAGAATTGCACCTTACAATGCGGAGAAATTACAGTTTGTGCATTTACAATATTCATTGATTTTTGCCATTGAAAAACGTCCAGAAATGATTGAAGCTACTGACTGAATGAAAGGAGCTGGCATCTCACTCTCTTTGAATCTTCTTTATCATGCTAAGAGGAGCAGGAAAAAGCAAAAAATTTCAGAATTGCACCTTGCAATGCGGAGAAATTACTGTTTGTGCATTTACAATATTCATTGATTTTTGCCATTGAAAAACGTCCAGAAATGATTGAAGCTACTGACTGAATGAAAGGAGCTGGCATCTCACTCTCTTTGAATCTTCTTTATCATGCTAAGAGGAGCAGGAAAAAGCAAAAAATTTCAGAATTGCACCTTGCAATGCGGAGAAATTACTGTTTGTGCATTTACAATATTCATTGATTTTTGCCATTGAAAAACATCATGTTATTCATATACCAGAAATGTTTGAAGCTACTGACTGAATGAAAGGAGCTGGCATCTCACTCTCTTTGAATCTTCTTTATCATGCTAAGAGGAGCAGGAAAAAGCAAAAAATTTCAGAATTGCACCTTGCAATGCGGAGAAATTACTGTTTGTGCAATTACAATATTCATTGATTTTTGCCATTGAAAAACGTCCAGAAATGATTGAAGCTACTGACTGAATGAAAGGAGCTGGCATCTCACTCTCTATGAATCTTCTTTATCATGCTAAGAGGAGCAGGAAAAGCAAAAAATTTCAGAATTGCACCTTGCAATGCGAAGAAATTACAGTTTGTGCATTTACAATATTCATTGACTTTTGCCATTGAAAAACATCCAGAAATGATTGAAGCTACTGACTGAATGAAAGGAGCTGGCATCTCACTCTCTTTGAATCTTCTTTATCATGCTAAGAGGAGCAGGAAAAAGCAAAAAATTTCAGAATTGCACCTTGCAATGCGGAGAAATTACTGTTTGTGCATTTACAATATTCATTGATTTTTGCCATTGAAAAACGTCCAGAAATGATTGAAGCTACTGACTGAATGAAAGGAGCTGGCATCTCACTCTCTTTGAATCTTCTTTATCATGCTAAGAGGAGCAGGAAAAAGCAAAAAATTTCAGAATTGCGCCTTGCAATGCGGAGAAATTACTGTTTGTGCATTTACAAAATTCATTGATTTTTGCCATTGAAAAACATCATGTTATTCATTTACCATAAATGATTGAAGCTACTGACTGAATGAAAGGAGCTGGCATCTCACTCTCTTTGAATCTTCTTTATCATGCTAAGAGGAGCAGGAAAAAGCAAAACATTTCAGAATTGCACCTTGCAATGCGAAGAAATTACTGTTTGTGCATTTACAATATTCATTGATTTTTGCCATTGAAAAACGTCCAGAAATGATTGAAGCTACTGACTGAATGAAAGGAGCTGGCATCTCACTCTCTTTGAATCTTCTTTATCATGCTAAGAGGAGCAGGAAAAAGCAAAAAATTTCAGAATTGCACCTTGCAATGCGGAGAAATTACTGTTTGTGCATTTACAATATTCATTGATTTTTACCATTGAAAAACGTCCAGAAATGATTGAAGCTACTGACTGAATGAAAGTAGCTGGCATCTCACTCTCTTTGAATCTTCTTTATCATGCTAAGAGGAGCAGGAAAAAGCAAAAAATTTCAGACTTGCACCTTGCAATGCGGAGAAATTACTGTTTGTGCATTTACAATATTCATTGATTTTTGCCATTGAAAAACATCATGTTATTCATATACCAGAAATGTTTGAAGCTACTGACTGAATGAAAGGAGCTGGCATCTCACTCTCTTTGAATCTTCTTTATCATGCTAAGAGGAGCAGGAAAAAGCAAAAAATTTCAGAATTGCACCTTGCAATGCGGAGAAATTACTGTTTGTGCATTTACAATATTCATTGATTTTTGCCATTGAAAAACGTCCAGAAATGATTGAAGCTACTGACTGAATGAAAGGAGCTGGCATCTCACTCTCTTTGAATCTTCTTTATCATGCTAAGAGGAGCAGGAAAAAGCAAAAAATTTCAGAATTGCACCTTACAATGCGGAGAAATTACAGTTTGTGCATTTACAATATTCATTGATTTTTGCCATTGAAAAACGTCCAGAAATGATTGAAGCTACTGACTGAATGAAAGGAGCTGGCATCTCACTCTCTTTGAATCTTCTTTATCAAGTTAAGAGGAGCAGGAAAAAGCAAAAAATTTCAGAATTGCACCTTGCAATGCGGAGAAATTACTGTTTGTGCATTTACAATATTCATTGATTTTTGCCATTGAAAAACATGTTATTCATATACCAGAAATGTTTGAAGCTACTGACTGAATGAAAGGAGCTGGAACCTCACTCTCTTTGAATCTTCTTTATCATGCTAAGAGGAGCAGGAAAAAGCAAAAAATTTCAGAATTGCACCTTGCAATGCGGAGAAATTACTGTTTGTACATTTACAATATTCATTGATTTTTGCCATTGAAAAACGTCAGAAATGATTGAAGCTACTGACTGAATGAAAGGAGCTGGCATCTCACTCACTTTGAATCTTCTTTATCATGCTAAGAGGAGCAGGAAAAAGCAAAAAATTTCAGAATTGCACCTTGCAATGCGGAGAAATTACTGTTTGTGCATTTACAATATTCATTGATTTTTGCCATTGAAAAACATCCAGAAATGATTGAAGCTACTGACTGAATGAAAGGAGCTGGCATCTCACTCTCTTTGAATCTTCTTTATCATGCTAAGAGGAGCAGGAAAAAGCAAACAATTTCAGAATTGCGCCTTGCAATGCGGAGAAATTACTGTTTGTGCATTTACAAAATTCATTGATTTTTGCCATTGAAAAACATCATGTTATTCATTTACCAGAAATGATTGAAGCTACTGACTGAATGAAAGGAGCTGGCATCTCACTCTCTTTGAATCTTCTTTATCATGCTAAGAGGAGCAGGAAAAAGCAAAAAATTTCAGAATTGCACCTTGCAATGCGGAGAAATTACTGTTTGTGCATTTACAATATTCATTGATTTTTGCCATTGAAAAACGTCCAGAAATGATTGAAGCTACTGACTGAATGAAAGGAGCTGGCATCTCACTCTCTTTGAATCTTCTTTATCATGCTAAGAGGAGCGGGAAAAAGCAAAAAATTTCAGAATTGCACCTTGCAATGCGGAGAAATTACTGTTTGTGCATTTACAATATTCATTGATTTTTACCATTGAAAAACGTCCAGAAATGATTGAAGCTACTGACTGAATGAAAGTAGCTGGCATCTCACTCTCTTTGAATCTTCTTTATCATGCTAAGAGGAGCAGGAAAAAGCAAAAAATTTCAGACTTGCACCTTGCAATGCGGAGAAATTACTGTTTGTGCATTTACAATATTCATTGATTTTTGCCATTGAAAAACATCATGTTATTCATATACCAGAAATGTTTGAAGCTACTGACTGAATGAAAGGAGCTGGCATCTCACTCTCTTTGAATCTTCTTTATCATGCTAAGAGGAGCAGGAAAAAGCAAAAAATTTCAGAATTGCACCTTGCAATGCGGAGAAATTACTGTTTGTGCATTTACAATATTCATTGATTTTTGCCATTGAAAAACATCATGTTATTCATATACCAGAAATGTTTGAAGCTACTGACTGAATGAAAGGAGCTGGCATCTCACTCTCTTTGAATCTTCTTTATCATGCTAAGAGGAGCAGGAAAAAGCAAAAAATTTCAGAATTGCACCTTGCAATGCGGAGAAATTACTGTTTGTGCATTTACAATATTCATTGATTTTTGCCATTGAAAAACGTCCAGAAATGATTGAAGCTACTGACTGAATGAAAGGAGCTGGCATCTCACTCTCTTTGAATCTTCTTTATCATGCTAAGAGGAGCAGGAAAAAGCAAAAAATTTCAGAATTGCACCTTACAATGCGGAGAAATTACAGTTTGTGCATTTACAATATTCATTGATTTTTGCCATTGAAAAACGTCCAGAAATGATTGAAGCTACTGACTGAATGAAAGGAGCTGGCATCTCACTCTCTTTGAATCTTCTTTATCATGCTAAGAGGAGCAGGAAAAAGCAAAAAATTTCAGAATTGCACCTTACAATGCGGAGAAATTACAGTTTGTGCATTTACAATATTCATTGATTTTTGCCATTGAAAAACGTCCAGAAATGATTGAAGCTACTGACTGAATGAAAGGAGCTGGCATCTCACTCTCTTTGAATCTTCTTTATCATGCTAAGAGGAGCAGGAAAAAGCAAAAAATTTCAGAATTGCACCTTGCAATGCGGAGAAATTACTGTTTGTGCATTTACAATATTCATTGATTTTTGCCATTGAAAAACGTCCAGAAATGATTGAAGCTACTGACTGAATGAAAGGAGCTGGCATCTCACTCTCTTTGAATTTTCTTTATCATGCTAAGAGGAGCAGGAAAAAGCAAAAAATTTCAGAATTGCACCTTGCAATGCGGAGAAATTACTGTTTGTGCATTTACAATATTCATTGATTTTTGCCATTGAAAAACATGTTATTCATATACCAGAAATGTTTGAAGCTACTGACTGAATGAAAGGAGCTGGCACCTCACTCTCTTTGAATCTTCTTTATCATGCTAAGAGGAGCAGGATAAAGCAAAAAATTTCAGAATTGCACCTTGCAATGCGGAGAAATTACTGTTTGTGCATTTACAATATTCATTGATTTTTGCCATTGAAAAACGTCCAGAAATGATTGAAGCTACTGACTGAATGAAAGGAGCTGGCATCTCACTCTCTTTGAATCTTCTTTATCATGCTAAGAGGAGCTGGAAAAAGCAAAAAATTTCAGAATTGCACCTTGCAATGCGGAGAAATTACTGTTTGTGCATTTACAATATTCATTAATTTTTGCCATTGAAAAACATCATGTTATTCATATACCAGAAATGTTTGAAGCTACTGACTGAATGAAAGGAGCTGGCATCTCACTCTCTTTGAATCTTCTTTATCATGCTAAGAGGAGCAGGAAAAAGCAAAAAATTTCAGAATTGCACCTTGCAATGCGGAGAAATTACAGTTTGTGCATTTACAATATTCATTGATTTTTGCCATTGAAAAACGTCCAGAAATGATTGAAGCTACTGACTGAATGAAAGGAGCTGGCATCTCACTCTCTTTGAATCTTCTTTATCATGCTAAGAGGAGCAGGAAAAAGCAAAAAATTTCAGAATTGCTCCTTGCAATGCGGAGAAATTACTGTTTGTGCATTTACAATATTCATTGATTTTTGCCATTGAAAAACATGTTATTCATATACCAGAAATGTTTGAAGCTACTGACTGAATGAAAGGAGCTGGCACCTCACTCTCTTTGAATCTTCTTTATCATGCTAAGAGGAGCAGGAAAAAGCAAAAAATTTCAGAATTGCACCTTGCAATGCGGAGAAATTACTGTTTGTGCATTTACAATATTCATTGATTTTTGCCATTGAAAAACGTCCAGAAATGATTGAAGCTACTGACTGAATGAAAGGAGCTGGCATCTCACTCTCTTTGAATCTTCTTTATCATGCTAAGAGGAGCAGGAAAAAGCAAAAAATTTCAGAATTGCACCTTGCAATGCGGAGAAATTACTGTTTGTGCATTTACAATATTCATTGATTTTTGCCATTGAAAAACATCATGTTATTCATATACCAGAAATGATTGAAGCTACTGACTGAATGAAAGGAGCTGGCATCTCACTCTCTTTGAATCTTCTTTATCATGCTAAGAGGAGCAGGAAAATGTAAAAAATTTCAGAATTGCACCTTGCAATGCGGAGAAATTGCTGTTTGTGCATTTACAATATTCAATGATTTTTGCCATTGAAAAACGTCCAGAAATGATTGAAGCTACTGACTGAATGAAAGGAGCTGGCATCTCACTCTCTTTGAATCTTCTTTATCATGCTAAGAGAAGCAGGAAAAAGCAAAAAATTTCAGAATTGCACCTTACAATGCGGAGAAATTACAGTTTGTGCATTTACAATATTCATTGATTTTTGCCATTGAAAAACGTCCAGAAATGATTGAAGCTACTGACTGAATGAAAGGAGCTGGCATCTCACTCTCTTTGAATCTTCTTTATCATGCTAAGAGGAGCAGGAAAAAGCAAAAAATTTCAGAATTGCACCTTACAATGCGGAGAAATTACAGTTTGTGCATTTACAATATTCATTGATTTTTGCCATTGAAAAACGTCCAGAAATGATTGAAGCTACTGACTGAATGAAAGGAGCTGGCATCTCACTCTCTTTGAATCTTCTTTATCATGCTAAGAGGAGCAGGAAAAAGCAAAAAATTTCAGAATTGCACCTTGCAATGCGGAGAAATTACTGTTTGTGCATTTACAATATTCATTGATTTTTGCCATTGAAAAACGTCCAGAAATGATTGAAGCTACTGACTGAATGAAAGGAGCTGGCATCTCACTCTCTTTGAATTTTCTTTATCATGCTAAGAGGAGCAGGAAAAAGCAAAAAATTTCAGAATTGCACCTTGCAATGCGGAGAAATTACTGTTTGTGCATTTACAATATTCATTGATTTTTGCCATTGAAAAACATGTTATTCATATACCAGAAATGTTTGAAGCTACTGACTGAATGAAAGGAGCTGGCACCTCACTCTCTTTGAATCTTCTTTATCATGCTAAGAGGAGCAGGAAAAAGCAAAAAATTTCAGAATTGCACCTTGCAATGTGGAGAAATTACTGTTTGTGCATTTACAATATTCATTGATTTTTACCATTGAAAAACGTCCAGAAATGATTGAAGCTACTGACTGAATGAAAGTAGCTGGCATCTCACTCTCTTTGAATCTCCTTTATCATGCTAAGAGGAGCAGGAAAAAGCAAAAAATTTCAGACTTGCACCTTGCAATGCGGAGAAATTACTGTTTGTGCATTTACAATATTCATTGATTTTTGCCATTGAAAAACATCATGTTATTCATATACCAGAAATGTTTGAAGCTACTGACTGAATGAAAGGAGCTGGCATCTCACTCTCTTTGAATCTTCTTTATCATGCTAAGAGGAGCAGGAAAAAGCAAAAAATTTCAGAATTGCACCTTGCAATGCAGAGAAATTACTGTTTGTGCATTTACAATATTCATTGATTTTTGCCATTGAAAAACGTCCAGAAATGATTGAAGCTACTGACTGAATGAAAGGAGCTGGCATCTCACTCTCTTTGAATCTTGTTTATCATGCTAAGAGGAGCAGGAAAAAGCAAAAAATTTCAGAATTGCACCTTGCAATGCGGAGAAATTACTGTTTGTGCATTTACAATATTCATTGATTTTTGCCATTGAAAAACATCCAGAAATGATTGAAGCTACTGACTGAATGAAAGGAGCTGGCATCTCACTCTCTTTGAATCTTCTTTATCATGCTAAGAGGAGCAGGAAAAAGCAAAAAATTTCAGAATTGCACCTTGCAATGCGGAGAAATTACTGTTTGTGCATTTACAATATTCATTGATTTTTGCCATTGAAAAACATCATGTTATTCATATACCAGAAATGTTTGAAGCTACTGACTGAATGAAAGGAGCTGGCATCTCACTCTCTTTGAATCTTCTTTATCATGCTAAGAGGAGCAGGAAAAAGCAAAAAATTTCATAATTGCACCTTGCAATGCGGAGAAATTACTGTTTGTGCATTTACAATATTCATTGATTTTTGCCATTGAAAAACGTCCAGAAATGATTGAAGCTACTGACTGAATGAAAGGAGCTGGCATCTCACTCTCTTTGAATCTTCTTTATCATGCTAAGAGGAGCAGGAAAAAGCAAAAAATTTCAGAATTGCACCTTGCAATGCGGAGAAATTACTGTTTGTGCATTTACAATATTCATTGATTTTTGCCATTGAAAAACGTCCAGAAATGATTGAAGCTACTGACTGAATGAAAGGAGCTGGCATCTCACTCTCTTTGAATTTTCTTTATCATGCTAAGAGGAGCAGGAAAAAGCAAAAAATTTCAGAATTGCACCTTGCAATGCGGAGAAATTACTGTTTGTGCATTTACAATATTCATTGATTTTTGCCATTGAAAAACGTCCAGAAATGATTGAAGCTACTGACTGAATGAAAGGAGCTGGCATCTCACTCTCTTTGAATCTTCTTTATCATGCTAAGAGGAGCAGGAAAAAGCAAAAAATTTCAGAATTGCACCTTGCAATGCGGAGAAATTACAGTTTGTGCATTTACAATATTCATTGATTTTTGCCATTGAAAAACGTCCAGAAATGATTGAAGCTACTGACTGAATGAAAGGAGCTGGCATCTCACTCTCTTTGAATCTTCTTTATCATGCTAAGAGGAGCAGGAAAAAGCAAAAAATTTCAGAATTGCTCCTTGCAATGCGGAGAAATTACTGTTTGTGCATTTACAATATTCATTGATTTTTGCCATTGAAAAACATGTTATTCATATACCAGAAATGTTTGAAGCTACTGACTGAATGAAAGGAGCTGGCACCTCACTCTCTTTGAATCTTCTTTATCATGCTAAGAGGAGCAGGAAAAAGCAAAAAATTTCAGAATTGCACCTTGCAATGCGGAGAAATTACTGTTTGTGCATTTACAATATTCATTGATTTTTGCCATTGAAAAACGTCCAGAAATGATTGAAGCTACTGACTGAATGAAAGGAGCTGGCATCTCACTCTCTTTGAATCTTCTTTATCATGCTAAGAGGAGCAGGAAAAAGCAAAAAATTTCAGAATTGCACCTTACAATGCGGAGAAATTACAGTTTGTGCATTTACAATATTCATTGATTTTTGCCATTGAAAAACGTCCAGAAATGATTGAAGCTACTGACTGAATGAAAGGAGCTGGCATCTCACTCTCTTTGAATCTTCTTTATCATGCTAAGAGGAGCAGGAAAAAGCAAAAAATTTCAGAATTGCACCTTACAATGCGGAGAAATTACAGTTTGTGCATTTACAATATTCATTGATTTTTGCCATTGAAAAACGTCCAGAAATGATTGAAGCTACTGACTGAATGAAAGGAGCTGGCATCTCACTCTCTTTGAATCTTCTTTATCATGCTAAGAGGAGCAGGAAAAAGCAAAAAATTTCAGAATTGCACCTTGCAATGCGGAGAAATTACTGTTTGTGCATTTACAATATTCATTGATTTTTGCCATTGAAAAACGTCCAGAAATGATTGAAGCTACTGACTGAATGAAAGGAGCTGGCATCTCACTCTCTTTGAATTTTCTTTATCATGCTAAGAGGAGCAGGAAAAAGCAAAAAATTTCAGAATTGCACCTTGCAATGCGGAGAAATTACTGTTTGTGCATTTACAATATTCATTGATTTTTGCCATTGAAAAACATGTTATTCATATACCAGAAATGTTTGAAGCTACTGACTGAGTGAAAGGAGCTGGCACCTCACTCTCTTTGAATCTTCTTTATCATGCTAAGAGGAGCAGGAAAAAGCAAAAAATTTCAGAATTGCACCTTGCAATGTGGAGAAATTACTGTTTGTGCATTTACAATATTCATTGATTTTTACCATTGAAAAACGTCCAGAAATGATTGAAGCTACTGACTGAATGAAAGGAGCTGGCATCTCACTCTCTTTGAATCTTCTTTATCATGCTAAGAGGAGCAGGAAAAAGCAAAAAATTTCAGAATTGCACCTTACAATGCGGAGAAATTACAGTTTGTGCATTTACAATATTCATTGATTTTTGCCATTGAAAAACGTCCAGAAATGATTGAAGCTACTGACTGAATGAAAGGAGCTGGCATCTCACTCTCTTTGAATCTTCTTTATCATGCTAAGAGGAGCAGGAAAAAGCAAAAAATTTCAGAATTGCACCTTGCAATGCGGAGAAATTACTGTTTGTGCATTTACAATATTCATTGATTTTTGCCATTGAAAAACGTCCAGAAATGATTGAAGCTACTGACTGAATGAAAGGAGCTGGCATCTCACTCTCTTTGAATTTTCTTTATCATGCTAAGAGGAGCAGGAAAAAGCAAAAAATTTCAGAATTGCACCTTGCAATGCGGAGAAATTACTGTTTGTGCATTTACAATATTCATTGATTTTTGCCATTGAAAAACGTCCAGAAATGATTGAAGCTACTGACTGAATGAAAGGAGCTGGCATCTCACTCTCTTTGAATCTTCTTTATCATGCTAAGAGGAGCAGGAAAAAGCAAAAAATTTCAGAATTGCACCTTGCAATGCGGAGAAATTACAGTTTGTGCATTTACAATATTCATTGATTTTTGCCATTGAAAAACGTCCAGAAATGATTGAAGCTACTGACTGAATGAAAGGAGCTGGCATCTCACTCTCTTTGAATCTTCTTTATCATGCTAAGCGGAGCAGGAAAAAGCAAAAAATTTCAGAATTGCTCCTTGCAATGCGGAGAAATTACTGTTTGTGCATTTACAATATTCATTGATTTTTGCCATTGAAAAACATGTTATTCATATACCAGAAATGTTTGAAGCTACTGACTGAATGAAAGGAGCTGGCACCTCACTCTCTTTGAATCTTCTTTATCATGCTAAGAGGAGCAGGAAAAAGCAAAAAATTTCAGAATTGCACCTTGCAATGCGGAGAAATTACTGTTTGTGCATTTACAATATTCATTGATTTTTGCCATTGAAAAACGTCCAGAAATGATTGAAGCTACTGACTGAATGAAAGGAGCTGGCATCTCACTCTCTTTGAATCTTCTTTATCATGCTAAGAGGAGCAGGAAAAAGCAAAAAATTTCAGAATTGCACCTTGCAATGCGGAGAAATTACTGTTTGTGCATTTACAATATTCATTGATTTTTGCCATTGAAAAACATCATGTTATTCATATACCAGAAATGATTGAAGCTACTGACTGAATGAAAGGAGCTGGCATCTCACTCTCTTTGAATCTTCTTTATCATGCTAAGAGGAGCAGGAAAATGTAAAAAATTTCAGAATTGCACCTTGCAATGCGGAGAAATTGCTGTTTGTGCATTTACAATATTCAATGATTTTTGCCATTGAAAAACGTCCAGAAATGATTGAAGCTACTGACTGAATGAAAGGAGCTGGCATCTCACTCTCTTTGAATTTTCTTTATCATGCTAAGAGGAGCAGGAAAAAGCAAAAAATTTCAGAATTGCACCTTGCAATGCGGAGAAATTACTGTTTGTGCATTTACAATATTCATTGATTTTTGCCATTGAAAAACGTCCAGAAATGATTGAAGCTACTGGCTGAATGAAAGGAGCTGGCATCTCACTCTCTTTGAATCTTCTTTATCATGCTAAGAGGAGCAGGAAAAAGCAAAAAATTTCAGAATTGCACCTTGCAATGCGGAGAAATTACAGTTTGTGCATTTACAATATTCATTGATTTTTGCCATTGAAAAACGTCCAGAAATGATTGAAGCTACTGACTGAATGAAAGGAGCTGGCATCTCACTCTCTTTGAATCTTCTTTATCATGCTAAGCGGAGCAGGAAAAAGCAAAAAATTTCAGAATTGCTCCTTGCAATGCGGAGAAATTACTGTTTGTGCATTTACAATATTCATTGATTTTTGCCATTGAAAAACATGTTATTCATATACCAGAAATGTTTGAAGCTACTGACTGAATGAAAGGAGCTGGCACCTCACTCTCTTTGAATCTTCTTTATCATGCTAAGAGGAGCAGGAAAAAGCAAAAAATTTCAGAATTGCACCTTGCAATGCGGAGAAATTACTGTTTGTGCATTTACAATATTCATTGATTTTTGCCATTGAAAAACGTCCAGAAATGATTGAAGCTACTGACTGAATGAAAGGAGCTGGCATCTCACTCTCTTTGAATCTTCTTTATCATGCTAAGAGGAGCAGGAAAAAGCAAAAAATTTCAGAATTGCACCTTGCAATGCGGAGAAATTACTGTTTGTGCATTTACAATATTCATTGATTTTTGCCATTGAAAAACATCATGTTATTCATATACCAGAAATGATTGAAGCTACTGACTGAATGAAAGGAGCTGGCATCTCACTCTCTTTGAATCTTCTTTATCATGCTAAGAGGAGCAGGAAAATGTAAAAAATTTCAGAATTGCACCTTGCAATGCGGAGAAATTGCTGTTTGTGCATTTACAATATTCAATGATTTTTGCCATTGAAAAACGTCCAGAAATGATTGAAGCTACTGACTGAATGAAAGGAGCTGGCATCTCACTCTCTTTGAATCTTCTTTATCATGCTAAGAGGAGCAGGAAAAAGCAAAAAATTTCAGAATTGCACCTTACAATGCGGAGAAATTACAGTTTGTGCATTTACAATATTCATTGATTTTTGCCATTGAAAAACGTCCAGAAATGATTGAAGCTACTGACTGAATGAAAGGAGCTGGCATCTCACTCTTTTTGAATCTTCTTTATCATGCTAAGAGGAGCAGGAAAAAGCAAAAAATTTCAGAATTGCACCTTACAATGCGGAGAAATTACAGTTTGTGCATTTACAATATTCATTGATTTTTGCCATTGAAAAACGTCCAGAAATGATTGAAGCTACTGACTGAATGAAAGGAGCTGGCATCTCACTCTCTTTGAATCTTCTTTATCATGCTAAGAGGAGCAGGAAAAAGCAAAAAATTTCAGAATTGCACCTTGCAATGCGGAGAAATTACTGTTTGTGCATTTACAATATTCATTGATTTTTGCCATTGAAAAACGTCCAGAAATGATTGAAGCTACTGACTGAATGAAAGGAGCTGGCATCTCACTCTCTTTGAATTTTCTTTATCATGCTAAGAGGAGCAGGAAAAAGCAAAAAATTTCAGAATTGCACCTTGCAATGCGGAGAAATTACTGTTTGTGCATTTACAATATTCATTGATTTTTGCCATTGAAAAACATGTTATTCATATACCAGAAATGTTTGAAGCTACTGACTGAATGAAAGGAGCTGGCACCTCACTCTCTTTGAATCTTCTTTATCATGCTAAGAGGAGCAGGAAAAAGCAAAAAATTTCAGAATTGCACCTTGCAATGTGGAGAAATTACTGTTTGTGCATTTACAATATTCATTGATTTTTACCATTGAAAAACGTCCAGAAATGATTGAAGCTACTGACTGAATGAAAGTAGCTGGCATCTCACTCTCTTTGAATCTCCTTTATCATGCTAAGAGGAGCAGGAAAAAGCAAAAAATTTCAGACTTGCACCTTGCAATGCGGAGAAATTACTGTTTGTGCATTTACAATATTCATTGATTTTTGCCATTGAAAAACATCATGTTATTCATATACCAGAAATGTTTGAAGCTACTGACTGAATGAAAGGAGCTGGCATCTCACTCTCTTTGAATCTTCTTTATCATGCTAAGAGGAGCAGGAAAAAGCAAAAAATTTCAGAATTGCACCTTGCAATGCAGAGAAATTACTGTTTGTGCATTTACAATATTCATTGATTTTTGCCATTGAAAAACGTCCAGAAATGATTGAAGCTACTGACTGAATGAAAGGAGCTGGCATCTCACTCTCTTTGAATCTTGTTTATCATGCTAAGAGGAGCAGGAAAAAGCAAAAAATTTCAGAATTGCACCTTGCAATGCGGAGAAATTACTGTTTGTGCATTTACAATATTCATTGATTTTTGCCATTGAAAAACATCCAGAAATGATTGAAGCTACTGACTGAATGAAAGGAGCTGGCATCTCACTCTCTTTGAATCTTCTTTATCATGCTAAGAGGAGCAGGAAAAAGCAAAAAATTTCAGAATTGCACCTTGCAATGCGGAGAAATTACTGTTTGTGCATTTACAATATTCATTGATTTTTGCCATTGAAAAACATCATGTTATTCATATACCAGAAATGTTTGAAGCTACTGACTGAATGAAAGGAGCTGGCATCTCACTCTCTTTGAATCTTCTTTATCATGCTAAGAGGAGCAGGAAAAAGCAAAAAATTTCATAATTGCACCTTGCAATGCGGAGAAATTACTGTTTGTGCATTTACAATATTCATTGATTTTTGCCATTGAAAAACGTCCAGAAATGATTGAAGCTACTGACTGAATGAAAGGAGCTGGCATCTCACTCTCTTTGAATCTTGTTTATCATGCTAAGAGGAGCAGGAAAAAGCAAAAAATTTCAGAATTGCACCTTGCAATGCGGAGAAATTACTGTTTGTGCATTTACAATATTCATTGATTTTTGCCATTGAAAAACATCCAGAAATGATTGAAGCTACTGACTGAATGAAAGGAGCTGGCATCTCACTCTCTTTGAATCTTCTTTATCATGCTAAGAGGAGCAGGAAAAAGCAAAAAATTTCAGAATTGCACCTTGCAATGCGGAGAAATTACTGTTTGTGCATTTACAATATTCATTGATTTTTGCCATTGAAAAACATCATGTTATTCATATACCAGAAATGTTTGAAGCTACTGACTGAATGAAAGGAGCTGGCATCTCACTCTCTTTGAATCTTCTTTATCATGCTAAGAGGAGCAGGAAAAAGCAAAAAATTTCATAATTGCACCTTGCAATGCGGAGAAATTACTGTTTGTGCATTTACAATATTCATTGATTTTTGCCATTGAAAAACGTCCAGAAATGATTGAAGCTACTGACTGAATGAAAGGAGCTGGCATCTCACTCTCTTTGAATCATGTTTATCATGCTAAGAGGAGCAGGAAAAAGCAAAAAATTTCAGAATTGCACCTTGCAATGCGGAGAAATTACTGTTTGTGCATTTACAATATTCATTGATTTTTGCCATTGAAAAACGTCCAGAAATTATTGAAGCTACTGACTGAATGAAAGGAGCTGGCATCTCACTCTCTTTGAATCTTCTTTATCATGCTAAGAGGAGCAGGAAAAAGCAAAAAATTTCAGAATTGCACCTTGCAATGCGGAGAAATTACTGTTTGTGCATTTACAATATTCATTGATTTTTGCCATTGAAAAACATCATGTTATTCATATACCAGAAATGATTGAAGCTACTGACTGAATGAAAGGAGCTGGCATCTCACTCTCTTTGAATCTTCTTTATCATGCTAAGAGGAGCAGGAAAAAGTAAAAAATTTCAGAATTGCACTATGCAATGCGGAGAAATTACTGTTTGTGCATTTATAATATTCAATGATTTTTGCCATTGAAAAACGTCCAGAAATGATTGAAGCTACTGACTGAACGAAAGGAGCTGGCATCTCACTCTCTTTGAATCTTCTTTATCATGCTAAGAGGAGCAGGAAAAAGCAAAAAATTTCAGAATTGCACCTTGCAATGCGGAGAAATTACTGTTTGTGCATTTACAATATTCATTGATTTTTGCCATTGAAAAACATCATGTTATTCATATACCAGAAATGTTTGAAGCTACTGACTGAATGAAAGGAGCTGGCATCTCACTCTCTTTGAATCTTCTTTATCATGCTAAGAGGAGCAGGAAAAAGCAAAAAATTTCAGAATTGCAACTTGCAATGCGGAGAAATTACTGTTTGTGCATTTACAATATTCATTGATTTTTGCCATTGAAAAACGTCCAGAAATGATTGAAGCTACTGACTGAATGAAAGGAGCTGGCATCTCACTCTCTTTGAATCTTCTTTATCATGCTAAGAGGAGCAGGTAAAAGCAAAAAATTTCAGAATTGCACCTTGCAATGCGGAGAAATTACTGTTTGTGCATTTACAATATTCATTGATTTTTGCCATTGAAAAACATCCAGAAATGATTGAAGCTACTGACTGAATGAAAGGAGCTGGCATCTCACTCTCTTTGAATCTTGTTTATCATGCTAAGAGGAGCAGGAAAAAGCAAAAAATTTCAGAATTGCACCTTGCAATGCGGAGAAATTACTGTTTGTGCATTTGCAATATTCATTGATTTTTGCCATTGAAAAACGTCCAGAAATGATTGAAGCTACTGACTGAATGAAAGGAGCTGGCATCTCACTCTCTTTGAATCTTCTTTATCATGCTAAGAGGAGCAGGAAAAAGCAAAAAATTTCAGAATTGCACCTTGCAATGCGGAGAAATTACTGTTTGTGCATTTACAATATTCATTGATTTTTGCCATTGAAAAACATCATGTTATTCATATACCAGAAATGATTGAAGCTACTGACTGAATGAAAGGAGCTGGCACCTCACTCTCTTTGAATCTTCTTTATCATGCTAAGAGGAGCAGGAAAAAGCAAAAAATTTCAGAATTGCACCTTGCAATGTGGAGAAATTACTGTTTGTGCATTTACAATATTCATTGATTTTTACCATTGAAAAACGTCCAGAAATGATTGAAGCTACTGACTGAATGAAAGTAGCTGGCATCTCACTCTCTTTGAATCTTCTTTATCATGCTAAGAGGAGCAGGAAAAAGCAAAAAATTTCAGACTTGCACCTTGCAATGCGGAGAAATTACTGTTTGTGCATTTACAATATTCATTGATTTTTGCCATTGAAAAACATCATGTTATTCATATACCAGAAATGTTTGAAGCTACTGACTGAATGAAAGGAGCTGGCATCTCACTCTCTTTGAATCTTCTTTATCATGCTAAGAGGAGCAGGAAAAAGCAAAAAATTTCAGAATTGCACCTTGCAATGCAGAGAAATTACTGTTTGTGCATTTACAATATTCATTGATTTTTGCCATTGAAAAACGTCCAGAAATGATTGAAGCTACTGACTGAATGAAAGGAGCTGGCATCTCACTCTCTTTGAATCTTGTTTATCATGCTAAGAGGAGCAGGAAAAAGCAAAAAATTTCAGAATTGCACCTTGCAATGCGGAGAAATTACTGTTTGTGCATTTACAATATTCATTGATTTTTGCCATTGAAAAACATCCAGAAATGATTGAAGCTACTGACTGAATGAAAGGAGCTGGCATCTCACTCTCTTTGAATCTTCTTTATCATGCTAAGAGGAGCAGGAAAAAGCAAAAAATTTCAGAATTGCACCTTGCAATGCGGAGAAATTACTGTTTGTGCATTTACAATATTCATTGATTTTTGCCATTGAAAAACATCATGTTATTCATATACCAGAAATGTTTGAAGCTACTGACTGAATGAAAGGAGCTGGCATCTCACTCTCTTTGAATCTTCTTTATCATGCTAAGAGGAGCAGGAAAAAGCAAAAAATTTCATAATTGCACCTTGCAATGCGGAGAAATTACTGTTTGTGCATTTACAATATTCATTGATTTTTGCCATTGAAAAACGTCCAGAAATGATTGAAGCTACTGACTGAATGAAAGGAGCTGGCATCTCACTCTCTTTGAATCATGTTTATCATGCTAAGAGGAGCAGGAAAAAGCAAAAAATTTCAGAATTGCACCTTGCAATGCGGAGAAATTACTGTTTGTGCATTTACAATATTCATTGATTTTTGCCATTGAAAAACGTCCAGAAATGATTGAAGCTACTGACTGAATGAAAGGAGCTGGCATCTCACTCTCTTTGAATCTTCTTTATTATGCTAAGAGGAGCAGGAAAAAGCAAAAAATTTCAGAATTGCACCTTGCAATGCGGAGAAATTACAGTTTGTGCATTTACAATATTCATTGATTTTTGCCATTGAAAAACATCCAGAAATGATTGAAGCTACTGACTGAATGAAAGGAGCTGGCATCTCACTCTCTTTGAATCTTCTTTATCATGCTAAGAGGAGCAGGAAAAAGCAAAAAATTTCAGAATTGCACCTTGCAATGCGGAGAAATTACTGTTTGTGCATTTACAATATTCATTGATTTTTGCCATTGAAAAACATCATGTTATTCATATACCAGAAATGTTTGAAGCTACTGACTGAATGAAAGGAGCTGGCATCTCACTCTCTTTGAATCTTCTTTATCATGCTAAGAGGAGCAGGAAAAAGCAAAAAATTTCAGAATTGCACCTTGCAATGTGGAGAAATTACTGTTTGTGCATTTACAATATTCATTGATTTTTACCATTGAAAAACGTCCAGAAATGATTGAAGCTACTGACTGAATGAAAGTAGCTGGCATCTCACTCTCTTTGAATCTTCTTTATCATGCTAAGAGGAGCAGGAAAAAGCAAAAAATTTCAGACTTGCACCTTGCAATGCGGAGAAATTACTGTTTGTGCATTTACAATATTCATTGATTTTTGCCATTGAAAAACATCATGTTATTCATATACCAGAAATGTTTGAAGCTACTGACTGAATGAAAGGAGCTGGCATCTCACTCTCTTTGAATCTTCTTTATCATGCTAAGAGGAGCAGGAAAAAGCAAAAAATTTCAGAATTGCACCTTGCAATGCAGAGAAATTACTGTTTGTGCATTTACAATATTCATTGATTTTTGCCATTGAAAAACGTCCAGAAATGATTGAAGCTACTGACTGAATGAAAGGAGCTGGCATCTCACTCTCTTTGAATCTTGTTTATCATGCTAAGAGGAGCAGGAAAAAGCAAAAAATTTCAGAATTGCACCTTGCAATGCGGAGAAATTACTGTTTGTGCATTTACAATATTCATTGATTTTTGCCATTGAAAAACATCCAGAAATGATTGAAGCTACTGACTGAATGAAAGGAGCTGGCATCTCACTCTCTTTGAATCTTCTTTATCATGCTAAGAGGAGCAGGAAAAAGCAAAAAATTTCAGAATTGCACCTTGCAATGCGGAGAAATTACTGTTTGTGCATTTACAATATTCATTGATTTTTGCCATTGAAAAACATCATGTTATTCATATACCAGAAATGTTTGAAGCTACTGACTGAATGAAAGGAGCTGGCATCTCACTCTCTTTGAATCTTCTTTATCATGCTAAGAGGAGCAGGAAAAAGCAAAAAATTTCATAATTGCACCTTGCAATGCGGAGAAATTACTGTTTGTGCATTTACAATATTCATTGATTTTTGCCATTGAAAAACGTCCAGAAATGATTGAAGCTACTGACTGAATGAAAGGAGCTGGCATCTCACTCTCTTTGAATCATGTTTATCATGCTAAGAGGAGCAGGAAAAAGCAAAAAATTTCAGAATTGCACCTTGCAATGCGGAGAAATTACTGTTTGTGCATTTACAATATTCATTGATTTTTGCCATTGAAAAACGTCCAGAAATTATTGAAGCTACTGACTGAATGAAAGGAGCTGGCATCTCACTCTCTTTGAATCTTCTTTATCATGCTAAGAGGAGCAGGAAAAAGCAAAAAATTTCAGAATTGCACCTTGCAATGCGGAGAAATTACTGTTTGTGCATTTACAATATTCATTGATTTTTGCCATTGAAAAACATCATGTTATTCATATACCAGAAATGATTGAAGCTACTGACTGAATGAAAGGAGCTGGCATCTCACTCTCTTTGAATCTTCTTTATCATGCTAAGAGGAGCAGGAAAAAGTAAAAAATTTCAGAATTGCACTATGCAATGCGGAGAAATTACTGTTTGTGCATTTATAATATTCAATGATTTTTGCCATTGAAAAACGTCCAGAAATGATTGAAGCTACTGACTGAACGAAAGGAGCTGGCATCTCACTCTCTTTGAATCTTCTTTATCATGCTAAGAGGAGCAGGAAAAAGCAAAAAATTTCAGAATTGCACCTTGCAATGCGGAGAAATTACTGTTTGTGCATTTACAATATTCATTGATTTTTGCCATTGAAAAACATCATGTTATTCATATACCAGAAATGTTTGAAGCTACTGACTGAATGAAAGGAGCTGGCATCTCACTCTCTTTGAATCTTCTTTATCATGCTAAGAGGAGCAGGAAAAAGCAAAAAATTTCAGAATTGCAACTTGCAATGCGGAGAAATTACTGTTTGTGCATTTACAATATTCATTGATTTTTGCCATTGAAAAACGTCCAGAAATGATTGAAGCTACTGACTGAATGAAAGGAGCTGGCATCTCACTCTCTTTGAATCTTCTTTATCATGCTAAGAGGAGCAGGTAAAAGCAAAAAATTTCAGAATTGCACCTTGCAATGCGGAGAAATTACTGTTTGTGCATTTACAATATTCATTGATTTTTGCCATTGAAAAACATCCAGAAATGATTGAAGCTACTGACTGAATGAAAGGAGCTGGCATCTCACTCTCTTTGAATCTTGTTTATCATGCTAAGAGGAGCAGGAAAAAGCAAAAAATTTCAGAATTGCACCTTGCAATGCGGAGAAATTACTGTTTGTGCATTTGCAATATTCATTGATTTTTGCCATTGAAAAACGTCCAGAAATGATTGAAGCTACTGACTGAATGAAAGGAGCTGGCATCTCACTCTCTTTGAATCTTCTTTATCATGCTAAGAGGAGCAGGAAAAAGCAAAAAATTTCAGAATTGCACCTTGCAATGCGGAGAAATTACTGTTTGTGCATTTACAATATTCATTGATTTTTGCCATTGAAAAACATCATGTTATTCATATACCAGAAATGATTGAAGCTACTGACTGAATGAAAGGAGCTGGCATCTCACTCTCTTTGAATCTTCTTTATCATGCTAAGAGGAGCAGGAAAAAGCAAAAAATTTCAGAATTGCACCTTGCAATGCGGAGAAATTACTGTTTGTGCATTTACAATATTCATTGATTTTTGCCATTGAAAAACATCATGTTATTCATATACCAGAAATGTTTGAAGCTACTGACTGAATGAAAGGAGCTGGCATCTCACTCTCTTTGAATCTTCTTTATCATGCTAAGAGGAGCAGGAAAAAGCAAAAAATTTCAGAATTGCACATTGCAATGCGGAGAAATTACTGTTTGTGCATTTACAATAGTCATTGATTTTTACCATGGAAAAACGTCCAGAAATGATTGAGGCTACTGACTGAACGAAAGGAGCTGGCATCTCACTCTCTTTGAATCTTCTTTAACATGCTAAGAGGAGCAGGAAAAAGCAAAAAATTTCAGAATTGCACCTTGCAATGCGGAGAAATTACTGTTTGTGCATTTACAATATTCATTGATTTTTGCCATTGAAAAACATCATGTTATTCATATACCAGAAATGTTTGAAGCTACTGACTGAATGAAAGGAGCTGGCATCTCACTCTCTTTGAATCTTCTTTATCATGCTAAGAGGAGCAGGAAAAAACAAAAAATTTCAGAATTGCACCTTGCAATGCGGAGAAATTACTGTTTGTGCATTTACAATATTCATTGATTTTTGCCATTGAAAAACATCATGTTATTCATATACCAGAAATGATTGAAGCTACTGACTGAATGAAAGGAGCTGGCATCTCACTCTCTTTGAATCTTCTTTATCATGCTAAGAGGAGCAGGAAAAAGTAAAAAATTTCAGAATTGCACCTTGCAATGCGGAGAAATTACTGTTTGTGCATTTACAATATTCAATGATTTTTGCCATTGAAAAAAGTCCAGAAATGATTGAAGCTACTGACTCAATGAAAGGAGCTGGCATCTCACTCTCTTTGAATCTTCTTTATCATGCTAAGAGGAGCAGGAAAAAGCAAAAAATTTCAGAATTGCACCTTGCAATGCGGAGAAATTACTGTTTGTGCATTTACAATATTCATTGATTTTTGCCATTGAAAAACATCATGTTATTCATATACCAGAAATGTTTGAAGCTACTGACTGAATGAAAGGAGCTGGCATCTCACTCTCTTTGAATCTTCTTTATCATGCTAAGAGGAGCAGGAAAAAGCAAAAAATTTCAGAATTGCACCTTGCAATGCGGAGAAATTACTGTTTGTGCATTTACAATATTCATTGATTTTTGCCATTGAAAAACATCATGTTATTCATATACCAGAAATGTTTGAAGCTACTGACTGAATGAAAGGAGCTGGCATCTCACTCTCTTTGAATCTTCTTTATCATGCTAAGAGGAGCAGGAAAAAGCAAAAAATTTCAGAATTGCACCTTGCAATGCGGAGAAATTACTGTTTGTGCATTTACAATATTCATTGATTTTTGCCATTGAAAAACATGTTATTCATATACCAGAAATGTTTGAAGCTACTGACTGAATGAAAGGAGCTGGCATCTCACTCTCTTTGAATCTTCTTTATCATGCTAAGAGGAGCAGGAAAAAGCAAAAAATTTCAGAATTGCACCTTGCAATGCGGAGAAATTACAGTTTGTGCATTTACAATATTCATTGATTTTTGCCATTGAAAAACGTCCAGAAATGATTGAAGCTACTGACTGAATGAAAGGAGCTGGCATCTCACTCTCTTTGAATCTTCTTTATCATGCTAAGAGGAGCAGGAAAAAGCAAAAAATTTCAGAATTGCACCTTGCAATGCGGAGAAATTACTGTTTGTGCATTTACAATATTCATTGATTTTTGCCATTGAAAAACGTCCAGAAATGATTGAAGCTACTGACTGAATGAAAGGAGCTGGCATCTCACTCTCTTTGAATCTTCTTTATCATGCTAAGAGGAGCAGGAAAAAGCAAAAAATTTCAGAATTGCTCCTTGCAATGCGGAGAAATTACTGTTTGTGCATTTACAATATTCATTGATTTTTGCCATTGAAAAACATGTTATTCATATACCAGAAATGTTTGAAGCTACTGACTGAATGAAAGGAGCTGGCACCTCACTCTCTTTGAATCTTCTTTATCATGCTAAGAGGAGCAGGAAAAAGCAAAAAATTTCAGAATTGCACCTTGCAATGCGGAGAAATTACTGTTTGTGCATTTACAATATTCATTGATTTTTGCCATTGAAAAACGTCCAGAAATGATTGAAGCTACTGACTGAATGAAAGGAGCTGGCATCTCACTCTCTTTGAATCTTCTTTATCATGCTAAGAGGAGCAGGAAAAAGCAAAAAATTTCAGAATTGCGCCTTGCAATGCGGAGAAATTAGTGTTTGTGCATTTACAAAATTCATTGATTTTTGCCATTGAAAAACATCATGTTATTCATTTACCAGAAATGATTGAAGCTACTGACTGAATGAAAGGAGCTGGCATCTCACTCTCTTTGAAACTTCTTTATCATGCTAAGAGGAGCAGGAAAAAGCAAAAAATTTCAGAATTGCACCTTGCAATGCGGAGAAATTACTGTTTGTGCATTTACAATATTCATTGATTTTTGCCATTGAAAAACGTCCAGAAATGATTGAAGCTACTGACTGAATGAAAGGAGCTGGCATCTCACTCTCTTTGAATCTTCTTTATCATGCTAAGAGGAGCAGGAAAAAGCAAAAAATTTCAGAATTGCACCTTGCAATGCGGAGAAATTACTGTTTGTGCATTTACAATATTCATTGATTTTTACCATTGAAAAACGTCCAGAAATGATTGAAGCTACTGACTGAATGAAAGTAGCTGGCATCTCACTCTCTTTGAATCTTCTTTATCATGCTAAGAGGAGCAGGAAAAAGCAAAAAATTTCAGACTTGCACCTTGCAATGTGGAGAAATTACTGTTTGTGCATTTACAATATTCATTGATTTTTGCCATTGAAAAACATCATGTTATTCATATACCAGAAATGTTTGAAGCTACTGACTGAATGAAAGGAGCTGGCATCTCACTCTCTTTGAATCTTCTTTATCATGCTAAGAGGAGCAGGAAAAAGCAAAAAATTTCAGAATTGCACCTTGCAATGCGGAGAAATTACTGTTTGTGCATTTACAATATTCATTGATTTTTGCCATTGAAAAACGTCCAGAAATGATTGAAGCTACTGACTGAATGAAAGGAGCTGGCATCTCACTCTCTTTGAATCTTCTTTATCATGCTAAGAGGAGCAGGAAAAAGCAAAAAATTTCAGAATTGCACCTTACAATGCGGAGAAATTACAGTTTGTGCATTTACAATATTCATTGATTTTTGCCATTGAAAAACGTCCAGAAATGATTGAAGCTACTGACTGAATGAAAGGAGCTGGCATCTCACTCTCTTTGAATCTTCTTTATCATGCTAAGAGGAGCAGGAAAAAGCAAAAAATTTCAGAATTGCACCTTGCAATGCGGAGAAATTACTGTTTGTGCATTTACAATATTCATTGATTTTTGCCATTGAAAAACGTCCAGAAATGATTGAAGCTACTGACTGAATGAAAGGAGCTGGCATCTCACTCTCTTTGAATCTTCTTTATCATGCTAAGAGGAGCAGGAAAAAGCAAAAAATTTCAGAATTGCACCTTGCAATGCGGAGAAATTACTGTTTGTGCATTTACAATATTCATTGATTTTTGCCATTGAAAAACATCATGTTATTCATATACCAGAAATGTTTGAAGCTACTGACTGAATGAAAGGAGCTGGCATCTCACTCTCTTTGAATCTTCTTTATCATGCTAAGAGGAGCAGGAAAAAGCAAAAAATTTCAGAATTGCACCTTGCAATGCGGAGAAATTACTGTTTGTGCAATTACAATATTCATTGATTTTTGCCATTGAAAAACGTCCAGAAATGATTGAAGCTACTGACTGAATGAAAGGAGCTGGCATCTCACTCTCTATGAATCTTCTTTATCATGCTAAGAGGAGCAGGAAAAGCAAAAAATTTCAGAATTGCACCTTGCAATGCGAAGAAATTACAGTTTGTGCATTTACAATATTCATTGACTTTTGCCATTGAAAAACATCCAGAAATGATTGAAGCTACTGACTGAATGAAAGGAGCTGGCATCTCACTCTCTTTGAATCTTCTTTATCATGCTAAGAGGAGCAGGAAAAAGCAAAAAATTTCAGAATTGCACCTTGCAATGCGGAGAAATTACTGTTTGTGCATTTACAATATTCATTGATTTTTGCCATTGAAAAACGTCCAGAAATGATTGAAGCTACTGACTGAATGAAAGGAGCTGGCATCTCACTCTCTTTGAATCTTCTTTATCATGCTAAGAGGAGCAGGAAAAAGCAAAAAATTTCAGAATTGCGCCTTGCAATGCGGAGAAATTACTGTTTGTGCATTTACAAAATTCATTGATTTTTGCCATTGAAAAACATCATGTTATTCATTTACCATAAATGATTGAAGCTACTGACTGAATGAAAGGAGCTGGCATCTCACTCTCTTTGAATCTTCTTTATCATGCTAAGAGGAGCAGGAAAAAGCAAAACATTTCAGAATTGCACCTTGCAATGCGAAGAAATTACTGTTTGTGCATTTACAATATTCATTGATTTTTGCCATTGAAAAACGTCCAGAAATGATTGAAGCTACTGACTGAATGAAAGGAGCTGGCATCTCACTCTCTTTGAATCTTCTTTATCATGCTAAGAGGAGCAGGAAAAAGCAAAAAATTTCAGAATTGCACCTTGCAATGCGGAGAAATTACTGTTTGTGCATTTACAATATTCATTGATTTTTACCATTGAAAAACGTCCAGAAATGATTGAAGCTACTGACTGAATGAAAGTAGCTGGCATCTCACTCTCTTTGAATCTTCTTTATCATGCTAAGAGGAGCAGGAAAAAGCAAAAAATTTCAGACTTGCACCTTGCAATGCGGAGAAATTACTGTTTGTGCATTTACAATATTCATTGATTTTTGCCATTGAAAAACATCATGTTATTCATATACCAGAAATGTTTGAAGCTACTGACTGAATGAAAGGAGCTGGCATCTCACTCTCTTTGAATCTTCTTTATCATGCTAAGAGGAGCAGGAAAAAGCAAAAAATTTCAGAATTGCACCTTGCAATGCGGAGAAATTACTGTTTGTGCATTTACAATATTCATTGATTTTTGCCATTGAAAAACGTCCAGAAATGATTGAAGCTACTGACTGAATGAAAGGAGCTGGCATCTCACTCTCTTTGAATCTTCTTTATCATGCTAAGAGGAGCAGGAAAAAGCAAAAAATTTCAGAATTGCACCTTACAATGCGGAGAAATTACAGTTTGTGCATTTACAATATTCATTGATTTTTGCCATTGAAAAACGTCCAGAAATGATTGAAGCTACTGACTGAATGAAAGGAGCTGGCATCTCACTCTCTTTGAATCTTCTTTATCAAGTTAAGAGGAGCAGGAAAAAGCAAAAAATTTCAGAATTGCACCTTGCAATGCGGAGAAATTACTGTTTGTGCATTTACAATATTCATTGATTTTTGCCATTGAAAAACATGTTATTCATATACCAGAAATGTTTGAAGCTACTGACTGAATGAAAGGAGCTGGAACCTCACTCTCTTTGAATCTTCTTTATCATGCTAAGAGGAGCAGGAAAAAGCAAAAAATTTCAGAATTGCACCTTGCAATGCGGAGAAATTACTGTTTGTACATTTACAATATTCATTGATTTTTGCCATTGAAAAACGTCAGAAATGATTGAAGCTACTGACTGAATGAAAGGAGCTGGCATCTCACTCACTTTGAATCTTCTTTATCATGCTAAGAGGAGCAGGAAAAAGCAAAAAATTTCAGAATTGCACCTTGCAATGCGGAGAAATTACTGTTTGTGCATTTACAATATTCATTGATTTTTGCCATTGAAAAACATCCAGAAATGATTGAAGCTACTGACTGAATGAAAGGAGCTGGCATCTCACTCTCTTTGAATCTTCTTTATCATGCTAAGAGGAGCAGGAAAAAGCAAACAATTTCAGAATTGCGCCTTGCAATGCGGAGAAATTACTGTTTGTGCATTTACAAAATTCATTGATTTTTGCCATTGAAAAACATCATGTTATTCATTTACCAGAAATGATTGAAGCTACTGACTGAATGAAAGGAGCTGGCATCTCACTCTCTTTGAATCTTCTTTATCATGCTAAGAGGAGCAGGAAAAAGCAAAAAATTTCAGAATTGCACCTTGCAATGCGGAGAAATTACTGTTTGTGCATTTACAATATTCATTGATTTTTGCCATTGAAAAACGTCCAGAAATGATTGAAGCTACTGACTGAATGAAAGGAGCTGGCATCTCACTCTCTTTGAATCTTCTTTATCATGCTAAGAGGAGCGGGAAAAAGCAAAAAATTTCAGAATTGCACCTTGCAATGCGGAGAAATTACTGTTTGTGCATTTACAATATTCATTGATTTTTACCATTGAAAAACGTCCAGAAATGATTGAAGCTACTGACTAAATGAAAGTAGCTGGCATCTCACTCTCTTTGAATCTTCTTTATCATGCTAAGAGGAGCAGGAAAAAGCAAAAAATTTCAGACTTGCACCTTGCAATGCGGAGAAATTACTGTTTGTGCATTTACAATATTCATTGATTTTTGCCATTGAAAAACATCATGTTATTCATATACCAGAAATGTTTGAAGCTACTGACTCAATGAAAGGAGCTGGCATCTCACTCTCTTTGAATCTTCTTTATCATGCTAAGAGGAGCAGGAAAAAGCAAAAAATTTCAGAATTGCACCTTGCAATGCGGAGAAATTACTGTTTGTGCATTTACAATATTCATTGATTTTTGCCATTGAAAAACATCATGTTATTCATATACCAGAAATGTTTGAAGCTACTGACTGAATGAAAGGAGCTGGCATCTCACTCTCTTTGAATCTTCTTTATCATGCTAAGAGGAGCAGGAAAAAGCAAAAAATTTCAGAATTGCACCTTGCAATGCGGAGAAATTACTGTTTGTGCATTTACAATATTCATTGATTTTTGCCATTGAAAAACGTCCAGAAATGATTGAAGCTACTGACTGAATGAAAGGAGCTGGCATCTCACTCTCTTTGAATCTTCTTTATCATGCTAAGAGGAGCAGGAAAAAGCAAAAAATTTCAGAATTGCACCTTACAATGCGGAGAAATTACAGTTTGTGCATTTACAATATTCATTGATTTTTGCCATTGAAAAACGTCCAGAAATGATTGAAGCTACTGACTGAATGAAAGGAGCTGGCATCTCACTCTCTTTGAATCTTCTTTATCATGCTAAGAGGAGCAGGAAAAAGCAAAAAATTTCAGAATTGCACCTTACAATGCGGAGAAATTACAGTTTGTGCATTTACAATATTCATTGATTTTTGCCATTGAAAAACGTCCAGAAATGATTGAAGCTACTGACTGAATGAAAGGAGCTGGCATCTCACTCTCTTTGAATCTTCTTTATCATGCTAAGAGGAGCTGGAAAAAGCAAAAAATTTCAGAATTGCACCTTGCAATGCGGAGAAATTACTGTTTGTGCATTTACAATATTCATTAATTTTTGCCATTGAAAAACATCATGTTATTCATATACCAGAAATGTTTGAAGCTACTGACTGAATGAAAGGAGCTGGCATCTCACTCTCTTTGAATCTTCTTTATCATGCTAAGAGGAGCAGGAAAAAGCAAAAAATTTCAGAATTGCACCTTGCAATGCGGAGAAATTACTGTTTGTGCATTTACAATATTCATTGATTTTTGCCATTGAAAAACGTCCAGAAATGATTGAAGCTACTGACTGAATGAAAGGAGCTGGCATCTCACTCTCTTTGAATCTTCTTTATCATGCTAAGAGGAGCAGGAAAAAGCAAAAAATTTCAGAATTGCACCTTGCAATGCGGAGAAATTACAGTTTGTGCATTTACAATATTCATTGATTTTTGCCATTGAAAAACGTCCAGAAATGATTGAAGCTACTGACTGAATGAAAGGAGCTGGCATCTCACTCTCTTTGAATCTTCTTTATCATGCTAAGAGGAGCAGGAAAAAGCAAAAAATTTCAGAATTGCTCCTTGCAATGCGGAGAAATTACTGTTTGTGCATTTACAATATTCATTGATTTTTGCCATTGAAAAACATGTTATTCATATACCAGAAATGTTTGAAGCTACTGACTGAATGAAAGGAGCTGGCACCTCACTCTCTTTGAATCTTCTTTATCATGCTAAGAGGAGCAGGAAAAAGCAAAAAATTTCAGAATTGCACCTTGCAATGCGGAGAAATTACTGTTTGTGCATTTACAATATTCATTGATTTTTGCCATTGAAAAACGTCCAGAAATGATTGAAGCTACTGACTGAATGAAAGGAGCTGGCATCTCACTCTCTTTGAATCTTCTTTATCATGCTAAGAGGAGCAGGAAAAAGCAAAAAATTTCAGAATTGCACCTTGCAATGCGGAGAAATTACTGTTTGTGCATTTACAATATTCATTGATTTTTGCCATTGAAAAACATCATGTTATTCATATACCAGAAATGATTGAAGCTACTGACTGAATGAAAGGAGCTGGCATCTCACTCTCTTTGAATCTTCTTTATCATGCTAAGAGGAGCAGGAAAATGTAAAAAATTTCAGAATTGCACCTTGCAATGCGGAGAAATTGCTGTTTGTGCATTTACAATATTCAATGATTTTTGCCATTGAAAAACGTCCAGAAATGATTGAAGCTACTGACTGAATGAAAGGAGCTGGCATCTCACTCTCTTTGAATCTTCTTTATCATGCTAAGAGGAGCAGGAAAAAGCAAAAAATTTCAGAATTGCACCTTACAATGCGGAGAAATTACAGTTTGTGCATTTACAATATTCATTGATTTTTGCCATTGAAAAACGTCCAGAAATGATTGAAGCTACTGACTGAATGAAAGGAGCTGGCATCTCACTCTCTTTGAATCTTCTTTATCATGCTAAGAGGAGCAGGAAAAAGCAAAAAATTTCAGAATTGCACCTTACAATGCGGAGAAATTACAGTTTGTGCATTTACAATATTCATTGATTTTTGCCATTGAAAAACGTCCAGAAATGATTGAAGCTACTGACTGAATGAAAGGAGCTGGCATCTCACTCTCTTTGAATCTTCTTTATCATGCTAAGAGGAGCAGGAAAAAGCAAAAAATTTCAGAATTGCACCTTGCAATGCGGAGAAATTACTGTTTGTGCATTTACAATATTCATTGATTTTTGCCATTGAAAAACGTCCAGAAATGATTGAAGCTACTGACTGAATGAAAGGAGCTGGCATCTCACTCTCTTTGAATTTTCTTTATCATGCTAAGAGGAGCAGGAAAAAGCAAAAAATTTCAGAATTGCACCTTGCAATGCGGAGAAATTACTGTTTGTGCATTTACAATATTCATTGATTTTTGCCATTGAAAAACATGTTATTCATATACCAGAAATGTTTGAAGCTACTGACTGAATGAAAGGAGCTGGCACCTCACTCTCTTTGAATCTTCTTTATCATGCTAAGAGGAGCAGGATAAAGCAAAAAATTTCAGAATTGCACCTTGCAATGCGGAGAAATTACTGTTTGTGCATTTACAATATTCATTGATTTTTGCCATTGAAAAACGTCCAGAAATGATTGAAGCTACTGACTGAATGAAAGGAGCTGGCATCTCACTCTCTTTGAATCTTCTTTATCATGCTAAGAGGAGCTGGAAAAAGCAAAAAATTTCAGAATTGCACCTTGCAATGCGGAGAAATTACTGTTTGTGCATTTACAATATTCATTAATTTTTGCCATTGAAAAACATCATGTTATTCATATACCAGAAATGTTTGAAGCTACTGACTGAATGAAAGGAGCTGGCATCTCACTCTCTTTGAATTTTCTTTATCATGCTAAGAGCAGGAAAAAGCAAAAAATTTCAGAATTGCACCTTGCAATGCGGAGAAATTACTGTTTGTGCATTTACAATATTCATTGATTTTTGCCATTGAAAAACGTCCAGAAATGATTGAAGCTACTGACTGAATGAAAGGAGCTGGCATCTCACTCTCTTTGAATCTTCTTTATCATGCTAAGAGGAGCAGGAAAAAGCAAAAAATTTCAGAATTGCACCTTGCAATGCGGAGAAATTACAGTTTGTGCATTTACAATATTCATTGATTTTTGCCATTGAAAAACGTCCAGAAATGATTGAAGCTACTGACTGAATGAAAGGAGCTGGCATCTCACTCTCTTTGAATCTTCTTTATCATGCTAAGAGGAGCAGGAAAAAGCAAAAAATTTCAGAATTGCTCCTTGCAATGCGGAGAAATTACTGTTTGTGCATTTACAATATTCATTGATTTTTGCCATTGAAAAACATGTTATTCATATACCAGAAATGTTTGAAGCTACTGACTGAATGAAAGGAGCTGGCACCTCACTCTCTTTGAATCTTCTTTATCATGCTAAGAGGAGCAGGAAAAAGCAAAAAATTTCAGAATTGCACCTTGCAATGCGGAGAAATTACTGTTTGTGCATTTACAATATTCATTGATTTTTGCCATTGAAAAACGTCCAGAAATGATTGAAGCTACTGACTGAATGAAAGGAGCTGGCATCTCACTCTCTTTGAATCTTCTTTATCATGCTAAGAGGAGCAGGAAAAAGCAAAAAATTTCAGAATTGCACCTTGCAATGCGGAGAAATTACTGTTTGTGCATTTAAAATATTCATTGATTTTTGCCATTGAAAAACATCATGTTATTCATATACCAGAAATGATTGAAGCTACTGACTGAATGAAAGGAGCTGGCATCTCACTCTCTTTGAATCTTCTTTATCATGCTAAGAGGAGCAGGAAAATGTAAAAAATTTCAGAATTGCACCTTGCAATGCGGAGAAATTGCTGTTTGTGCATTTACAATATTCAATGATTTTTGCCATTGAAAAACGTCCAGAAATGATTGAAGCTACTGACTGAATGAAAGGAGCTGGCATCTCACTCTCTTTGAATCTTCTTTATCATGCTAAGAGGAGCAGGAAAAAGCAAAAAATTTCAGAATTGCACCTTACAATGCGGAGAAATTACAGTTTGTGCATTTACAATATTCATTGATTTTTGCCATTGAAAAACGTCCAGAAATGATTGAAGCTACTGACTGAATGAAAGGAGCTGGCATCTCACTCTCTTTGAATCTTCTTTATCATGCTAAGAGGAGCAGGAAAAAGCAAAAAATTTCAGAATTGCACCTTACAATGCGGAGAAATTACAGTTTGTGCATTTACAATATTCATTGATTTTTGCCATTGAAAAACGTCCAGAAATGATTGAAGCTACTGACTGAATGAAAGGAGCTGGCATCTCACTCTCTTTGAATCTTCTTTATCATGCTAAGAGGAGCAGGAAAAAGCAAAAAATTTCAGAATTGCACCTTGCAATGCGGAGAAATTACTGTTTGTGCATTTACAATATTCATTGATTTTTGCCATTGAAAAACGTCCAGAAATGATTGAAGCTACTGACTGAATGAAAGGAGCTGGCATCTCACTCTCTTTGAATTTTCTTTATCATGCTAAGAGGAGCAGGAAAAAGCAAAAAATTTCAGAATTGCACCTTGCAATGCGGAGAAATTACTGTTTGTGCATTTACAATATTCATTGATTTTTGCCATTGAAAAACATGTTATTCATATACCAGAAATGTTTGAAGCTACTGACTGAATGAAAGGAGCTGGCACCTCACTCTCTTTGAATCTTCTTTATCATGCTAAGAGGAGCAGGATAAAGCAAAAAATTTCAGAATTGCACCTTGCAATGCGGAGAAATTACTGTTTGTGCATTTACAATATTCATTGATTTTTGCCATTGAAAAACGTCCAGAAATGATTGAAGCTACTGACTGAATGAAAGGAGCTGGCATCTCACTCTCTTTGAATCTTCTTTATCATGCTAAGAGGAGCTGGAAAAAGCAAAAAATTTCAGAATTGCACCTTGCAATGCGGAGAAATTACTGTTTGTGCATTTACAATATTCATTAATTTTTGCCATTGAAAAACATCATGTTATTCATATACCAGAAATGTTTGAAGCTACTGACTGAATGAAAGGAGCTGGCATCTCACTCTCTTTGAATTTTCTTTATCATGCTAAGAGCAGGAAAAAGCAAAAAATTTCAGAATTGCACCTTGCAATGCGGAGAAATTACTGTTTGTGCATTTACAATATTCATTGATTTTTGCCATTGAAAAACGTCCAGAAATGATTGAAGCTACTGACTGAATGAAAGGAGCTGGCATCTCACTCTCTTTGAATCTTCTTTATCATGCTAAGAGGAGCAGGAAAAAGCAAAAAATTTCAGAATTGCACCTTGCAATGCGGAGAAATTACAGTTTGTGCATTTACAATATTCATTGATTTTTGCCATTGAAAAACGTCCAGAAATGATTGAAGCTACTGACTGAATGAAAGGAGCTGGCATCTCACTCTCTTTGAATCTTCTTTATCATGCTAAGAGGAGCAGGAAAAAGCAAAAAATTTCAGAATTGCTCCTTGCAATGCGGAGAAATTACTGTTTGTGCATTTACAATATTCATTGATTTTTGCCATTGAAAAACATGTTATTCATATACCAGAAATGTTTGAAGCTACTGACTGAATGAAAGGAGCTGGCACCTCACTCTCTTTGAATCTTCTTTATCATGCTAAGAGGAGCAGGAAAAAGCAAAAAATTTCAGAATTGCACCTTGCAATGCGGAGAAATTACTGTTTGTGCATTTACAATATTCATTGATTTTTGCCATTGAAAAACGTCCAGAAATGATTGAAGCTACTGACTGAATGAAAGGAGCTGGCATCTCACTCTCTTTGAATCTTCTTTATCATGCTAAGAGGAGCAGGAAAAAGCAAAAAATTTCAGAATTGCACCTTGCAATGCGGAGAAATTACTGTTTGTGCATTTACAATATTCATTGATTTTTGCCATTGAAAAACATCATGTTATTCATATACCAGAAATGATTGAAGCTACTGACTGAATGAAAGGAGCTGGCATCTCACTCTCTTTGAATCTTCTTTATCATGCTAAGAGGAGCAGGAAAATGTAAAAAATTTCAGAATTGCACCTTGCAATGCGGAGAAATTGCTGTTTGTGCATTTACAATATTCAATGATTTTTGCCATTGAAAAACGTCCAGAAATGATTGAAGCTACTGACTGAACGAAAGGAGCTGGCATCTCACTCTCTTTGAATCTTCTTTATCATGCTAAGAGGAGCAGGAAAAAGCAAAAAATTTCAGAATTGCACCTTGCAATGCGGAGAAATTACTGTTTGTGCATTTACAATATTCATTGATTTTTGCCATTGAAAAACATCATGTTATTCATATACCAGAAATGTTTGAAGCTACTGACTGAATGAAAGGAGCTGGCATCTCACTCTCTTTGAATCTTCTTTATCATGCTAAGAGGAGCAGGAAAAAGCAAAAAATTTCAGAATTGCACCTTGCAATGCGGAGAAATTTCTGTTTGTGCATTTACAATATTCATTGATTTTTGCCATTGAAAAACGTCCAGAAATGATTGAAGCTACTGACTGAATGAAAGGAGCTGGCATCTCACTCTCTTTGAATCTTCTTTATCATGCTAAGGGGAGCAGGAAAAAGCAAAAAATTTCAGAATTGCACCTTGCAATGCGGAGAAATTACTGTTTGTGCATTTACAATATTCATTGATTTTTGCCATTGAAAAACGTCCAGAAATGATTGAAGCTACTGACTGAATGAAAGGAGCTGGCATCTCACTCTCTTTGAATCTTCTTTATCATGCTAAGAGGAGCAGGAAAAAGCAAAAAATTTCAGAATTGCACCTTGCAATGCGGAGAAATTACAGTTTGTGCATTTACAATATTCATTGATTTTTGCCATTGAAAAACGTCCAGAAATGATTGAAGCTACTGACTGAATGAAAGGAGCTGGCATCTCACTCTCTTTGAATCTTCTTTATCATGCTAAGAGGAGCAGGAAAAAGCAAAAAATTTCAGAATTGCACCTTGCAATGCGGAGAAATTACTGTTTGTGCATTTACAATATTCATTGATTTTTGCCATTGAAAAACATCATGTTATTCATACACTAGAAATGATTGAAGCTACTGACTGAATGAAAGGAGCTGGCATCTCACTCTCTTTGAATCTTCTTTATCATGCTAAGAGGAGCAGGAAAATGTAAAAAATTTCAGAATTGCACCTTGCAATGCGGAGAAATTGCTGTTTGTGCATTTACAATATTCAATGATTTTTGCCATTGAAAAACGTCCAGAAATGATTGAAGCTACTGACTGAACGAAAGGAGCTGGCATCTCACTCTCTTTGAATCTTCTTTATCATGCTAAGAGGAGCAGGAAAAAGCAAAAAATTTCAGAATTGCACCTTGCAATGCGGAGAAATTACTGTTTGTGCATTTACAATATTCATTGATTTTTGCCATTGAAAAACATCATGTTATTCATATACCAGAAATGTTTGAAGCTACTGACTGAATGAAAGGAGCTGGCATCTCACTCTCTTTGAATCTTCTTTATCATGCTAAGAGGAGCAGGAAAAAGCAAAAAATTTCAGAATTGCACCTTGCAATGCGGAGAAATTTCTGTTTGTGCATTTACAATATTCATTGATTTTTGCCATTGAAAAACGTCCAGAAATGATTGAAGCTACTGACTGAATGAAAGGAGCTGGCATCTCACTCTCTTTGAATCTTCTTTATCATGCTAAGGGGAGCAGGAAAAAGCAAAAAATTTCAGAATTGCACCTTGCAATGCGGAGAAATTACTGTTTGTGCATTTACAATATTCATTGATTTTTGCCATTGAAAAACGTCCAGAAATGATTGAAGCTACTGACTGAATGAAAGGAGCTGGCATCTCACTCTCTTTGAATCTTCTTTATCATGCTAAGAGGAGCAGGAAAAAGCAAAAAATTTCAGAATTGCACCTTGCAATGCGGAGAAATTACAGTTTGTGCATTTACAATATTCATTGATTTTTGCCATTGAAAAACGTCCAGAAATGATTGAAGCTACTGACTGAATGAAAGGAGCTGGCATCTCACTCTCTTTGAATCTTCTTTATCATGCTAAGAGGAGCAGGAAAAAGCAAAAAATTTCAGAATTGCTCCTTGCAATGCGGAGAAATTACTGTTTGTGCATTTACAATATTCATTGATTTTTGCCATTGAAAAACATGTTATTCATATACCAGAAATGTTTGAAGCTACTGACTGAATGAAAGGAGCTGGCACCTCACTCTCTTTGAATCTTCTTTATCATGCTAAGAGGAGCAGGAAAAAGCAAAAAATTTCAGAATTGCACCTTGCAATGCGGAGAAATTACTGTTTGTGCATTTACAATATTCATTGATTTTTGCCATTGAAAAACGTCCAGAAATGATTGAAGCTACTGACTGAATGAAAGGAGCTGGCATCTCACTCTCTTTGAATCTTCTTTATCATGCTAAGAGGAGCAGGAAAAAGCAAAAAATTTCAGAATTGCACCTTGCAATGCGGAGAAATTACTGTTTGTGCATTTACAATATTCATTGATTTTTGCCATTGAAAAACATCATGTTATTCATATACCAGAAATGATTGAAGCTACTGACTGAATGAAAGGAGCTGGCATCTCACTCTCTTTGAATCTTCTTTATCATGCTAAGAGGAGCAGGAAAATGTAAAAAATTTCAGAATTGCACCTTGCAATGCGGAGAAATTGCTGTTTGTGCATTTACAATATTCAATGATTTTTGCCATTGAAAAACGTCCAGAAATGATTGAAGCTACTGACTGAACGAAAGGAGCTGGCATCTCACTCTCTTTGAATCTTCTTTATCATGCTAAGAGGAGCAGGAAAAAGCAAAAAATTTCAGAATTGCACCTTGCAATGCGGAGAAATTACTGTTTGTGCATTTACAATATTCATTGATTTTTGCCATTGAAAAACATCATGTTATTCATATACCAGAAATGTTTGAAGCTACTGACTGAATGAAAGGAGCTGGCATCTCACTCTCTTTGAATCTTCTTTATCATGCTAAGAGGAGCAGGAAAAAGCAAAAAATTTCAGAATTGCACCTTGCAATGCGGAGAAATTTCTGTTTGTGCATTTACAATATTCATTGATTTTTGCCATTGAAAAACGTCCAGAAATGATTGAAGCTACTGACTGAATGAAAGGAGCTGGCATCTCACTCTCTTTGAATCTTCTTTATCATGCTAAGGGGAGCAGGAAAAAGCAAAAAATTTCAGAATTGCACCTTGCAATGCGGAGAAATTACTGTTTGTGCATTTACAATATTCATTGATTTTTGCCATTGAAAAACGTCCAGAAATGATTGAAGCTACTGACTGAATGAAAGGAGCTGGCATCTCACTCTCTTTGAATCTTCTTTATCATGCTAAGAGGAGCAGGAAAAAGCAAAAAATTTCAGAATTGCACCTTGCAATGCGGAGAAATTACTGTTTGTGCATTTACAATATTCATTGATTTTTGCCATTGAAAAACGTCCAGAAATGATTGAAGCTACTGACTGAATGAAAAGAGCTGGCATCTCACTCTCTTTGAATCTTCTTTATCATGCTAAGAGGAGCAGGAAAAAGCAAAAAATTTCAGAATTGCACCTTGCAATGCGGAGAAATTACAGTTTGTGCATTTACAATATTCATTGATTTTTGCCATTGAAAAACGTCCAGAAATGATTGAAGCTACTGACTGAATGAAAGGAGCTGGCATCTCACTCTCTTTGAATCTTCTTTATCATGCTAAGAGGAGCAGGAAAAAGCAAAAAATTTCAGAATTGCTCCTTGCAATGCGGAGAAATTACTGTTTGTGCATTTACAATATTCATTGATTTTTGCCATTGAAAAACATGTTATTCATATACCAGAAATGTTTGAAGCTACTGACTGAATGAAAGGAGCTGGCACCTCACTCTCTTTGAATCTTCTTTATCATGCTAAGAGGAGCAGGAAAAAGCAAAAATTTCAGAATTGCACCTTGCAATGCGGAGAAATTACTGTTTGTGCATTTACAATATTCATTGATTTTTGCCATTGAAAAACGTCCAGAAATGATTGAAGCTACTGACTGAATGAAAGGAGCTGGCATCTCACTCTCTTTGAATCTTCTTTATCATGCTAAGAGGAGCAGGAAAAAGCAAAAAATTTCAGAATTGCACCTTGCAATGCGGAGAAATTACTGTTTGTGCATTTACAATATTCATTGATTTTTGCCATTGAAAAACGTCCAGAAATGATTGAAGCTACTGACTGAATGAAAGGAGCTGGCATCTCACTCTCTTTGAATCTTCTTTATCATGCTAAGAGGAGCAGGAAAAAGCAAAAAATTTCAGAATTGCACCTTGCAATGCGGAGAAATTACTGTTTGTGCATTTACAATATTCATTGATTTTTGCCATTGAAAAACGTCCAGAAATGATTGAAGCTACTGACTGAATGAAAGGAGCTGGCATCTCACTCTCTTTGAATCTTCTTTACCATGCTAAGAGGAGCAGGAAAAAGCAAAAAATTTCAGAATTGCACCTTGCAATGCGGAGAAATAACTGTTTGTGCATTTACAATATTCATTGATTTTTGCCATTGAAAAACGTTATTCATATACCAGAAATGTTTGAAGCTACTGACTGAATGAAAGGAGCTGGCACCTCACTCTCTTTGAATCTTCTTTATCATGCTAAGAGGAGCAGGAATAAGCAAAAAATTTCAGAAATGCACCTTGCAATGCGGAAAAATTACTGTTTGTGCATTTACAATATTCATTGATTTTTGCCATTGAAAAACGTCCAGAAATGATTGAAGCTACTGACTGAATGAAAGGAGCTGGCATCTCACTCTCTTTGAATCTTCTTTATCATGCTAAGAGGAGCAGGAAAAAGCATAAAATTTCAGAATTGCACCTTGCAATGCGGAGAAATTACTGTTTGTGCATTTACAATATTCATTGATTTTTGCCATTGAAAAACGTCCAGAAATGATTGAAGCTACTGACTGATTGAAAGGAGCTGGCATCTCACTCTCTTTGAATCTTCTTTATCATGCTAAGAGGAGCAGGAAAAAGCAAAAAATTTCAGAATTGCGCCTTGCAATGCGGAGAAATTACTGTTTGTGCATTTACAAAATTCATTGATTTTTGCCATTGAAAAACATCATGTTATTCATTTACCAGAAATGATTGAAGCTACTGACTGAATGTAAGGAGCTGGCATCTCACTCTCTTTGAATCTTCTTTATCATGCTAAGAGGAGCAGGAAAAAGCAAAAAATTTCAGAATTGCACCTTGCAATGCGGAGAAATTACTGTTTGTGCATTTACAATATTCGTTGATTTTTGCCATTGAAAAACGTCCAGAAATGATTGAAGCTACTGACTGAATGAAAGGAGCTGGCATCTCACTCTCTTTGAATCTTCTTTATCATGCTAAGAGGAGCAGGAAAAAGCAAAAAATTTCAGAAATGCACCTTGCAATGCGGAGAAATTACTGTTTGTGCATTTACAATATTCATTGATTTTTGCCATTGAAAAACATCATGTTATTCATATACCAGAAATGATTGAAGCTACTGACTGAATGAAAGGAGCTGGCATCTCACTCTCTTTGAATCTTCTTTATCATGCTAAGAGGAGCAGGAAAAAGTAAAAAATTTCAGAATTGCACCTTGCAATGCGGAGAAATTACTGTTTGTGCATTTACAATATTCAATGATTTTTGCCATTGAAAAACGTCCAGAAATGATTGAAGCTACTGACTGAACGAAAGGAGCTGGCGTCTCACTCTCTTTGAATCTTCTTTATCATGCTAAGAGGAGCAGGAAAAAGCAAAAAATTTCAGAATTGCACCTTGCAATGCGGAGAAATTACTGTTTGTGCATTTACAATATTCATTGATTTTTGCCATTGAAAAACATCATGTTATTCATATACCAGAAATGTTTGAAGCTACTGACTGAATGAAAGGAGCTGGCATCTCACTCTCTTTGAATCTTCTTTATCATGCTAAGAGGAGCAGGAAAAAGCAAAAAATTTCAGAATTGCACCTTGCAATGCGGAGAAATTACTGTTTGTGCAATTACAATATTCATTGATTTTTGCCATTGAAAAACGTCCAGAAATGATTGAAGCTACTGACTGAATGAAAGGAGCTGGCATCTCACTCTCTATGAATCTTCTTTATCATGCTAAGAGGAGCAGGAAAAGCAAAAAATTTCAGAATTGCACCTTGCAATGCGAAGAAATTACAGTTTGTGCATTTACAATATTCATTGACTTTTGCCATTGAAAAACATCCAGAAATGATTGAAGCTACTGACTGAATGAAAGGAGCTGGCATCTCACTCTCTTTGAATCTTCTTTATCATGCTAAGAGGAGCAGGAAAAAGCAAAAAATTTCAGAATTGCACCTTGCAATGCGGAGAAATTACTGTTTGTGCATTTACAATATTCATTGATTTTTGCCATTGAAAAACGTCCAGAAATGATTGAAGCTACTGACTGAATGAAAGGAGCTGGCATCTCACTCTCTTTGAATCTTCTTTATCATGCTAAGAGGAGCAGGAAAAAGCAAAAAATTTCAGAATTGCGCCTTGCAATGCGGAGAAATTACTGTTTGTGCATTTACAAAATTCATTGATTTTTGCCATTGAAAAACATCATGTTATTCATTTACCATAAATGATTGAAGCTACTGACTGAATGAAAGGAGCTGGCATCTCACTCTCTTTGAATCTTCTTTATCATGCTAAGAGGAGCAGGAAAAAGCAAAACATTTCAGAATTGCACCTTGCAATGCGAAGAAATTACTGTTTGTGCATTTACAATATTCATTGATTTTTGCCATTGAAAAACGTCCAGAAATGATTGAAGCTACTGACTGAATGAAAGGAGCTGGCATCTCACTCTCTTTGAATCTTCTTTATCATGCTAAGAGGAGCAGGAAAAAGCAAAAAATTTCAGAATTGCACCTTGCAATGCGGAGAAATTACTGTTTGTGCATTTACAATATTCATTGATTTTTACCATTGAAAAACGTCCAGAAATGATTGAAGCTACTGACTGAATGAAAGTAGCTGGCATCTCACTCTCTTTGAATCTTCTTTATCATGCTAAGAGGAGCAGGAAAAAGCAAAAAATTTCAGACTTGCACCTTGCAATGCGGAGAAATTACTGTTTGTGCATTTACAATATTCATTGATTTTTGCCATTGAAAAACATCATGTTATTCATATACCAGAAATGTTTGAAGCTACTGACTGAATGAAAGGAGCTGGCATCTCACTCTCTTTGAATCTTCTTTATCATGCTAAGAGGAGTAGGAAAAAGCAAAAAATTTCAGAATTGCACCTTGCAATGCGGAGAAATTACTGTTTGTGCATTTACAATATTCATTGATTTTTGCCATTGAAAAACGTCCAGAAATGATTGAAGCTACTGACTGAATGAAAGGAGCTGGCATCTCACTCTCTTTGAATCTTCTTTATCATGCTAAGAGGAGCAGGAAAAAGCAAAAAATTTCAGAATTGCACCTTACAATGCGGAGAAATTACAGTTTGTGCATTTACAATATTCATTGATTTTTGCCATTGAAAAACGTCCAGAAATGATTGAAGCTACTGACTGAATGAAAGGAGCTGGCATCTCACTCTCTTTGAATCTTCTTTATCAAGTTAAGAGGAGCAGGAAAAAGCAAAAAATTTCAGAATTGCACCTTGCAATGCGGAGAAATTACTGTTTGTGCATTTACAATATTCATTGATTTTTGCCATTGAAAAACATGTTATTCATATACCAGAAATGTTTGAAGCTACTGACTGAATGAAAGGAGCTGGAACCTCACTCTCTTTGAATCTTCTTTATCATGCTAAGAGGAGCAGGAAAAAGCAAAAAATTTCAGAATTGCACCTTGCAATGCGGAGAAATTACTGTTTGTACATTTACAATATTCATTGATTTTTGCCATTGAAAAACGTCAGAAATGATTGAAGCTACTGACTGAATGAAAGGAGCTGGCATCTCACTCACTTTGAATCTTCTTTATCATGCTAAGAGGAGCAGGAAAAAGCAAAAAATTTCAGAATTGCACCTTGCAATGCGGAGAAATTACTGTTTGTGCATTTACAATATTCATTGATTTTTGCCATTGAAAAACATCCAGAAATGATTGAAGCTACTGACTGAATGAAAGGAGCTGGCATCTCACTCTCTTTGAATCTTCTTTATCATGCTAAGAGGAGCAGGAAAAAGCAAACAATTTCAGAATTGCGCCTTGCAATGCGGAGAAATTACTGTTTGTGCATTTACAAAATTCATTGATTTTTGCCATTGAAAAACATCATGTTATTCATTTACCAGAAATGATTGAAGCTACTGACTGAATGAAAGGAGCTGGCATCTCACTCTCTTTGAATCTTCTTTATCATGCTAAGAGGAGCAGGAAAAAGCAAAAAATTTCAGAATTGCACCTTGCAATGCGGAGAAATTACTGTTTGTGCATTTACAATATTCATTGATTTTTGCCATTGAAAAACGTCCAGAAATGATTGAAGCTACTGACTGAATGAAAGGAGCTGGCATCTCACTCTCTTTGAATCTTCTTTATCATGCTAAGAGGAGCGGGAAAAAGCAAAAAATTTCAGAATTGCACCTTGCAATGCGGAGAAATTACTGTTTGTGCATTTACAATATTCATTGATTTTTACCATTGAAAAACGTCCAGAAATGATTGAAGCTACTGACTGAATGAAAGTAGCTGGCATCTCACTCTCTTTGAATCTTCTTTATCATGCTAAGAGGAGCAGGAAAAAGCAAAAAATTTCAGACTTGCACCTTGCAATGCGGAGAAATTACTGTTTGTGCATTTACAATATTCATTGATTTTTGCCATTGAAAAACATCATGTTATTCATATACCAGAAATGTTTGAAGCTACTGACTGAATGAAAGGAGCTGGCACCTCACTCTCTTTGAATCTTCTTTATCATGCTAAGAGGAGCAGGAATAAGCAAAAAATTTCAGAAATGCACCTTGCAATGCGGAAAAATTACTGTTTGTGCATTTACAATATTCATTGATTTTTGCCATTGAAAAATGTCCAGAAATGATTGAAGCTACTGACTGAATGAAAGGAGCTGGCATCTCACTCTCTTTGAATCTTCTTTATCATGCTAAGAGGAGCAGGAAAAAGCATAAAATTTCAGAATTGCACCTTGCAATGCGGAGAAATTACTGTTTGTGCATTTACAATATTCATTGATTTTTGCCATTGAAAAACGTCCAGAAATGATTGAAGCTACTGACTGATTGAAAGGAGCTGGCATCTCACTCTCTTTGAATCTTCTTTATCATGCTAAGAGGAGCAGGAAAAAGCAAAAAATTTCAGAATTGCGCCTTGCAATGCGGAGAAATTACTGTTTGTGCATTTACAAAATTCATTGATTTTTGCCATTGAAAAACATCATGTTATTCATTTACCAGAAATGATTGAAGCTACTGACTGAATGTAAGGAGCTGGCATCTCACTCTCTTTGAATCTTCTTTATCATGCTAAGAGGAGCAGGAAAAAGCAAAAAATTTCAGAATTGCACCTTGCAATGCGGAGAAATTACTGTTTGTGCATTTACAATATTCGTTGATTTTTGCCATTGAAAAACGTCCAGAAATGATTGAAGCTACTGACTGAATGAAAGGAGCTGGCATCTCACTCTCTTTGAATCTTCTTTATCATGCTAAGAGGAGCAGGAAAAAGCAAAAAATTTCAGAATTGCACCTTGCAATGCGGAGAAATTACTGTTTGTGCATTTACAATATTCATTGATTTTTGCCATTGAAAAACATCATGTTATTCATACACCAGAAATGATTGAAGCTACTGACTGAATGAAAGGAGCTGGCATCTCACTCTCTTTGAATCTTCTTTATCATGCTAAGAGGAGCAGGAAAAAGTAAAAAATTTCAGAATTGCACCTTGCAATGCGGAGAAATTACTGTTTGTGCATTTACAATATTCAATGATTTTTGCCATTGAAAAACGTCCAGAAATGATTGAATCTACTGACTGAACGAATGGAGCTGGCGTCTCACTCTCTTTGAATCTTCTTTATCATGCTAAGAGGAGCAGGAAAAAGCAAAAAATTTCAGAATTGCACCTTGCAATGCGGAGAAATTACTGTTTGTGCATTTACAATATTCATTGATTTTTGCCATTGAAAAACATCATGTTATTCATATACCAGAAATGTTTGAAGCTACTGACTGAATGAAAGGAGCTGGCATCTCACTCTCTTTGAATCTTCTTTATCATGCTAAGAGGAGCAGGAAAAAGCAAAAAATTTCAGAATTGCACCTTGCAATGCGGAGAAATTACTGTTTGTGCAATTACAATATTCATTGATTTTTGCCATTGAAAAACGTCCAGAAATGATTGAAGCTACTGACTGAATGAAAGGAGCTGGCATCTCACTCTCTATGAATCTTCTTTATCATGCTAAGAGGAGCAGGAAAAGCAAAAAATTTCAGAATTGTACCTTGCAATGCGAAGAAATTACAGTTTGTGCATTTACAATATTCATTGACTTTTGCCATTGAAAAACATCCAGAAATGATTGAAGCTACTGACTGAATGAAAGGAGCTGGCATCTCACTCTCTTTGAATCTTCTTTATCATGCTAAGAGGAGCAGGAAAAAGCAAAAAATTTCAGAATTGCACCTTGCAATGCGGAGAAATTACTGTTTGTGCATTTACAATATTCATTGATTTTTGCCATTGAAAAACGTCCAGAAATGATTGAAGCTACTGACTGAATGAAAGGAGCTGGCATCTCACTCTCTTTGAATCTTCTTTATCATGCTAAGAGGAGCAGGAAAAAGCAAAAAATTTCAGAATTGCGCCTTGCAATGCGGAGAAATTACTGTTTGTGCATTTACAAAATACATTGATTTTTGCCATTGAAAAACATCATGTTATTCATTTACCATAAATGATTGAAGCTACTGACTGAATGAAAGGAGCTGGCATCTCACTCTCTTTGAATCTTCTTTATCATGCTAAGAGGAGCAGGAAAAAGCAAAACATTTCAGAATTGCACCTTGCAATGCGAAGAAATTACTGTTTGTGCATTTACAATATTCATTGATTTTTGCCATTGAAAAACGTCCAGAAATGATTGAAGCTACTGACTGAATGAAAGGAGCTGGCATCTCACTCTCTTTGAATCTTCTTTATCATGCTAAGAGGAGCAGGAAAAAGCAAAAAATTTCAGAATTGCACCTTGCAATGCGGAGAAATTACTGTTTGTGCATTTACAATATTCATTGATTTTTACCATTGAAAAACGTCCAGAAATGATTGAAGCTACTGACTGAATGAAAGTAGCTGGCATCTCACTCTCTTTGAATCTTCTTTATCATGCTAAGAGGAGCAGGAAAAAGCAAAAAATTTCAGACTTGCACCTTGCAATGCGGAGAAATTACTGTTTGTGCATTTACAATATTCATTGATTTTTGCCATTGAAAAACATCATGTTATTCATATACCAGAAATGTTTGAAGCTACTGACTGAATGAAAGGAGCTGGCATCTCACTCTCTTTGAATCTTCTTTATCATGCTAAGAGGAGCAGGAAAAAGCAAAAAATTTCAGAATTGCACCTTGCAATGCGGAGAAATTACTGTTTGTGCATTTACAATATTCATTGATTTTTGCCATTGAAAAACGTCCAGAAATGATTGAAGCTACTGACTGAATGAAAGGAGCTGGCATCTCACTCTCTTTGAATCTTCTTTATCATGCTAAGAGGAGCAGGAAAAAGCAAAAAATTTCAGAATTGCACCTTACAATGCGGAGAAATTACAGTTTGTGCATTTACAATATTCATTGATTTTTGCCATTGAAAAACGTCCAGAAATGATTGAAGCTACTGACTGAATGAAAGGAGCTGGCATCTCACTCTCTTTGAATCTTCTTTATCAAGTTAAGAGGAGCAGGAAAAAGCAAAAAATTTCAGAATTGCACCTTGCAATGCGGAGAAATTACTGTTTGTGCATTTACAATATTCATTGATTTTTGCCATTGAAAAACATGTTATTCATATACCAGAAATGTTTGAAGCTACTGACTGAATGAAAGGAGCTGGAACCTCACTCTCTTTGAATCTTCTTTATCATGCTAAGAGGAGCAGGAAAAAGCAAAAAATTTCAGAATTGCACCTTGCAATGCGGAGAAATTACTGTTTGTACATTTACAATATTCATTGATTTTTGCCATTGAAAAACGTCAGAAATGATTGAAGCTACTGACTGAATGAAAGGAGCTGGCATCTCACTCACTTTGAATCTTCTTTATCATGCTAAGAGGAGCAGGAAAAAGCAAAAAATTTCAGAATTGCACCTTGCAATGCGGAGAAATTACTGTTTGTGCATTTACAATATTCATTGATTTTTGCCATTGAAAAACATCCAGAAATGATTGAAGCTACTGACTGAATGAAAGGAGCTGGCATCTCACTCTCTTTGAATCTTCTTTATCATGCTAAGAGGAGCAGGAAAAAGCAAACAATTTCAGAATTGCGCCTTGCAATGCGGAGAAATTACTGTTTGTGCATTTACAAAATTCATTGATTTTTGCCATTGAAAAACATCATGTTATTCATTTACCAGAAATGATTGAAGCTACTGACTGAATGAAAGGAGCTGGCATCTCACTCTCTTTGAATCTTCTTTATCATGCTAAGAGGAGCAGGAAAAAGCAAAAAATTTCAGAATTGCACCTTGCAATGCGGAGAAATTACTGTTTGTGCATTTACAATATTCATTGATTTTTGCCATTGAAAAACGTCCAGAAATGATTGAAGCTACTGACTGAATGAAAGGAGCTGGCATCTCACTCTCTTTGAATCTTCTTTATCATGCTAAGAGGAGCGGGAAAAAGCAAAAAATTTCAGAATTGCACCTTGCAATGCGGAGAAATTACTGTTTGTGCATTTACAATATTCATTGATTTTTACCATTGAAAAACGTCCAGAAATGATTGAAGCTACTGACTGAATGAAAGTAGCTGGCATCTCACTCTCTTTGAATCTTCTTTATCATGCTAAGAGGAGCAGGAAAAAGCAAAAAATTTCAGACTTGCACCTTGCAATGCGGAGAAATTACTGTTTGTGCATTTACAATATTCATTGATTTTTGCCATTGAAAAACATCATGTTATTCATATACCAGAAATGTTTGAAGCTACTGACTGAATGAAAGGAGCTGGCATCTCACTCTCTTTGAATCTTCTTTATCATGCTAAGAGGAGCAGGAAAAAGCAAAAAATTTCAGAATTGCACCTTGCAATGCGGAGAAATTACTGTTTGTGCATTTACAATATTCATTGATTTTTGCCATTGAAAAACATCATGTTATTCATATACCAGAAATGTTTGAAGCTACTGACTGAATGAAAGGAGCTGGCATCTCACTCTCTTTGAATCTTCTTTATCATGCTAAGAGGAGCAGGAAAAAGCAAAAAATTTCAGAATTGCACCTTGCAATGCGGAGAAATTACTGTTTGTGCATTTACAATATTCATTGATTTTTGCCATTGAAAAACGTCCAGAAATGATTGAAGCTACTGACTGAATGAAAGGAGCTGGCATCTCACTCTCTTTGAATCTTCTTTATCATGCTAAGAGGAGCAGGAAAAAGCAAAAAATTTCAGAATTGCACCTTACAATGCGGAGAAATTACAGTTTGTGCATTTACAATATTCATTGATTTTTGCCATTGAAAAACGTCCAGAAATGATTGAAGCTACTGACTGAATGAAAGGAGCTGGCATCTCACTCTCTTTGAATCTTCTTTATCATGCTAAGAGGAGCAGGAAAAAGCAAAAAATTTCAGAATTGCACCTTACAATGCGGAGAAATTACAGTTTGTGCATTTACAATATTCATTGATTTTTGCCATTGAAAAACGTCCAGAAATGATTGAAGCTACTGACTGAATGAAAGGAGCTGGCATCTCACTCTCTTTGAATCTTCTTTATCATGCTAAGAGGAGCAGGAAAAAGCAAAAAATTTCAGAATTGCACCTTGCAATGCGGAGAAATTACTGTTTGTGCATTTACAATATTCATTGATTTTTGCCATTGAAAAACGTCCAGAAATGATTGAAGCTACTGACTGAATGAAAGGAGCTGGCATCTCACTCTCTTTGAATTTTCTTTATCATGCTAAGAGGAGCAGGAAAAAGCAAAAAATTTCAGAATTGCACCTTGCAATGCGGAGAAATTACTGTTTGTGCATTTACAATATTCATTGATTTTTGCCATTGAAAAACATGTTATTCATATACCAGAAATGTTTGAAGCTACTGACTGAATGAAAGGAGCTGGCACCTCACTCTCTTTGAATCTTCTTTATCATGCTAAGAGGAGCAGGATAAAGCAAAAAATTTCAGAATTGCACCTTGCAATGCGGAGAAATTACTGTTTGTGCATTTACAATATTCATTGATTTTTGCCATTGAAAAACGTCCAGAAATGATTGAAGCTACTGACTGAATGAAAGGAGCTGGCATCTCACTCTCTTTGAATCTTCTTTATCATGCTAAGAGGAGCTGGAAAAAGCAAAAAATTTCAGAATTGCACCTTGCAATGCGGAGAAATTACTGTTTGTGCATTTACAATATTCATTAATTTTTGCCATTGAAAAACATCATGTTATTCATATACCAGAAATGTTTGAAGCTACTGACTGAATGAAAGGAGCTGGCATCTCACTCTCTTTGAATCTTCTTTATCATGCTAAGAGGAGCAGGAAAAAGCAAAAAATTTCAGAATTGCACCTTGCAATGCGGAGAAATTACTGTTTGTGCATTTACAATATTCATTGATTTTTGCCATTGAAAAACGTCCAGAAATGATTGAAGATACTGACTGAATGAAAGGAGCTGGCATCTCACTCTCTTTGAATCTTCTTTATCATGCTAAGAGGAGCAGGAAAAAGCAAAAAATTTCAGAATTGCACCTTGCAATGCGGAGAAATTACAGTTTGTGCATTTACAATATTCATTGATTTTTGCCATTGAAAAACGTCCAGAAATGATTGAAGCTACTGACTGAATGAAAGGAGCTGGCATCTCACTCTCTTTGAATCTTCTTTATCATGCTAAGAGGAGCAGGAAAAAGCAAAAAATTTCAGAATTGCTCCTTGCAATGCGGAGAAATTACTGTTTGTGCATTTACAATATTCATTGATTTTTGCCATTGAAAAACATGTTATTCATATACCAGAAATGTTTGAAGCTACTGACTGAATGAAAGGAGCTGGCACCTCACTCTCTTTGAATCTTCTTTATCATGCTAAGAGGAGCAGGAAAAAGCAAAAAATTTCAGAATTGCACCTTGCAATGCGGAGAAATTACTGTTTGTGCATTTACAATATTCATTGATTTTTGCCATTGAAAAACGTCCAGAAATGATTGAAGCTACTGACTGAATGAAAGGAGCTGGCATCTCACTCTCTTTGAATCTTCTTTATCATGCTAAGAGGAGCAGGAAAAAGCAAAAAATTTCAGAATTGCACCTTGCAATGCGGAGAAATTACTGTTTGTGCATTTACAATATTCATTGATTTTTGCCATTGAAAAACATCATGTTATTCATATACCAGAAATGATTGAAGCTACTGACTGAATGAAAGGAGCTGGCATCTCACTCTCTTTGAATCTTCTTTATCATGCTAAGAGGAGCAGGAAAATGTAAAAAATTTCAGAATTGCACCTTGCAATGCGGAGAAATTGCTGTTTGTGCATTTACAATATTCAATGATTTTTGCCATTGAAAAACGTCCAGAAATGATTGAAGCTACTGACTGAATGAAAGGAGCTGGCATCTCACTCTCTTTGAATCTTCTTTATCATGCTAAGAGGAGCAGGAAAAAGCAAAAAATTTCAGAATTGCACTTTACAATGCGGAGAAATTACAGTTTGTGCATTTACAATATTCATTGATTTTTGCCATTGAAAAACGTCCAGAAATGATTGAAGCTACTGACTGAATGAAAGGAGCTGGCATCTCACTCTCTTTGAATCTTCTTTATCATGCTAAGAGGAGCAGGAAAAAGCAAAAAATTTCAGAATTGCACCTTACAATGCGGAGAAATTACAGTTTGTGCATTTACAATATTCATTGATTTTTGCCATTGAAAAACGTCCAGAAATGATTGAAGCTACTGACTGAATGAAAGGAGCTGGCATCTCACTCTCTTTGAATCTTCTTTATCATGCTAAGAGGAGCAGGAAAAAGCAAAAAATTTCAGAATTGCACCTTGCAATGCGGAGAAATTACTGTTTGTGCATTTACAATATTCATTGATTTTTGCCATTGAAAAACGTCCAGAAATGATTGAAGCTACTGACTGAATGAAAGGAGCTGGCATCTCACTCTCTTTGAATCTTCTTTATCATGCTAAGAGGAGCTGGAAAAAGCAAAAAATTTCAGAATTGCACCTTGCAATGCGGAGAAATTACTGTTTGTGCATTTACAATATTCATTAATTTTTGCCATTGAAAAACATCATGTTATTCATATACCAGAAATGTTTGAAGCTACTGACTGAATGAAAGGAGCTGGCATCTCACTCTCTTTGAATTTTCTTTATCATGCTAAGAGCAGGAAAAAGCAAAAAATTTCAGAATTGCACCTTGCAATGCGGAGAAATTACTGTTTGTGCATTTACAATATTCATTGATTTTTGCCATTGAAAAACGTCCAGAAATGATTGAAGCTACTGACTGAATGAAAGGAGCTGGCATCTCACTCTCTTTGAATCTTCTTTATCATGCTAAGAGGAGCAGGAAAAAGCAAAAAATTTCAGAATTGCACCTTGCAATGCGGAGAAATTACAGTTTGTGCATTTACAATATTCATTGATTTTTGCCATTGAAAAACGTCCAGAAATGATTGAAGCTACTGACTGAATAAAAGGAGCTGGCATCTCACTCTCTTTGAATCTTCTTTATCATGCTAAGAGGAGCAGGAAAAAGCAAAAAATTTCAGAATTGCTCCTTGCAATGCGGAGAAATTACTGTTTGTGCATTTACAATATTCATTGATTTTTGCCATTGAAAAACATGTTATTCATATACCAGAAATGTTTGAAGCTACTGACTGAATGAAAGGAGCTGGCACCTCACTCTCTTTGAATCTTCTTTATCATGCTAAGAGGAGCAGGAAAAAGCAAAAAATTTCAGAATTGCACCTTGCAATGCGGAGAAATTACTGTTTGTGCATTTACAATATTCATTGATTTTTGCCATTGAAAAACGTCCAGAAATGATTGAAGCTACTGACTGAATGAAAGGAGCTGGCATCTCACTCTCTTTGAATCTTCTTTATCATGCTAAGAGGAGCAGGAAAAAGCAAAAAATTTCAGAATTGCACCTTGCAATGCGGAGAAATTACTGTTTGTGCATTTACAATATTCATTGATTTTTGCCATTGAAAAACATCATGTTATTCATATACCAGAAATGATTGAAGCTACTGACTGAATGAAAGGAGCTGGCATCTCACTCTCTTTGAATCTTCTTTATCATGCTAAGAGGAGCAGGAAAATGTAAAAAATTTCAGAATTGCACCTTGCAATGCGGAGAAATTGCTGTTTGTGCATTTACAATATTCAATGATTTTTGCCATTGAAAAACGTCCAGAAATGATTGAAGCTACTGACTGAACGAAAGGAGCTGGCATCTCACTCTCTTTGAATCTTCTTTATCATGCTAAGAGGAGCAGGAAAAAGCAAAAAATTTCAGAATTGCACCTTGCAATGCGGAGAAATTACAGTTTGTGCATTTACAATATTCATTGATTTTTGCCATTGAAAAACGTCCAGAAATGATTGAAGCTACTGACTGAATGAAAGGAGCTGGCATCTCACTCTCTTTGAATCTTCTTTATCATGCTAAGAGGAGCAGGAAAAAGCAAAAAATTTCAGAATTGCTCCTTGCAATGCGGAGAAATTACTGTTTGTGCATTTACAATATTCATTGATTTTTGCCATTGAAAAACATGTTATTCATATACCAGAAATGTTTGAAGCTACTGACTGAATGAAAGGAGCTGGCACCTCACTCTCTTTGAATCTTCTTTATCATGCTAAGAGGAGCAGGAAAAAGCAAAAATTTCAGAATTGCACCTTGCAATGCGGAGAAATTACTGTTTGTGCATTTACAATATTCATTGATTTTTGCCATTGAAAAACGTCCAGAAATGATTGAAGCTACTGACTGAATGAAAGGAGCTGGCATCTCACTCTCTTTGAATCTTCTTTATCATGCTAAGAGGAGCAGGAAAAAGCAAAAAATTTCAGAATTGCACCTTGCAATGCGGAGAAATTACTGTTTGTGCATTTACAATATTCATTGATTTTTGCCATTGAAAAACGTCCAGAAATGATTGAAGCTACTGACTGAATGAAAGGAGCTGGCATCTCACTCTCTTTGAATCTTCTTTATCATGCTAAGAGGAGCAGGAAAAAGCAAAAAATTTCAGAATTGCACCTTGCAATGCGGAGAAATTACTGTTTGTGCATTTACAATATTCATTGATTTTTGCCATTGAAAAACGTCCAGAAATGATTGAAGCTACTGACTAAATGAAAGGAGCTGGCATCTCACTCTCTTTGAATCTTCTTTATCATGCTAAGAGGAGCAGGAAAAAGCAAAAAATTTCAGAATTGCACCTTGCAATGCGGAGAAATAACTGTTTGTGCATTTACAATATTCATTGATTTTTGCCATTGAAAAACGTTATTCATATACCAGAAATGTTTGAAGCTACTGACTGAATGAAAGGAGCTGGCACCTCACTCTCTTTGAATCTTCTTTATCATGCTAAGAGGAGCAGGAATAAGCAAAAAATTTCAGAATTGCACCTTGCAATGCGGAAAAATTACTGTTTGTGCATTTACAATATTCATTGATTTTTGCCATTGAAAAACGTCCAGAAATGATTGAAGCTACTGACTGAATGAAAGGAGCTGGCATCTCACTCTCTTTGAATCTTCTTTATCATGCTAAGAGGAGCAGGAAAAAGCATAAAATTTCAGAATTGCACCTTGCAATGCGGAGAAATTACTGTTTGTGCATTTACAATATTCATTGATTTTTGCCATTGAAAAACGTCCAGAAATGATTGAAGCTACTGACTGATTGAAAGGAGCTGGCATCTTACTCTCTTTGAATCTTCTTTATCATGCTAAGAGGAGCAGGAAAAAGCAAAAAATTTCAGAATTGCGCCTTGCAATGCGGAGAAATTACTGTTTGTGCATTTACAAAATTCATTGATTTTTGCCATTGAAAAACATCATGTTATTCATTTACCAGAAATGATTGAAGCTACTGACTGAATGTAAGGAGCTGGCATCTCACTCTCTTTGAATCTTCTTTATCATGCTAAGAGGAGCAGGAAAAAGCAAAAAATTTCAGAATTGCACCTTGCAATGCGGAGAAATTACTGTTTGTGCATTTACAATATTCGTTGATTTTTGCCATTGAAAAACGTCCAGAAATGATTGAAGCTACTGACTGAATGAAAGGAGCTGGCATCTCACTCTCTTTGAATCTTCTTTATCATGCTAAGAGGAGCAGGAAAAAGCAAAAAATTTCAGAATTGCACCTTGCAATGCGGAGAAATTACTGTTTGTGCATTTACAATATTCATTGATTTTTGCCATTGAAAAACGTCCAGAAATGATTGAAGCTACTGACTGAATGAAAGGAGCTGGCATCTCACTCTCTTTGAATTTTCTTTATCATGCTAAGAGGAGCAGGAAAAAGCAAAAAATTTCAGAATTGCACCTTGCAATGCGGAGAAATTACTGTTTGTGCATTTACAATATTCATTGATTTTTGCCATTGAAAAACATGTTATTCATATACCAGAAATGTTTGAAGCTACTGACTGAATGAAAGGAGCTGGCACCTCACTCTCTTTGAATCTTCTTTATCATGCTAAGAGGAGCAGGATAAAGCAAAAAATTTCAGAATTGCACCTTGCAATGCGGAGAAATTACTGTTTGTGCATTTACAATATTCATTGATTTTTGCCATTGAAAAACGTCCAGAAATGATTGAAGCTACTGACTGAATGAAAGGAGCTGGCATCTCACTCTCTTTGAATCTTCTTTATCATGCTAAGAGGAGCTGGAAAAAGCAAAAAATTTCAGAATTGCACCTTGCAATGCGGAGAAATTACTGTTTGTGCATTTACAATATTCATTAATTTTTGCCATTGAAAAACATCATGTTATTCATATACCAGAAATGTTTGAAGCTACTGACTGAATGAAAGGAGCTGGCATCTCACTCTCTTTGAATTTTCTTTATCATGCTAAGAGCAGGAAAAAGCAAAAAATTTCAGAATTGCACCTTGCAATGCGGAGAAATTACTGTTTGTGCATTTACAATATTCATTGATTTTTGCCATTGAAAAACGTCCAGAAATGATTGAAGCTACTGACTGAATGAAAGGAGCTGGCATCTCACTCTCTTTGAATCTTCTTTATCATGCTAAGAGGAGCAGGAAAAAGCAAAAAATTTCAGAATTGCACCTTGCAATGCGGAGAAATTACAGTTTGTGCATTTACAATATTCATTGATTTTTGCCATTGAAAAACGTCCAGAAATGATTGAAGCTACTGACTGAATGAAAGGAGCTGGCATCTCACTCTCTTTGAATCTTCTTTATCATGCTAAGAGGAGCAGGAAAAAGCAAAAAATTTCAGAATTGCTCCTTGCAATGCGGAGAAATTACTGTTTGTGCATTTACAATATTCATTGATTTTTGCCATTGAAAAACATGTTATTCATATACCAGAAATGTTTGAAGCTACTGACTGAATGAAAGGAGCTGGCACCTCACTCTCTTTGAATCTTCTTTATCATGCTAAGAGGAGCAGGAAAAAGCAAAAAATTTCAGAATTGCACCTTGCAATGCGGAGAAATTACTGTTTGTGCATTTACAATATTCATTGATTTTTGCCATTGAAAAACGTCCAGAAATGATTGAAGCTACTGACTGAATGAAAGGAGCTGGCATCTCACTCTCTTTGAATCTTCTTTATCATGCTAAGAGGAGCAGGAAAAAGCAAAAAATTTCAGAATTGCACCTTGCAATGCGGAGAAATTACTGTTTGTGCATTTACAATATTCATTGATTTTTGCCATTGAAAAACATCATGTTATTCATATACCAGAAATGATTGAAGCTACTGACTGAATGAAAGGAGCTGGCATCTCACTCTCTTTGAATCTTCTTTATCATGCTAAGAGGAGCAGGAAAATGTAAAAAATTTCAGAATTGCACCTTGCAATGCGGAGAAATTGCTGTTTGTGCATTTACAATATTCAATGATTTTTGCCATTGAAAAACGTCCAGAAATGATTGAAGCTACTGACTGAACGAAAGGAGCTGGCATCTCACTCTCTTTGAATCTTCTTTATCATGCTAAGAGGAGCAGGAAAAAGCAAAAAATTTCAGAATTGCACCTTGCAATGCGGAGAAATTACTGTTTGTGCATTTACAATATTCATTGATTTTTGCCATTGAAAAACATCATGTTATTCATATACCAGAAATATTTGAAGCTACTGACTGAATGAAAGGAGCTGGCATCTCACTCTCTTTGAATCTTCTTTATCATGCTAAGAGGAGCAGGAAAAAGCAAAAAATTTCAGAATTGCACCTTGCAATGCGGAGAAATTTCTGTTTGTGCATTTACAATATTCATTGATTTTTGCCATTGAAAAACGTCCAGAAATGATTGAAGCTACTGACTGAATGAAAGGAGCTGGCATCTCACTCTCTTTGAATCTTCTTTATCATGCTAAGGGGAGCAGGAAAAAGCAAAAAATTTCAGAATTGCACCTTGCAATGCGGAGAAATTACTGTTTGTGCATTTACAATATTCATTGATTTTTGCCATTGAAAAACGTCCAGAAATGATTGAAGCTACTGACTGAATGAAAGGAGCTGGCATCTCACTCTCTTTGAATCTTCTTTATCATGCTAAGAGGAGCAGGAAAAAGCAAAAAATTTCAGAATTGCACCTTGCAATGCGGAGAAATTACTGTTTGTGCATTTACAATATTCATTGATTTTTGCCATTGAAAAACGTCCAGAAATGATTGAAGCTACTGACTGAATGAAAAGAGCTGGCATCTCACTCTCTTTGAATCTTCTTTATCATGCTAAGAGGAGCAGGAAAAAGCAAAAAATTTCAGAATTGCACCTTGCAATGCGGAGAAATTACAGTTTGTGCATTTACAATATTCATTGATTTTTGCCATTGAAAAACGTCCAGAAATGATTGAAGCTACTGACTGAATGAAAGGAGCTGGCATCTCACTCTCTTTGAATCTTCTTTATCATGCTAAGAGGAGCAGGAAAAAGCAAAAAATTTCAGAATTGCTCCTTGCAATGCGGAGAAATTACTGTTTGTGCATTTACAATATTCATTGATTTTTGCCATTGAAAAACATGTTATTCATATACCAGAAATGTTTGAAGCTACTGACTGAATGAAAGGAGCTGGCACCTCACTCTCTTTGAATCTTCTTTATCATGCTAAGAGGAGCAGGAAAAAGCAAAAATTTCAGAATTGCACCTTGCAATGCGGAGAAATTACTGTTTGTGCATTTACAATATTCATTGATTTTTGCCATTGAAAAACGTCCAGAAATGATTGAAGCTACTGACTGAATGAAAGGAGCTGGCATCTCACTCTCTTTGAATCTTCTTTATCATGCTAAGAGGAGCAGGAAAAAGCAAAAAATTTCAGAATTGCACCTTGCAATGCGGAGAAATTACTGTTTGTGCATTTACAATATTCATTGATTTTTGCCATTGAAAAACGTCCAGAAATGATTGAAGCTACTGACTGAATGAAAGGAGCTGGCATCTCACTCTCTTTGAATCTTCTTTATCATGCTAAGAGGAGCAGGAAAAAGCAAAAAATTTCAGAATTGCACCTTGCAATGCGGAGAAATTACTGTTTGTGCATTTACAATATTCATTGATTTTTGCCATTGAAAAACGTCCAGAAATGATTGAAGCTACTGACTGAATGAAAGGAGCTGGCATCTCACTCTCTTTGAATCTTCTTTATCATGCTAAGAGGAGCAGGAAAAAGCAAAAAATTTCAGAATTGCACCTTGCAATGCGGAGAAATAACTGTTTGTGCATTTACAATATTCATTGATTTTTGCCATTGAAAAACGTTATTCATATACCAGAAATGTTTGAAGCTACTGACTGAATGAAAGGAGCTGGCACCTCACTCTCTTTGAATCTTCTTTATCATGCTAAGAGGAGCAGGAATAAGCAAAAAATTTCAGAATTGCACCTTGCAATGCGGAAAAATTACTGTTTGTGCATTTACAATATTCATTGATTTTTGCCATTGAAAAACGTCCAGAAATGATTGAAGCTACTGACTGAATGAAAGGAGCTGGCATCTCACTCTCTTTGAATCTTCTTTATCATGCTAAGAGGAGCAGGAAAAAGCATAAAATTTCAGAATTGCACCTTGCAATGCGGAGAAATTACTGTTTGTGCATTTACAATATTCATTGATTTTTGCCATTGAAAAACGTCCAGAAATGATTGAAGCTACTGACTGATTGAAAGGAGCTGGCATCTTACTCTCTTTGAATCTTCTTTATCATGCTAAGAGGAGCAGGAAAAAGCAAAAAATTTCAGAATTGCGCCTTGCAATGCGGAGAAATTACTGTTTGTGCATTTACAAAATTCATTGATTTTTGCCATTGAAAAACATCATGTTATTCATTTACCAGAAATGATTGAAGCTACTGACTGAATGTAAGGAGCTGGCATCTCACTCTCTTTGAATCTTCTTTATCATGCTAAGAGGAGCAGGAAAAAGCAAAAAATTTCAGAATTGCACCTTGCAATGCGGAGAAATTACTGTTTGTGCATTTACAATATTCGTTGATTTTTGCCATTGAAAAACGTCCAGAAATGATTGAAGCTACTGACTGAATGAAAGGAGCTGGCATCTCACTCTCTTTGAATCTTCTTTATCATGCTAAGAGGAGCAGGAAAAAGCAAAAAATTTCAGAATTGCACCTTGCAATGCGGAGAAATTACTGTTTGTGCATTTACAATATTCATTGATTTTTGCCATTGAAAAACATCATGTTATTCATATACCAGAAATGATTGAAGCTACTGACTGAATGAAAGGAGCTGGCATCTCACTCTCTTTGAATCTTCTTTATCATGCTAAGAGGAGCAGGAAAAAGTAAAAAATTTCAGAATTGCACCTTGCAATGCGGAGAAATTACTGTTTGTGCATTTACAATATTCAATGATTTTTGCCATTGAAAAACGTCCAGAAATGATTGAAGCTACTGACTGAACGAAAGGAGCTGGCGTCTCACTCTCTTTGAATCTTCTTTATCATGCTAAGAGGAGCAGGAAAAAGCAAAAAATTTCAGAATTGCACCTTGCAATGCGGAGAAATTACTGTTTGTGCATTTACAATATTCATTGATTTTTGCCATTGAAAAACATCATGTTATTCATATACCAGAAATGTTTGAAGCTACTGACTGAATGAAAGGGGCTGGCATCTCACTCTCTTTGAATCTTTTTTATCATGCTAAGAGGAGCAGGAAAAAGCAAAAAATTTCAGAATTGCACCTTGCAATGCGGAGAAATTACTGTTTGTGCATTTACAATATTCATTGATTTTTGCCATTGAAAAACGTCCAGAAATGATTGAAGCTACTGACTGAATGAAAGGAGCTGGCATCTCACTCTCTTTGAATCTTCTTTATCATGCTAAGAGGAGCAGGAAAAAGCAAAAAATTTCAGAATTGCACCTTGCAATGCGGAGAAATTACTGTTTGTGCATTTACAATATTCATTGATTTTTGCCATTGAAAAACGTCCAGAAATGATTGAAGCTACTGACTGAATGAAAGGAGCTGGCATCTCACTCTCTTTGAATCTTCTTTATCATGCTAAGAGGAGCAGGAAAAAGCAAAAAATTTCAGAATTGCACCTTGAAATGCGGAGAAATAACTGTTTGTGCATTTACAATATTCATTGATTTTTGCCATTGAAAAACGTTATTCATATACCAGAAATGTTTGAAGCTACTGACTGAATGAAAGGAGCTGGCACCTCACTCTCTTTGAATCTTCTTTATCATGCTAAGAGGAGCAGGAATAAGCAAAAAATTTCATAATTGCACCTTGCAATGCGGAAAAATTACTGTTTGTGCATTTACAATATTCATTGATTTTTGCCATTGAAAAACGTCCAGAAATGATTGAAGCTACTGACTGAATGAAAGGAGCTGGCATCTCACTCTCTTTGAATCTTCTTTATCATGCTAAGAGGAGCAGGAAAAAGCATAAAATTTCAGAATTGCACCTTGCAATGCGGAGAAATTACTGTTTGTGCATTTACAATATTCATTGATTTTTGCCATTGAAAAACGTCCAGAAATGATTGAAGCTACTGACTGATTGAAAGGAGCTGGCATCTCACTCTCTTTGAATCTTCTTTATCATGCTAAGAGGAGCAGGAAAAAGCAAAAAATTTCAGAATTGCGCCTTGCAATGCGGAGAAATTACTGTTTGTGCATTTACAAAATTCATTGATTTTTGCCATTGAAAAACATCATGTTATTCATTTACCAGAAATGATTGAAGCTACTGACTGAATGTAAGGAGCTGGCATCTCACTCTCTTTGAATCTTCTTTATCATGCTAAGAGGAGCAGGAAAAAGCAAAAAATTTCAGAATTGCACCTTGCAATGCGGAGAAATTACTGTTTGTGCATTTACAATATTCGTTGATTTTTGCCATTGAAAAACGTCCAGAAATGATTGAAGCTACTGACTGAATGAAAGGAGCTGGCATCTCACTCTCTTTGAATCTTCTTTATCATGCTAAGAGGAGCAGGAAAAAGCAAAAAATTTCAGAATTGCACCTTGCAATGCGGAGAAATTACTGTTTGTGCATTTACAATATTCATTGATTTTTGCCATTGAAAAACATCATGTTATTCATATACCAGAAATGATTGAAGCTACTGACTGAATGAAAGGAGCTGGCATCTCACTCTCTTTGAATCTTCTTTATCATGCTAAGAGGAGCAGGAAAAAGTAAAAAATTTCAGAATTGCACCTTGCAATGCGGAGAAATTACTGTTTGTGCATTTACAATATTCAATGATTTTTGCCATTGAAAAACGTCCAGAAATGATTGAAGCTACTGACTGAACGAAAGGAGCTGGCGTCTCACTCTCTTTGAATCTTCTTTATCATGCTAAGAGGAGCAGGAAAAAGCAAAAAATTTCAGAATTGCACCTTGCAATGCGGAGAAATTACTGTTTGTGCATTTACAATATTCATTGATTTTTGCCATTGAAAAACATCATGTTATTCATATACCAGAAATGTTTGAAGCTACTGACTGAATGAAAGGAGCTGGCATCTCACTCTCTTTGAATCTTTTTTATCATGCTAAGAGGAGCAGGAAAAAGCAAAAAATTTCAGAATTGCACCTTGCAATGCGGAGAAATTACTGTTTGTGCATTTACAATATTCATTGATTTTTGCCATTGAAAAACGTCCAGAAATGATTGAAGCTACTGACTGAATGAAAGGAGCTGGCATCTCACTCTCTTTGAATCTTCTTTATCATGCTAAGAGGAGCAGGAAAAAGCAAAAAATTTCAGAATTGCACCTTGCAATGCGGAGAAATTACTGTTTGTGCATTTACAATATTCATTGATTTTTGCCATTGAAAAACGTCCAGAAATGATTGAAGCTACTGACTGAATGAAAGGAGCTGGCATCTCACTCTCTTTGAATCTTCTTTATCATGCTAAGAGGAGCAGGAAAAAGCAAAAAATTTCAGAATTGCACCTTGCAATGCGGAGAAATTACTGTTTGTGCATTTACAATATTCATTGATTTTTGCCATTGAAAAACATCATGTTATTCATATACCAGAAATGATTGAAGCTACTGACTGAATGAAAGGAGCTGGCATCTCACTCTCTTTGAATCTTCTTTATCATGCTAAGAGGAGCAGGAAAAAGCAAAAAATTTCAGAATTGCACCTTGCAATGCGGAGAAATTACTGTTTGTGCATTTACAATATTCATTGATTTTTGCAATTGAAAAACGTCCAGAAATGATTGAAGCTACTGACTGAATGAAAGGAGCTGGCTTCTCACTCTCTTTGAATCTTCTTTATCATGCTAAGAGGAGCAGGAAAAAGCAAAAAATTTCAGAATTGCACCTTGCAATGCGGAGAAATTACTGTTTGTGCATTTACAATATTCATTGATTTTTGCCATTGAAAAACGTCCAGAAATGATTGAAGCTACTGACTGAATGAAAAGAGCTGGCATCTCACTCTCTTTGAATCTTGTTTATCATGCTAAGAGGAGCAGGAAAAAGCAAAAAATTTCAGAATTGCACCTTGCAATGCGGAGAAATTACTGTTTGTGCATTTAGAATATTCATTGATTTTTGCCATTGAAAAACGTCCAGAAATGATTGAAGCTACTGACTGAATGAAAGGAGCTGGCATCTCACTCTCTTTGAATCTTCTTTATCATGCTAAGAGGAGCAGGAAAAAGCAAAAAATCTCAGAATTGCACCTTGCAATGCGGAGAAATTACTGTTTGTGCATTTACAATATTCATTGATTTTTGCCATTGAAAAACATCATGTTATTCATATACCAGAAATGATTGAAGCTACTGACTGAATGAAAGGAGCTGGCATCTCACTCTCCTTGAATCTTCTTTATCATGCTAAGAGGAGCAGGAAAAAGCAAAAAATTTCAGAATTGCACCTTGCAATGCGGAGAAATTACTGTTTGTGCATTTACAATATTCATTGATTTTTGCCATTGAAAAACGTCCAGAAATGATTGAAGCTACTGACTGAATGAAAGGAGCTGGCATCTCACTCTCTTTGAATTTTCTTTATCATGCTAAGAGGAGCAGGAAAAAGCAAAAAATTTCAGAATTGCACCTTGCAATGCGGAGAAATTACTGTTTGTGCATTTACAATATTCATTGATTTTTGCCATTGAAAAACATGTTATTCATATACCAGAAATGTTTGAAGCTACTGACTGAATGAAAGGAGCTGGCACCTCACTCTCTTTGAATCTTCTTTATCATGCTAAGAGGAGCAGGATAAAGCAAAAAATTTCAGAATTGCACCTTGCAATGCGGAGAAATTACTGTTTGTGCATTTACAATATTCATTGATTTTTGCCATTGAAAAACGTCCAGAAATGATTGAAGCTACTGACTGAATGAAAGGAGCTGGCATCTCACTCTCTTTGAATCTTCTTTATCATGCTAAGAGGAGCTGGAAAAAGCAAAAAATTTCAGAATTGCACCTTGCAATGCGGAGAAATTACTGTTTGTGCATTTACAATATTCATTAATTTTTGCCATTGAAAAACATCATGTTATTCATATACCAGAAATGTTTGAAGCTACTGACTGAATGAAAGGAGCTGGCATCTCACTCTCTTTGAATTTTCTTTATCATGCTAAGAGCAGGAAAAAGCAAAAAATTTCAGAATTGCACCTTGCAATGCGGAGAAATTACTGTTTGTGCATTTACAATATTCATTGATTTTTGCCATTGAAAAACGTCCAGAAATGATTGAAGCTACTGACTGAATGAAAGGAGCTGGCATCTCACTCTCTTTGAATCTTCTTTATCATGCTAAGAGGAGCAGGAAAAAGCAAAAAATTTCAGAATTGCACCTTGCAATGCGGAGAAATTACAGTTTGTGCATTTACAATATTCATTGATTTTTGCCATTGAAAAACGTCCAGAAATGATTGAAGCTACTGACTGATTGAAAGGAGCTGGCATCTCACTCTCTTTGAATCTTCTTTATCATGCTAAGAGGAGCAGGAAAAAGCAAAAAATTTCAGAATTGCTCCTTGCAATGCGGAGAAATTACTGTTTGTGCATTTACAATATTCATTGATTTTTGCCATTGAAAAACATGTTATTCATATACCAGAAATGTTTGAAGCTACTGACTGAATGAAAGGAGCTGGCACCTCACTCTCTTTGAATCTTCTTTATCATGCTAAGAGGAGCAGGAAAAAGCAAAAAATTTCAGAATTGCACCTTGCAATGCGGAGAAATTACTGTTTGTGCATTTACAATATTCATTGATTTTTGCCATTGAAAAACGTCCAGAAATGATTGAAGCTACTGACTGAATGAAAGGAGCTGGCATCTCACTCTCTTTGAATCTTCTTTATCATGCTAAGAGGAGCAGGAAAAAGCAAAAAATTTCAGAATTGCACCTTGCAATGCGGAGAAATTACTGTTTGTGCATTTACAATATTCATTGATTTTTGCCATTGAAAAACATCATGTTATTCATATACCAGAAATGATTGAAGCTACTGACTGAATGAAAGGAGCTGGCATCTCACTCTCTTTGAATCTTCTTTATCATGCTAAGAGGAGCAGGAAAATGTAAAAAATTTCAGAATTGCACCTTGCAATGCGGAGAAATTGCTGTTTGTGCATTTACAATATTCAATGATTTTTGCCATTGAAAAACGTCCAGAAATGATTGAAGCTACTGACTGAACGAAAGGAGCTGGCATCTCACTCTCTTTGAATCTTCTTTATCATGCTAAGAGGAGCAGGAAAAAGCAAAAAATTTCAGAATTGCACCTTGCAATGCGGAGAAATTACTGTTTGTGCATTTACAATATTCATTGATTTTTGCCATTGAAAAACATCATGTTATTCATATACCAGAAATATTTGAAGCTACTGACTGAATGAAAGGAGCTGGCATCTCACTCTCTTTGAATCTTCTTTATCATGCTAAGAGGAGCAGGAAAAAGCAAAAAATTTCAGAATTGCACCTTGCAATGCGGAGAAATTTCTGTTTGTGCATTTACAATATTCATTGATTTTTGCCATTGAAAAACGTCCAGAAATGATTGAAGCTACTGACTGAATGAAAGGAGCTGGCATCTCACTCTCTTTGAATCTTCTTTATCATGCTAAGGGGAGCAGGAAAAAGCAAAAAATTTCAGAATTGCACCTTGCAATGCGGAGAAATTACTGTTTGTGCATTTACAATATTCATTGATTTTTGCCATTGAAAAACGTCCAGAAATGATTGAAGCTACTGACTGAATGAAAGGAGCTGGCATCTCACTCTCTTTGAATCTTCTTTATCATGCTAAGAGGAGCAGGAAAAAGCAAAAAATTTCAGAATTGCACCTTGCAATGCGGAGAAATTACTGTTTGTGCATTTACAATATTCATTGATTTTTGCCATTGAAAAACGTCCAGAAATGATTGAAGCTACTGACTGAATGAAAAGAGCTGGCATCTCACTCTCTTTGAATCTTCTTTATCATGCTAAGAGGAGCAGGAAAAAGCAAAAAATTTCAGAATTGCACCTTGCAATGCGGAGAAATTACAGTTTGTGCATTTACAATATTCATTGATTTTTGCCATTGAAAAACGTCCAGAAATGATTGAAGCTACTGACTGAATGAAAGGAGCTGGCATCTCACTCTCTTTGAATCTTCTTTATCATGCTAAGAGGAGCAGGAAAAAGCAAAAAATTTCAGAATTGCTCCTTGCAATGCGGAGAAATTACTGTTTGTGCATTTACAATATTCATTGATTTTTGCCATTGAAAAACATGTTATTCATATACCAGAAATGTTTGAAGCTACTGACTGAATGAAAGGAGCTGGCACCTCACTCTCTTTGAATCTTCTTTATCATGCTAAGAGGAGCAGGAAAAAGCAAAAATTTCAGAATTGCACCTTGCAATGCGGAGAAATTACTGTTTGTGCATTTACAATATTCATTGATTTTTGCCATTGAAAAACGTCCAGAAATGATTGAAGCTACTGACTGAATGAAAGGAGCTGGCATCTCACTCTCTTTGAATCTTCTTTATCATGCTAAGAGGAGCAGGAAAAAGCAAAAAATTTCAGAATTGCACCTTGCAATGCGGAGAAATTACTGTTTGTGCATTTACAATATTCATTGATTTTTGCCATTGAAAAACGTCCAGAAATGATTGAAGCTACTGACTGAATGAAAGGAGCTGGCATCTCACTCTCTTTGAATCTTCTTTATCATGCTAAGAGGAGCAGGAAAAAGCAAAAAATTTCAGAATTGCACCTTGCAATGCGGAGAAATTACTGTTTGTGCATTTACAATATTCATTGATTTTTGCCATTGAAAAACGTCCAGAAATGATTGAAGCTACTGACTGAATGAAAGGAGCTGGCATCTCACTCTCTTTGAATCTTCTTTATCATGCTAAGAGGAGCAGGAAAAAGCAAAAAATTTCAGAATTGCACCTTGCAATGCGGAGAAATAACTGTTTGTGCATTTACAATATTCATTGATTTTTGCCATTGAAAAACGTTATTCATATACCAGAAATGTTTGAAGCTACTGACTGAATGAAAGGAGCTGGCACCTCACTCTCTTTGAATCTTCTTTATCATGCTAAGAGGAGCAGGAATAAGCAAAAAATTTCAGAATTGCACCTTGCAATGCGGAAAAATTACTGTTTGTGCATTTACAATATTCATTGATTTTTGCCATTGAAAAACGTCCAGAAATGATTGAAGCTACTGACTGAATGAAAGGAGCTGGCATCTCACTCTCTTTGAATCTTCTTTATCATGCTAAGAGGAGCAGGAAAAAGCATAAAATTTCAGAATTGCACCTTGCAATGCGGAGAAATTACTGTTTGTGCATTTACAATATTCATTGATTTTTGCCATTGAAAAACGTCCAGAAATGATTGAAGCTACTGACTGATTGAAAGGAGCTGGCATCTTACTCTCTTTGAATCTTCTTTATCATGCTAAGAGGAGCAGGAAAAAGCAAAAAATTTCAGAATTGCGCCTTGCAATGCGGAGAAATTACTGTTTGTGCATTTACAAAATTCATTGATTTTTGCCATTGAAAAACATCATGTTATTCATTTACCAGAAATGATTGAAGCTACTGACTGAATGTAAGGAGCTGGCATCTCACTCTCTTTGAATCTTCTTTATCATGCTAAGAGGAGCAGGAAAAAGCAAAAAATTTCAGAATTGCACCTTGCAATGCGGAGAAATTACTGTTTGTGCATTTACAATATTCGTTGATTTTTGCCATTGAAAAACGTCCAGAAATGATTGAAGCTACTGACTGAATGAAAGGAGCTGGCATCTCACTCTCTTTGAATCTTCTTTATCATGCTAAGAGGAGCAGGAAAAAGCAAAAAATTTCAGAATTGCACCTTGCAATGCGGAGAAATTACTGTTTGTGCATTTACAATATTCATTGATTTTTGCCATTGAAAAACATCATGTTATTCATATACCAGAAATGATTGAAGCTACTGACTGAATGAAAGGAGCTGGCATCTCACTCTCTTTGAATCTTCTTTATCATGCTAAGAGGAGCAGGAAAAAGTAAAAAATTTCAGAATTGCACCTTGCAATGCGGAGAAATTACTGTTTGTGCATTTACAATATTCAATGATTTTTGCCATTGAAAAACGTCCAGAAATGATTGAAGCTACTGACTGAACGAAAGGAGCTGGCGTCTCACTCTCTTTGAATCTTCTTTATCATGCTAAGAGGAGCAGGAAAAAGCAAAAAATTTCAGAATTGCACCTTGCAATGCGGAGAAATTACTGTTTGTGCATTTACAATATTCATTGATTTTTGCCATTGAAAAACATCATGTTATTCATATACCAGAAATGTTTGAAGCTACTGACTGAATGAAAGGAGCTGGCATCTCACTCTCTTTGAATCTTTTTTATCATGCTAAGAGGAGCAGGAAAAAGCAAAAAATTTCAGAATTGCACCTTGCAATGCGGAGAAATTACTCTTTGTGCATTTACAACATTCATTGATTTTTGCCATTGAAAAACGTCCAGAAATGATTGAAGCTACTGACTGAATGAAAGGAGCTGGCATCTCACTCTCTTTGAATCTTCTTTATCATGCTAAGAGGAGCAGGAAAAAGCAAAAAATTTCAGAATTGCACCTTGCAATGCGGAGAAATTACTGTTTGTGCATTTACAATATTCATTCATTTTTGCCATTGAAAAACGTCCAGAAATGATTGAAGCTACTGACTGAATGAAAGGAGCTGGCATCTCACTCTCTTTGAATCTTCTTTATCATGCTAAGAGGAGCAGGAAAAAGCAAAAAATTTCAGAATTGCACCTTGCAATGCGGAGAAATTACTGTTTGTGCATTTACAATATTCATTGATTTTTGCCATTGAAAAACATCATGTTATTCACATACCAGAAATGATTGAAGCTACTGACTGAATGAAAGGAGCTGGCATCTCACTCTCTTTGAATCTTCTTTATCATGCTAAGAGGAGCAGGAAAAAGCAAAAAATTTCAGAATTGCACCTTGCAATGCGGAGAAATTACTGTTTGTGCATTTACAATATTCATTGATTTTTGCAATTGAAAAACGTCCAGAAATGATTGAAGCTACTGACTGAATGAAAGGAGCTGGCTTCTCACTCTCTTTGAATCTTCTTTATCATGCTAAGAGGAGCAGGAAAAAGCAAAAAATTTCAGAATTGCACCTTGCAATGCGGAGAAATTACTGTTTGTGCATTTACAATATTCATTGATTTTTGCCATTGAAAAACGTCCAGAAATGATTGAAGCTACTGACTGAATGAAAGGAGCTGGCATCTCACTCTCTTTGAATCTTGTTTATCATGCTAAGAGGAGCAGGAAAAAGCAAAAAATTTCAGAATTGCACCTTGCAATGCGGAGAAATTACTGTTTGTGCATTTAGAATATTCATTGATTTTTGCCATTGAAAAACGTCCAGAAATGATTGAAGCTACTGACTGAATGAAAGGAGCTGGCATCTCACTCTCTTTGAATCTTCTTTATCATGCTAAGAGGAGCAGGAAAAAGCAAAAAATCTCAGAATTGCACCTTGCAATGCGGAGAAATTACTGTTTGTGCATTTACAATATTCATTGATTTTTGCCATTGAAAAACATCATGTTATTCATATACCAGAAATGATTGAAGCTACTGACTGAATGAAAGGAGCTGGCATCTCACTCTCCTTGAATCTTCTTTATCATGCTAAGAGGAGCAGGAAAAAGCAAAAAATTTCAGAATTGCACCTTGCAATGCGGAGAAATTACTGTTTGTGCATTTACAATATTCATTGATTTTTGCCATTGAAAAACATCATGTTATTCATATACCAGAAATGTTTGAAGCTACTGACTGAATGAAAGGAGCTGGCATCTCACTCTCTTTGAATCTTCTTTATCATGCTAAGAGGAGCAGGAAAAAGCAAAAAATTTCAGAATTGCGCCTTGCAATACGGAGAAATTACTGTTTGTGCATTTACAATATTCATTGATTTTTGCCATTGAAAAACATCACGTTATTCATATACCAGAAATGATTGAAGCTACTGACTGAATGAAAGGAGCTGGCATCTCACTCTCTTTGAATCTTCTTTATCATGCTAAGAGGAGCAGGAAAAAGCAAAAAATTTCAGAGTTGCACCTTGCAATGCGGAGAAATTACTGTTTGTGCATTTACAATATTCATTGATTTTTGCAATTGAAAAACGTCCAGAAATGATTGAAGCTACTGACTGAATGAAAGGAGCTGGCATCTCACTCTCTTTGAATCTTCTTTATCATGCTAAGAGGAGCAGGAAAAAGCAAAAAATTTCAGAATTGCACCTTGCAATGCGGAGAAATTACTGTTTGTGCATTTACAATATTCATTGATTTTTGCCATTGAAAAACATCATGTTATTCATATACCAGGAATGTTTGAAGCTACTGACTGAATGAAAGGAGCTGGCATCTCACTCTCTTTGAATCTTCTTTATCATGCTAAGAGGAGCAGGAAAAAGCAAAAAATTTCAGAATTGCACCTTGCAATGCGGAGAAATTACTGTTTGTGCATTTACAATATTCATTGATTTTTGCCATTGAAAAACGTCCAGAAATGATTGAAGCTACTGACTGAATGAAAGGAGCTGGCATCTCACTCTCTTTGAATCTTCTTTATCATGCTAAGAGGAGCAGGAAAAAGCAAAAAATTTCAGAATTGCACCTTGCAATGCGGAGAAATTACTGTTTGTGCATTTACAATATTCATTGATTTTTGCCATTGAAAAACGTCCAGAAATGATTGAAGCTACTGACTGAATGAAAGGAGCTGGCATCTCACTCTCTTTGAATCTTCTTTATCATGCTAAGAGGAGCAGGAAAAAGCAAAAAATTTCAGAATTGCACCTTGCAATGCGGAGAAATAACTGTTTGTGCATTTACAATATTCATTGATTTTTGCCATTGAAAAACGTTATTCATATACCAGAAATGTTTGAAGCTACTGACTGAATGAAAGGAGCTGGCACCTCACTCTCTTTGAATCTTCTTTATCATGCTAAGAGGAGCAGGAATAAGCAAAAAATTTCAGAATTGCACCTTGCAATGCGGAAAAATTACTGTTTGTGCATTTACAATATTCATTGATTTTTGCCATTGAAAAACGTCCAGAAATGATTGAAGCTACTGACTGAATGAAAGGAGCTGGCATCTCACTCTCTTTGAATCTTCTTTATCATGCTAAGAGGAGCAGGAAAAAGCATAAAATTTCAGAATTGCACCTTGCAATGCGGAGAAATTACTGTTTGTGCATTTACAATATTCATTGATTTTTGCCATTGAAAAACGTCCAGAAATGATTGAAGCTACTGACTGATTGAAAGGAGCTGGCATCTCACTCTCTTTGAATCTTCTTTATCATGCTAAGAGGAGCAGGAAAAAGCAAAAAATTTCAGAATTGCGCCTTGCAATGCGGAGAAATTACTGTTTGTGCATTTACAAAATTCATTGATTTTTGCCATTGAAAAACATCATGTTATTCATTTACCAGAAATGATTGAAGCTACTGACTGAATGTAAGGAGCTGGCATCTCACTCTCTTTGAATCTTCTTTATCATGCTAAGAGGAGCAGGAAAAAGCAAAAAATTTCAGAATTGCACCTTGCAATGCGGAGAAATTACTGTTTGTGCATTTACAATATTCGTTGATTTTTGCCATTGAAAAACGTCCAGAAATGATTGAAGCTACTGACTGAATGAAAGGAGCTGGCATCTCACTCTCTTTGAATCTTCTTTATCATGCTAAGAGGAGCAGGAAAAAGCAAAAAATTTCAGAATTGCACCTTGCAATGCGGAGAAATTACTGTTTGTGCATTTACAATATTCATTGATTTTTGCCATTGAAAAACATCATGTTATTCATATACCAGAAATGATTGAAGCTACTGACTGAATGAAAGGAGCTGGCATCTCACTCTCTTTGAATCTTCTTTATCATGCTAAGAGGAGCAGGAAAAAGTAAAAAATTTCAGAATTGCACCTTGCAATGCGGAGAAATTACTGTTTGTGCATTTACAATATTCAATGATTTTTGCCATTGAAAAACGTCCAGAAATGATTGAAGCTACTGACTGAACGAAAGGAGCTGGCGTCTCACTCTCTTTGAATCTTCTTTATCATGCTAAGAGGAGCAGGAAAAAGCAAAAAATTTCAGAATTGCACCTTGCAATGCGGAGAAATTACTGTTTGTGCATTTACAATATTCATTGATTTTTGCCATTGAAAAACATCATGTTATTCATATACCAGAAATGTTTGAAGCTACTGACTGAATGAAAGGAGCTGGCATCTCACTCTCTTTGAATCTTTTTTATCATGCTAAGAGGAGCAGGAAAAAGCAAAAAATTTCAGAATTGCACCTTGCAATGCGGAGAAATTACTGTTTGTGCATTTACAATATTCATTGATTTTTGCCATTGAAAAACGTCCAGAAATGATTGAAGCTACTGACTGAATGAAAGGAGCTGGCATCTCACTCTCTTTGAATCTTCTTTATCATGCTAAGAGGAGCAGGAAAAAGCAAAAAATTTCAGAATTGCACCTTGCAATGCGGAGAAATTACTGTTTGTGCATTTACAATATTCATTGATTTTTGCCATTGAAAAACGTCCAGAAATGATTGAAGCTACTGACTGAATGAAAGGAGCTGGCATCTCACTCTCTTTGAATCTTCTTTATCATGCTAAGAGGAGCAGGAAAAAGCAAAAAATTTCAGAATTGCACCTTGCAATGCGGAGAAATTACTGTTTGTGCATTTACAATATTCATTGATTTTTGCCATTGAAAAACATCATGTTATTCATATACCAGAAATGATTGAAGCTACTGACTGAATGAAAGGAGCTGGCATCTCACTCTCTTTGAATCTTCTTTATCATGCTAAGAGGAGCAGGAAAAAGCAAAAAATTTCAGAATTGCACCTTGCAATGCGGAGAAATTACTGTTTGTGCATTTACAATATTCATTGATTTTTGCAATTGAAAAACGTCCAGAAATGATTGAAGCTACTGACTGAATGAAAGGAGCTGGCTTCTCACTCTCTTTGAATCTTCTTTATCATGCTAAGAGGAGCAGGAAAAAGCAAAAAATTTCAGAATTGCACCTTGCAATGCGGAGAAATTACTGTTTGTGCATTTACAATATTCATTGATTTTTGCCATTGAAAAACGTCCAGAAATGATTGAAGCTACTGACTGAATGAAAGGAGCTGGCATCTCACTCTCTTTGAATCTTGTTTATCATGCTAAGAGGAGCAGGAAAAAGCAAAAAATTTCAGAATTGCACCTTGCAATGCGGAGAAATTACTGTTTGTGCATTTAGAATATTCATTGATTTTTGCCATTGAAAAACGTCCAGAAATGATTGAAGCTACTGACTGAATGAAAGGAGCTGGCATCTCACTCTCTTTGAATCTTCTTTATCATGCTAAGAGGAGCAGGAAAAAGCAAAAAATCTCAGAATTGCACCTTGCAATGCGGAGAAATTACTGTTTGTGCATTTACAATATTCATTGATTTTTGCCATTGAAAAACATCATGTTATTCATATACCAGAAATGATTGAAGCTACTGACTGAATGAAAGGAGCTGGCATCTCACTCTCCTTGAATCTTCTTTATCATGCTAAGAGGAGCAGGAAAAAGCAAAAAATTTCAGAATTGCACCTTGCAATGCGGAGAAATTACTGTTTGTGCATTTACAATATTCATTGATTTTTGCCATTGAAAAACATCATGTTATTCATATACCAGAAATGTTTGAAGCTACTGACTGAATGAAAGGAGCTGGCATCTCACTCTCTTTGAATCTTCTTTATCATGCTAAGAGGAGCAGGAAAAAGCAAAAAATTTCAGAATTGCGCCTTGCAATACGGAGAAATTACTGTTTGTGCATTTACAATATTCATTGATTTTTGCCATTGAAAAACATCACGTTATTCATATACCAGAAATGATTGAAGCTACTGACTGAATGAAAGGAGCTGGCATCTCACTCTCTTTGAATCTTCTTTATCATGCTAAGAGGAGCAGGAAAAAGCAAAAAATTTCAGAGATGCACCTTGCAATGCGGAGAAATTACTGTTTGTGCATTTACAATATTCATTGATTTTTGCAATTGAAAAACGTCCAGAAATGATTGAAGCTACTGACTGAATGAAAGGAGCTGGCATCTCACTCTCTTTGAATCTTCTTTATCATGCTAAGAGGAGCAGGAAAAAGCAAAAAATTTCAGAATTGCACCTTGCAATGCGGAGAAATTACTGTTTGTGCATTTACAATATTCATTGATTTTTGCCATTGAAAAACATCATGTTATTCATATACCAGGAATGTTTGAAGCTACTGACTGAATGAAAGGAGCTGGCATCTCACTCTCTTTGAATCTTCTTTATCATGCTAAGAGGAGCAGGAAAAAGCAAAAAATTTCAGAATTGCACCTTGCAATGCGGAGAAATTACTGTTTGTGCATTTACAATATTCATTGATTTTTGCCATTGAAAAACGTCCAGAAATGATTGAAGCTACTGACTGAATGAAAGGAGTTGGCATCTCACTCTCTTTTAATCTTGTTTATCATGCTAAGAGGAGCAGGAAAAAGCAAAAAATTTCAGAATTGCACCTTGCAATGCGGAGAAATTACTGTTTGTGCATTTACAATATTCATTGATTTTTGCCATTGAAAAACGTCCAGAAATGATTGAAGCTACTGACTGAATGAAAGGAGCTGGCATCTCACTCTCTTTGAATCTTCTTTATCATGCTAAGAGGAGCAGGAAAAAGCAAAAAATTTCAGAATTGCACCTTGCAATGCGGAGAAATTACTGTTTGTGCATTTACAATATTCATTGATTTTTGCCATTGAAAAACATCATGTTATTCATATACCAGAAATGATTGAAGCTACTGACTGAATGAAAGGAGCTGGCATCTCACTCTCTTTGAATCTTCTTTATCATGCTAAGAGGAGCAGGAAAAAGTAAAATATTTCAGAATTGCACCTTGCAATGCGGAGAAATTACTGTTTGTGCATTTACAATATTCAATGATTTTTGCCATTGAAAAACGTCCAGAAATGATTGAAGCTACTGACTGAATGAAAGGAGCTGGCATCTCACTCTCTTTGAATCTTCTTTATCATGCTAAGAGGAGCAGGAAAAAGCAAAAAATTTCAGAATTGCACCTTGCAATGCGGAGAAATTACTGTTTGTGCATTTAGAATATTCATTGATTTTTGCCATTGAAAAACATCATGTTATTCATATACCAGAAATGATTGAAGCTACTGACTGAATGAAAGGAGCTGGCATCTCACTCTCTTTGAATCTTCTTTATCATGCTAAGAGGAGCAGGAAAAAGTAAAAAATTTCAGAATTGCACCTTGCAATGCGGAGAAATTACTGTTTGTGCATTTACAATATTCAATGATTTTTGCCTTTTAAAAAGGTCCAGAAATGATTGAAGCTACTGACTGAACGAAAGGAGCTGGCATCTCACTCTCTTTGAATCTTCTTTATCATGCTAAGAGGAGCAGGAAAAAGCAAAAAATTTCAGAATTGCACCTTGCAATGCGGAGAAATTACTGTTTGTGCATTTACAATATTCATTGATTTTTGCCATTGAAAAACGTCCAGAAATGATTGAAGCTACTGACTGAATGAAAGGAGCTGGCATCTCACTCTCTTTGAATCTTCTTTATCATGCTAAGAGGAGCGGGAAAAAGCAAAAAATTTCAGAATTGCACCTTGCAATGCGGAGAAATTACTGTTTGTGCATTTACAATATTCATTGATTTTTACCATTGAAAAACGTCCAGAAATGATTGAAGCTACTGACTGAATGAAAGTAGCTGGCATCTCACTCTCTTTGAATCTTCTTTATCATGCTAAGAGGAGCAGGAAAAAGCAAAAAATTTCAGACTTGCACCTTGCAATGCGGAGAAATTACTGTTTGTGCATTTACAATATTCATTGATTTTTGCCATTGAAAAACATCATGTTATTCATATACCAGAAATGTTTGAAGCTACTGACTGAATGAAAGGAGCTGGCATCTCACTCTCTTTGAATCTTCTTTATCATGCTAAGAGGAGCAGGAAAAAGCAAAAAATTTCAGAATTGCACCTTGCAATGCGGAGAAATTACTGTTTGTGCATTTACAATATTCATTGATTTTTGCCATTGAAAAACATGTTATTCATATACCAGAAATGTTTGAAGCTACTGACTGAATGAAAGGAGCTGGCACCTCACTCTCTTTGAATCTTCTTTATCATGCTAAGAGGAGCAGGATAAAGCAAAAAATTTCAGAATTGCACCTTGCAATGCGGAGAAATTACTGTTTGTGCATTTACAATATTCATTGATTTTTGCCATTGAAAAACGTCCAGAAATGATTGAAGCTACTGACTGAATGAAAGGAGCTGGCATCTCACTCTCTTTGAATCTTCTTTATCATGCTAAGAGGAGCTGGAAAAAGCAAAAAATTTCAGAATTGCACCTTGCAATGCGGAGAAATTACTGTTTGTGCATTTACAATATTCATTAATTTTTGCCATTGAAAAACATCATGTTATTCATATACCAGAAATGTTTGAAGCTACTGACTGAATGAAAGGAGCTGGCATCTCACTCTCTTTGAATCTTCTTTATCATGCTAAGAGGAGCAGGAAAAAGCAAAAAATTTCAGAATTGCACCTTGCAATGCGGAGAAATTACTGTTTGTGCATTTACAATATTCATTGATTTTTGCCATTGAAAAACGTCCAGAAATGATTGAAGCTACTGACTGAATGAAAGGAGCTGGCATCTCACTCTCTTTGAATCTTCTTTATCATGCTAAGAGGAGCAGGAAAAAGCAAAAAATTTCAGAATTGCACCTTGCAATGCGGAGAAATTACAGTTTGTGCATTTACAATATTCATTGATTTTTGCCATTGAAAAACGTCCAGAAATGATTGAAGCTACTGACTGAATGAAAGGAGCTGGCATCTCACTCTCTTTGAATCTTCTTTATCATGCTAAGAGGAGCAGGAAAAAGCAAAAAATTTCAGAATTGCTCCTTGCAATGCGGAGAAATTACTGTTTGTGCATTTACAATATTCATTGATTTTTGCCATTGAAAAACATGTTATTCATATACCAGAAATGTTTGAAGCTACTGACTGAATGAAAGGAGCTGGCACCTCACTCTCTTTGAATCTTCTTTATCATGCTAAGAGGAGCAGGAAAAAGCAAAAAATTTCAGAATTGCACCTTGCAATGCGGAGAAATTACTGTTTGTGCATTTACAATATTCATTGATTTTTGCCATTGAAAAACGTCCAGAAATGATTGAAGCTACTGACTGAATGAAAGGAGCTGGCATCTCACTCTCTTTGAATCTTCTTTATCATGCTAAGAGGAGCAGGAAAAAGCAAAAAATTTCAGAATTGCACCTTGCAATGCGGAGAAATTACTGTTTGTGCATTTACAATATTCATTGATTTTTGCCATTGAAAAACATCATGTTATTCATATACCAGAAATGATTGAAGCTACTGACTGAATGAAAGGAGCTGGCATCTCACTCTCTTTGAATCTTCTTTATCATGCTAAGAGGAGCAGGAAAATGTAAAAAATTTCAGAATTGCACCTTGCAATGCGGAGAAATTGCTGTTTGTGCATTTACAATATTCAATGATTTTTGCCATTGAAAAACGTCCAGAAATGATTGAAGCTACTGACTGAATGAAAGGAGCTGGCATCTCACTCTCTTTGAATCTTCTTTATCATGCTAAGAGGAGCAGGAAAAAGCAAAAAATTTCAGAATTGCACCTTACAATGCGGAGAAATTACAGTTTGTGCATTTACAATATTCATTGATTTTTGCCATTGAAAAACGTCCAGAAATGATTGAAGCTACTGACTGAATGAAAGGAGCTGGCATCTCACTCTCTTTGAATCTTCTTTATCATGCTAAGAGGAGCAGGAAAAAGCAAAAAATTTCAGAATTGCACCTTACAATGCGGAGAAATTACAGTTTGTGCATTTACAATATTCATTGATTTTTGCCATTGAAAAACGTCCAGAAATGATTGAAGCTACTGACTGAATGAAAGGAGCTGGCATCTCACTCTCTTTGAATCTTCTTTATCATGCTAAGAGGAGCAGGAAAAAGCAAAAAATTTCAGAATTGCACCTTGCAATGCGGAGAAATTACTGTTTGTGCATTTACAATATTCATTGATTTTTGCCATTGAAAAACGTCCAGAAATGATTGAAGCTACTGACTGAATGAAAGGAGCTGGCATCTCACTCTCTTTGAATTTTCTTTATCATGCTAAGAGGAGCAGGAAAAAGCAAAAAATTTCAGAATTGCACCTTGCAATGCGGAGAAATTACTGTTTGTGCATTTACAATATTCATTGATTTTTGCCATTGAAAAACATGTTATTCATATACCAGAAATGTTTGAAGCTACTGACTGAATGAAAGGAGCTGGCACCTCACTCTCTTTGAATCTTCTTTATCATGCTAAGAGGAGCAGGATAAAGCAAAAAATTTCAGAATTGCACCTTGCAATGCGGAGAAATTACTGTTTGTGCATTTACAATATTCATTGATTTTTGCCATTGAAAAACGTCCAGAAATGATTGAAGCTACTGACTGAATGAAAGGAGCTGGCATCTCACTCTCTTTGAATCTTCTTTATCATGCTAAGAGGAGCTGGAAAAAGCAAAAAATTTCAGAATTGCACCTTGCAATGCGGAGAAATTACTGTTTGTGCATTTACAATATTCATTAATTTTTGCCATTGAAAAACATCATGTTATTCATATACCAGAAATGTTTGAAGCTACTGACTGAATGAAAGGAGCTGGCATCTCACTCTCTTTGAATCTTCTTTATCATGCTAAGAGCAGGAAAAAGCAAAAAATTTCAGAATTGCACCTTGCAATGCGGAGAAATTACTGTTTGTGCATTTACAATATTCATTGATTTTTGCCATTGAAAAACGTCCAGAAATGATTGAAGCTACTGACTGAATGAAAGGAGCTGGCATCTCACTCTCTTTTAATCTTCTTTATCATGCTAAGAGGAGCAGGAAAAAGCAAAAAATTTCAGAATTGCACCTTGCAATGCGGAGAAATTACAGTTTGTGCATTTACAATATTCATTGATTTTTGCCATTGAAAAACGTCCAGAAATGATTGAAGCTACTGACTGAATGAAAGGAGCTGGCATCTCACTCTCTTTGAATCTTCTTTATCATGCTAAGAGGAGCAGGAAAAAGCAAAAAATTTCAGAATTGCTCCTTGCAATGCGGAGAAATTACTGTTTGTGCATTTACAATATTCATTGATTTTTGCCATTGAAAAACATGTTATTCATATACCAGAAATGTTTGAAGCTACTGACTGAATGAAAGGAGCTGGCACCTCACTCTCTTTGAATCTTCTTTATCATGCTAAGAGGAGCAGGAAAAAGCAAAAAATTTCAGAATTGCACCTTGCAATGCGGAGAAATTACTGTTTGTGCATTTACAATATTCATTGATTTTTGCCATTGAAAAACGTCCAGAAATGATTGAAGCTACTGACTGAATGAAAGGAGCTGGCATCTCACTCTCTTTGAATCTTCTTTATCATGCTAAGAGGAGCAGGAAAAAGCAAAAAATTTCAGAATTGCACCTTGCAATGCGGAGAAATTACTGTTTGTGCATTTACAATATTCATTGATTTTTGCCATTGAAAAACATCATGTTATTCATATACCAGAAATGATTGAAGCTACTGACTGAATGAAAGGAGCTGGCATCTCACTCTCTTTGAATCTTCTTTATCATGCTAAGAGGAGCAGGAAAATGTAAAAAATTTCAGAATTGCACCTTGCAATGCGGAGAAATTGCTGTTTGTGCATTTACAATATTCAATGATTTTTGCCATTGAAAAACTTCCAGAAATGATTGAAGCTACTGACTGAACGAAAGGAGCTGGCATCTCACTCTCTTTGAATCTTCTTTATCATGCTAAGAGGAGCAGGAAAAAGCAAAAAATTTCAGAATTGCACCTTGCAATGCGGAGAAATTACTGTTTGTGCATTTACAATATTCATTGATTTTTGCCATTGAAAAACATCATGTTATTCATATACCAGAAATGTTTGAAGCTACTGACTGAATGAAAGGAGCTGGCATCTCACTCTCTTTGAATCTTCTTTATCATGCTAAGAGGAGCAGGAAAAAGCAAAAAATTTCAGAATTGCACCTTGCAATGCGGAGAAATTTCTGTTTGTGCATTTACAATATTCATTGATTTTTGCCATTGAAAAACGTCCAGAAATGATTGAAGCTACTGACTGAATGAAAGGAGCTGGCATCTCACTCTCTTTGAATCTTCTTTATCATGCTAAGGGGAGCAGGAAAAAGCAAAAAATTTCAGAATTGCACCTTGCAATGCGGAGAAATTACTGTTTGTGCATTTACAATATTCATTGATTTTTGCCATTGAAAAACGTCCAGAAATGATTGAAGCTACTGACTGAATGAAAGGAGCTGGCATCTCACTCTCTTTGAATCTTCTTTATCATGCTAAGAGGAGCAGGAAAAAGCAAAAAATTTCAGAATTGCACCTTGCAATGCGGAGAAATTACAGTTTGTGCATTTACAATATTCATTGATTTTTGCCATTGAAAAACGTCCAGAAATGATTGAAGCTACTGACTGAATGAAAGGAGCTGGCATCTCACTCTCTTTGAATCTTCTTTATCATGCTAAGAGGAGCAGGAAAAAGCAAAAAATTTCAGAATTGCTCCTTGCAATGCGGAGAAATTACTGTTTGTGCATTTACAATATTCATTGATTTTTGCCATTGAAAAACATGTTATTCATATACCAGAAATGTTTGAAGCTACTGACTGAATGAAAGGAGCTGGCACCTCACTCTCTTTGAATCTTCTTTATCATGCTAAGAGGAGCAGGAAAAAGCAAAAAATTTCAGAATTGCACCTTGCAATGCGGAGAAATTACTGTTTGTGCATTTACAATATTCATTGATTTTTGCCATTGAAAAACATCATGTTATTCATATACCAGAAATGTTTGAAGCTACTGACTGAATGAAAGGAGCTGGCATCTCACTCTCTTTGAATCTTCTTTATCATGCTAAGAGGAGCAGGAAAAAGCAAAAAATTTCAGAATTGCACCTTGCAATGCGGAGAAATTTCTGTTTGTGCATTTACAATATTCATTGATTTTTGCCATTGAAAAACGTCCAGAAATGATTGAAGCTACTGACTGAATGAAAGGAGCTGGCATCTCACTCTCTTTGAATCTTCTTTATCATGCTAAGGGGAGCAGGAAAAAGCAAAAAATTTCAGAATTGCACCTTGCAATGCGGAGAAATTACTGTTTGTGCATTTACAATATTCATTGATTTTTGCCATTGAAAAACGTCCAGAAATGATTGAAGCTACTGACTGAATGAAAGGAGCTGGCATCTCACTCTCTTTGAATCTTCTTTATCATGCTAAGAGGAGCAGGAAAAAGCAAAAAATTTCAGAATTGCACCTTGCAATGCGGAGAAATTACAGTTTGTGCATTTACAATATTCATTGATTTTTGCCATTGAAAAACGTCCAGAAATGATTGAAGCTACTGACTGAATGAAAGGAGCTGGCATCTCACTCTCTTTGAATCTTCTTTATCATGCTAAGAGGAGCAGGAAAAAGCAAAAAATTTCAGAATTGCTCCTTGCAATGCGGAGAAATTACTGTTTGTGCATTTACAATATTCATTGATTTTTGCCATTGAAAAACATGTTATTCATATACCAGAAATGTTTGAAGCTACTGACTGAATGAAAGGAGCTGGCACCTCACTCTCTTTGAATCTTCTTTATCATGCTAAGAGGAGCAGGAAAAAGCAAAAATTTCAGAATTGCACCTTGCAATGCGGAGAAATTACTGTTTGTGCATTTACAATATTCATTGATTTTTGCCATTGAAAAACGTCCAGAAATGATTGAAGCTACTGACTGAATGAAAGGAGCTGGCATCTCACTCTCTTTGAATCTTCTTTATCATGCTAAGAGGAGCAGGAAAAAGCAAAAAATTTCAGAATTGCACCTTGCAATGCGGAGAAATTACTGTTTGTGCATTTACAATATTCATTGATTTTTGCCATTGAAAAACGTCCAGAAATGATTGAAGCTACTGACTGAATGAAAGGAGCTGGCATCTCACTCTCTTTGAATCTTCTTTATCATGCTAAGAGGAGCAGGAAAAAGCAAAAAATTTCAGAATTGCACCTTGCAATGCGGAGAAATTACTGTTTGTGCATTTACAATATTCATTGATTTTTGCCATTGAAAAACGTCCAGAAATGATTGAAGCTACTGACTGAATGAAAGGAGCTGGCATCTCACTCTCTTTGAATCTTCTTTATCATGCTAAGAGGAGCAGGAAAAAGCAAAAAATTTCAGAATTGCACCTTGCAATGCGGAGAAATAACTGTTTGTGCATTTACAATATTCATTGATTTTTGCCATTGAAAAACGTTATTCATATACCAGAAATGTTTGAAGCTACTGACTGAATGAAAGGAGCTGGCACCTCACTCTCTTTGAATCTTCTTTATCATGCTAAGAGGAGCAGGAATAAGCAAAAAATTTCAGAATTGCACCTTGCAATGCGGAAAAATTACTGTTTGTGCATTTACAATATTCATTGATTTTTGCCATTGAAAAACGTCCAGAAATGATTGAAGCTACTGACTGAATGAAAGGAGCTGGCATCTCACTCTCTTTGAATCTTCTTTATCATGCTAAGAGGAGCAGGAAAAAGCATAACATTTCAGAATTGCACCTTGCAATGCGGAGAAATTACTGTTTGTGCATTTACAATATTCATTGATTTTTGCCATTGAAAAACGTCCAGAAATGATTGAAGCTACTGACTGATTGAAAGGAGCTGGCATCTCACTCTCTTTGAATCTTCTTTATCATGCTAAGAGGAGCAGGAAAAAGCAAAAAATTTCAGAATTGCGCCTTGCAATGCGGAGAAATTACTGTTTGTGCATTTACAAAATTCATTGATTTTTGCCATTGAAAAACATCATGTTATTCATTTACCAGAAATGATTGAAGCTACTGACTGAATGTAAGGAGCTGGCATCTCACTCTCTTTGAATCTTCTTTATCATGCTAAGAGGAGCAGGAAAAAGTAAAAAATTTCAGAATTGCACCTTGCAATGCGGAGAAATTACTGTTTGTGCATTTACAATATTCAATGATTTTTGCCATTGAAAAACGTCCAGAAATGATTGAAGCTACTGACTGAACGAAAGGAGCTGGCGTCTCACTCTCTTTGAATCTTCTTTATCATGCTAAGAGGAGCAGGAAAAAGCAAAAAATTTCAGAATTGCACCTTGCAATGCGGAGAAATTACTGTTTGTGCATTTACAATATTCATTGATTTTTGCCATTGAAAAACGTCCAGAAATGATTGAAGCTACTGACTGAATGAAAGGAGCTGGCATCTCACTCTCTTTGAATCTTCTTTATCATGCTAAGAGGAGCAGGAAAAAGCAAAAAATTTCAGAATTGCACCTTGCAATGCGGAGAAATTACTGTTTGTGCATTTACAATATTCATTGATTTTTGCCATTGAAAAACATCATGTTATTCATATACCAGAAATGATTGAAGCTACTGACTGAATGAAAGGAGCTGGCATCTCACTCTCTTTGAATCTTCTTTATCATGCTAAGAGGAGCAGGAAAAAGCAAAAAATTTCAGAATTGCACCTTGCGATGCGGAGAAATTACTGTTTGTGCATTTACAATATTCATTGATTTTTGCAATTGAAAAACGTCCAGAAATGATTGAAGCTACTGACTGAATGAAAGGAGCTGGCTTCTCACTCTCTTTGAATCTTCTTTATCATGCTAAGAGGAGCAGGAAAAAGCAAAAAATTTCAGAATTGCACCTTGCAATGCGGAGAAATTACTGTTTGTGCATTTACAATATTCATTGATTTTTGCCATTGAAAAACGTCCAGAAATGATTGAAGCTACTGACTGAATGAAAGGAGCTGGCATCTCACTCTCTTTGAATCTTGTTTATCATGCTAAGAGGAGCAGGAAAAAGCAAAAAATTTCAGAATTGCACCTTGCAATGCGGAGAAATTACTGTTTGTGCATTTAGAATATTCATTGATTTTTGCCATTGAAAAACGTCCAGAAATGATTGAAGCTACTGACTGAATGAAAGGAGCTGGCATCTCACTCTCTTTGAATCTTCATTATCATGCTAAGAGGAGCAGGAAAAAGCAAAAAATCTCAGAATTGCACCTTGCAATGCGGAGAAATTACTGTTTGTGCATTTACAATATTCATTGATTTTTGCCATTGAAAAACATCATGTTATTCATATACCAGAAATGATTGAAGCTACTGACTGAATGAAAGGAGCTGGCATCTCACTCTCTTTGAATCTTCTTTATCATGCTAAGAGGAGCAGGAAAAAGTAAAAAATTTCAGAATTGCACCTTGCAATGCGGAGAAATTACTGTTTGTGCATTTACAATATTCAATGATTTTTGCCATTGAAAAACGTCCAGAAATGATTGAAGCTACTGACTGAATGAAAGGAGCTGGCATCTCACTCTCTTTGAATCTTCTTTATCATGCTAAGAGGAGCAGGATAAAGCAAAAAATTTCAGAATTGCACCTTGCAATGCGGAGAAATTACTGTTTGTGCATTTACAATATTCATTGATTTTTGCCATTGAAAAACATCATGTTATTCATATACCAGAAATGTTTGAAGCTACTGACTGAATGAAAGGAGCTGGCATCTCACTCTCCTTGAATCTTCTTTATCATGCTAAGAGGAGCAGGAAAAAGCAAAAAATTTCAGAATTGCACCTTGCAATGCGGAGAAATTACTGTTTGTGCATTTACAATATTCATTGATTTTTGCCATTGAAAAACATCATGTTATTCATATACCAGAAATGTTTGAAGCTACTGACTGAATGAAAGGAGCTGGCATCTCACTCTCTTTGAATCTTCTTTATCATGCTAAGAGGAGCAGGAAAAAGCAAAAAATTTCAGAATTGCGCCTTGCAATGCGGAGAAATTACTGTTTGTGCATTTACAATATTCATTGATTTTTGCCATTGAAAAACATCACGTTATTCATATACCAGAAATGATTGAAGCTACTGACTGAATGAAAGGAGCTGGCATCTCACTCTCTTTGAATCTTCTTTATCATGCTAAGAGGAGCAGGAAAAAGCAAAAAATTTCAGAGTTGCACCTTGCAATGCGGAGAAATTACTGTTTGTGCATTTACAATATTCATTGATTTTTGCAATTGAAAAACGTCCAGAAATGATTGAAGCTACTGACTGAATGAAAGGAGCTGGCATCTCACTCTCTTTGAATCTTCTTTATCATGCTAAGAGGAGCAGGAAAAAGCAAAAAATTTCAGAATTGCACCTTGCAATGCGGAGAAATTACTGTTTGTGCATTTACAATATTCATTGATTTTTGCCATTGAAAAACATCATGTTATTCATATACCAGGAATGTTTGAAGCTACTGACTGAATGAAAGGAGCTGGCATCTCACTCTCTTTGAATCTTCTTTATCATGCTAAGAGGAGCAGGAAAAAGCAAAAAATTTCAGAATTGCACCTTGCAATGCGGAGAAATTACTGTTTGTGCATTTACAATATTCATTGATTTTTGCCATTGAAAAACGTCCAGAAATGATTGAAGCTACTGACTGAATGAAAGGAGTTGGCATCTCACTCTCTTTTAATCTTGTTTATCATGCTAAGAGGAGCAGGAAAAAGCAAAAAATTTCAGAATTGCACCTTGCAATGCGGAGAAATTACTGTTTGTGCATTTACAATATTCATTGATTTTTGCCATTGAAAAACGTCCAGAAATGATTGAAGCTACTGACTGAATGAAAGGAGCTGGCATCTCACTCTCTTTGAATCTTCTTTATCATGCTAAGAGGAGCAGGAAAAAGCAAAAAATTTCAGAATTGCACCTTGCAATGCGGAGAAATTACTGTTTGTGCATTTACAATATTCATTGATTTTTGCCATTGAAAAACATCATGTTATTCATATACCAGAAATGATTGAAGCTACTGACTGAATGAAAGGAGCTGGCATCTCACTCTCTTTGAATCTTCTTTATCATGCTAAGAGGAGCAGGAAAAAGTAAAAAATTTCAGAATTGCACCTTGCAATGCGGAGAAATTACTGTTTGTGCATTTACAATATTCAATGATTTTTGCCATTGAAAAACGTCCAGAAATGATTGAAGCTACTGACTGAATGAAAGGAGCTGGCATCTCACTCTCTTTGAATCTTCTTTATCATGCTAAGAGGAGCAGGAAAAAGCAAAAAATTTCAGAATTGCACCTTGCAATGCGGAGAAATTACTGTTTGTGCATTTACAATATTCATTGATTTTTGCCATTGAAAAACATCATGTTATTCATATACCAGAAATGATTGAAGCTACTGACTGAATGAAAGGAGCTGGCATCTCACTCTCTTTGAATCTTCTTTATCATGCTAAGAGGAGCAGGAAAAAGCAAAAAATTTCAGAATTGCACCTTGCAATGCGGAGAAATTACTGTTTGTGCATTTACAATATTCATTGATTTTTGCAATTGAAAAACGTCCAGAAATGATTGAAGCTACTGACTGAATGAAAGGAGCTGGCTTCTCACTCTCTTTGAATCTTCTTTATCATGCTAAGAGGAGCAGGAAAAAGCAAAAAATTTCAGAATTGCACCTTGCAATGCGGAGAAATTACTGTTTGTGCATTTACAATATTCATTGATTTTTGCCATTGAAAAACGTCCAGAAATGATTGAAGCTACTGACTGAATGAAAGGAGCTGGCATCTCACTCTCTTTGAATCTTGTTTATCATGCTAAGAGGAGCAGGAAAAAGCAAAAAATTTCAGAATTGCACCTTGCAATGCGGAGAAATTACTGTTTGTGCATTTAGAATATTCATTGATTTTTGCCATTGAAAAACGTCCAGAAATGATTGAAGCTACTGACTGAATGAAAGGAGCTGGCATCTCACTCTCTTTGAATCTTCATTATCATGCTAAGAGGAGCAGGAAAAAGCAAAAAATCTCAGAATTGCACCTTGCAATGCGGAGAAATTACTGTTTGTGCATTTACAATATTCATTGATTTTTGCCATTGAAAAACATCATGTTATTCATATACCAGAAATGATTGAAGCTACTGACTGAATGAAAGGAGCTGGCATCTCACTCTCTTTGAATCTTCTTTATCATGCTAAGAGGAGCAGGAAAAAGTAAAAAATTTCAGAATTGCACCTTGCAATGCGGAGAAATTACTGTTTGTGCATTTACAATATTCAATGATTTTTGCCATTGAAAAACGTCCAGAAATGATTGAAGCTACTGACTGAATGAAAGGAGCTGGCATCTCACTCTCTTTGAATCTTCTTTATCATGCTAAGAGGAGCAGGATAAAGCAAAAAATTTCAGAATTGCACCTTGCAATGCGGAGAAATTACTGTTTGTGCATTTACAATATTCATTGATTTTTGCCATTGAAAAACATCATGTTATTCATATACCAGAAATGTTTGAAGCTACTGACTGAATGAAAGGAGCTGGCATCTCACTCTCCTTGAATCTTCTTTATCATGCTAAGAGGAGCAGGAAAAAGCAAAAAATTTCAGAATTGCACCTTGCAATGCGGAGAAATTACTGTTTGTGCATTTACAATATTCATTGATTTTTGCCATTGAAAAACATCATGTTATTCATATACCAGAAATGTTTGAAGCTACTGACTGAATGAAAGGAGCTGGCATCTCACTCTCTTTGAATCTTCTTTATCATGCTAAGAGGAGCAGGAAAAAGCAAAAAATTTCAGAATTGCGCCTTGCAATGCGGAGAAATTACTGTTTGTGCATTTACAATATTCATTGATTTTTGCCATTGAAAAACATCACGTTATTCATATACCAGAAATGATTGAAGCTACTGACTGAATGAAAGGAGCTGGCATCTCACTCTCTTTGAATCTTCTTTATCATGCTAAGAGGAGCAGGAAAAAGCAAAAAATTTCAGAGTTGCACCTTGCAATGCGGAGAAATTACTGTTTGTGCATTTACAATATTCATTGATTTTTGCCATTGAAAAACATCATGTTATTCATATACCAGGAATGTTTGAAGCTACTGACTGAATGAAAGGAGCTGGCATCTCACTCTCTTTGAATCTTCTTTATCATGCTAAGAGGAGCAGGAAAAAGCAAAAAATTTCAGAATTGCACCTTGCAATGCGGAGAAATTACTGTTTGTGCATTTACAATATTCATTGATTTTTGCCATTGAAAAACGTCCAGAAATGATTGAAGCTACTGACTGAATGAAAGGAGTTGGCATCTCACTCTCTTTTAATCTTGTTTATCATGCTAAGAGGAGCAGGAAAAAGCAAAAAATTTCAGAATTGCACCTTGCAATGCGGAGAAATTACTGTTTGTGCATTTACAATATTCATTGATTTTTGCCATTGAAAAACGTCCAGAAATGATTGAAGCTACTGACTGAATGAAAGGAGCTGGCATCTCACTCTCTTTGAATCTTCTTTATCATGCTAAGAGGAGCAGGAAAAAGCAAAAAATTTCAGAATTGCACCTTGCAATGCGGAGAAATTACTGTTTGTGCATTTACAATATTCATTGATTTTTGCCATTGAAAAACATCATGTTATTCATATACCAGAAATGATTGAAGCTACTGACTGAATGAAAGGAGCTGGCATCTCACTCTCTTTGAATCTTCTTTATCATGCTAAGAGGAGCAGGAAAAAGTAAAAAATTTCAGAATTGCACCTTGCAATGCGGAGAAATTACTGTTTGTGCATTTACAATATTCAATGATTTTTGCCATTGAAAAACGTCCAGAAATGATTGAAGCTACTGACTGAATGAAAGGAGCTGGCATCTCACTCTCTTTGAATCTTCTTTATCATGCTAAGAGGAGCAGGAAAAAGCAAAAAATTTCAGAATTGCACCTTGCAATGCGGAGAAATTACTGTTTGTGCATTTACAATATTCATTGATTTTTGCCATTGAAAAACATCATGTTATTCATATACCAGAAATGATTGAAGCTACTGACTGAATGAAAGGAGCTGGCATCTCACTCTCTTTGAATCTTCTTTATCATGCTAAGAGGAGCAGGAAAAAGTAAAAAATTTCAGAATTGCACCTTGCAATGCGGAGAAATTACTGTTTGTGCATTTACAATATTCAATGATTTTTGCCATTGAAAAACGTCCAGAAATGATTGAAGCTACTGACTGAATGAAAGGAGCTGGCATCTCACTCTCTTTGAATCTTCTTTATCATGCTAAGAGGAGCAGGAAAAAGCAAAAAATTTCAGAATTGCACCTTGCAATGCGGAGAAATTACTGTTTGTGCATTTACAATATTCATTGATTTTTGCCATTGAAAAACATCATGTTATTCATATACCAGAAATGATTGAAGCTACTGACTGAATGAAAGGAGCTGGCATCTCACTCTCTTTGAATCTTCTTTATCATGCTAAGAGGAGCAGGAAAAAGTAAAAAATTTCAGAATTGCACCTTGCAATGCGGAGAAATTACTGTTTGTGCATTTACAATATTCAATGATTTTTGCCTTTTAAAAAGGTCCAGAAATGATTGAAGCTACTGACTGAACGAAAGGAGCTGGCATCTCACTCTCTTTGAATCTTCTTTATCATGCTAAGAGGAGCAGGAAAAAGCAAAAAATTTCAGAATTGCACCTTGCAATGCGGAGAAATTACTGTTTATGCATTTACAATATTCATTGATTTTTGCCATTGAAAAACATCATGTTATTCATATACCAGAAATGATTGATGCTACTGACTGAATGAAAGGAGCTGGCATCTCACTCTCTTTGAATCTTCTTTATCATGCTAAGAGGAGAAGGAAAAAGCAAAAAATTTCAGAATTGCACCTTGCAATGCGGAGAAATTACTGTTTGTGCATTTACAATATTCATTGATTTTTGCCATTGAAAAACATCATGTTATTCATATACCAGAAATGTTTGAAGCTACTGACTGAATGAAAGGAGCTGGCATCTCACTCTCTTTGAATCTTCTTTATCATGCTAAGAGGAGCAGGAAAAAGCAAAAAATTTCAGAATTGCACCTTGCAATGCGGAGAAATTACTGTTTGTGCATTTACAATATTCATTGATTTTTGCAATTGAAAAACGTCCAGAAATGATTGAAGCTACTGACTGAATGAAAGGAGCTGGCATCTCACTCTCTTTGAATCTTCTTTATCATGCTAAGAGGAGCAGGAAAAAGCAAAAAATTTCAGAATTGCACCTTGCAATGCGGAGAAATTACTGTTTGTGCATTTACAATATTCATTGATTTTTGCCATTGAAAAACATTATGTTATTCATATACCAGGAATGTTTGAAGCTACTGACTGAATGAAAGGAGCTGGCATCTCACTCTCTTTGAATCTTCTTTATCATGCTAAGAGGAGCAGGAAAAAGTAAAAAATTTCAGAATTGCACCTTGCAATGCGGAGAAATTACTGTTTGTGCATTTACAATATTCATTGATTTTTGCCATTGAAAAACGTCCAGAAATGATTGAAGCTACTGACTGAATGAAAGGAGCTGGCATCTCACTCTCTTTGAATCTTGTTTATCATGCTAAGAGGAGCAGGAAAAAGCAAAAAATTTCAGAATTGCACCTTGCAATGCGAAGAAATTACTGTTTGTGCATTTACAATATTCATTGATGTTTGCCATTGAAAAACGTCCAGAAATGATTGAAGCTACTGACTGAATGAAAGGAGCTGGCATCTCACTTTCTTTGAATCTTCTTTATTATGCTAAGAGGAGCAGGAAAAAGCAAAAAATTTCAGAATTGCACCTTGCAATGCGGAGAAATTACTGTTTGTGCATTTACAATATTCATTGATTTTTGCCATTGAAAAACATCATGTTATTCATATACCAGAAATGATTGAAGCTACTGACTGAATGAAAAGAGCTGGCATCTCACTCTCTTTGAATCTTCTTTATCATGCTAAGAGGAGCAGGAAAAAGTAAAAAATTTCAGAATTGCACCTTGCAATGCGGAGAAATTACTGTTTGTGCATTTACAATATTCAATGATTTTTGCCATTGAAAAACGTCCAGAAATGATTGAAGCTACTGACTGAATGAAAGGAGCTGGCATCTCACTCTCTTTGAATCTTCTTTATCATGCTAAGAGGAGCAGGAAAAAGCAAAAAACTTCAGAATTGCACCTTGCAATGCGGAGAAATTACTGTTTGTGCATTTACAATATTCATTGATTTTTGCCATTGAAAAACATCATGTTATTCATATACCAGAAATGATTGAAGCTACTGACTGAATGAAAGGAGCTGGCATCTCACTCTCTTTGAATCTTCTTTATCATGCTAAGAGGAGCAGGATAAAGTAAAAAATTTCAGAATTGCACCTTGCAATGCGGAGAAATTACTGTTTGTGCATTTACAATATTCAATGATTTTTGCCTTTGAAAAACGTCCAGAAATGATTGAAGCTACTGACTGAACGAAAGGAGCTGGCATCTCACTCTCTTTGAATCTTCTTTATCATGCTAAGAGGAGCAGGAAAAAGCAAAAAATTTCAGAATTGCACCTTGCAATGCGGAGAAATTACTGTTTGTGCATTTACAATATTCATTGATTTTTGCCATTGAAAAACATCATGTTATTCATATACCAGAAATGTTTGAAGCTACTGACTGAATGAAAGGAGCTGGCATCTCACTCTCTTTGAATCTTCTTTATCATGCTAAGAGGAGCAGGAAAAAGCAAAAAATTTCAGAATTGCACCTTGCAATGCGGAGAAATTACTGTTTGTGCATTTACAATATTCATTGATTTTTGCCATTGAAAAACGTCCAGAAATGATTGAAGCTACTGACTGAATGAAAGGAGCTGGCATCTCACTCTGAATTTTCTTTATCATGCTAAGAGGAGCAGGAAAAAGCAAAAAATTTCAGAATTGCACCTTGCAATGCGGAGAAATTACTGTTTGTGCATTTACAATATTCATTGATTTTTGCCATTGAAAAACGTCCAGAAATGATTGAAGCTACTGACTGAATGAAAGGAGCTGGCATCTCACTCTCTTTGAATCTTCTTTATCATGCTAAGAGGAGCAGGAAAAAGCAAAAAATTTCAGAATTGCACCTTGCAATGCGGAGAAATTACTGTTTGTGCATTTACAATATTCATTGATTTTTGACATTGAAAAACATCATGTTATTCATATACCAGAAATGATTGAAGCTACTGACTGAATGAAAGGAGCTGGCATCTCACTCTCTTTGAATCTTCTTTATCATGCTAAGAGGAGCAGGAAAAAGTAAAAAATTTCAGAATTGCACCTTACAATGCGGAGAAATTACTGTTTGTGCATTTACAATATTCAATGATTTTTGCCATTGAAAAACGTCCAGAAATGATTGAAGCTACTGACTGAATGAAAGGAGCTGGCATCTCACTCTCTTTGAATCTTCTTTATCATGCTAAGAGGAGCAGGAAAAAGCAAAAAACTTCAGAATTGCACCTTGCAATGCGGAGAAATTACTGTTTGTGCATTTACAATATTCATTGATTTTTGCCATTGAAAAACATTATGTTATTCATATACCAGGAATGTTTGAAGCTACTGACTGAATGAAAGGAGCTGGCATCTCACTCTCTTTGAATCTTCTTTATCATGCTAAGAGGAGCAGGAAAAAGTAAAAAATTTCAGAATTGCACCTTGCAATGCGGAGAAATTACTGTTTGTGCATTTACAATATTCATTGATTTTTGCCATTGAAAAACGTCCAGAAATGATTGAAGCTACTGACTGAATGAAAGGAGCTGGCATCTCACTCTCTTTGAATCTTGTTTATCATGCTAAGAGGAGCAGGAAAAAGCAAAAAATTTCAGAATTGCACCTTGCAATGCGAAGAAATTACTGTTTGTGCATTTACAATATTCATTGATGTTTGCCATTGAAAAACGTCCAGAAATGATTGAAGCTACTGACTGAATGAAAGGAGCTGGCATCTCACTTTCTTTGAATCTTCTTTATTATGCTAAGAGGAGCAGGAAAAAGCAAAAAATTTCAGAATTGCACCTTGCAATGCGGAGAAATTACTGTTTGTGCATTTACAATATTCATTGATTTTTGCCATTGAAAAACATCATGTTATTCATATACCAGAAATGATTGAAGCTACTGACTGAATGAAAGGAGCTGGCATCTCACTCTCTTTGAATCTTCTTTATCATGCTAAGAGGAGCAGGAAAAAGTAAAAAATTTCAGAATTGCACCTTGCAATGCGGAGAAATTACTGTTTGTGCATTTACAATATTCAATGATTTTTGCCATTGAAAAACGTCCAGAAATGATTGAAGCTACTGACTGAATGAAAGGAGCTGGCATCTCACTCTCTTTGAATCTTCTTTATCATGCTAAGAGGAGCAGGAAAAAGCAAAAAACTTCAGAATTGCACCTTGCAATGCGGAGAAATTACTGTTTGTGCATTTACAATATTCATTGATTTTTGCCATTGAAAAACGTCCAGAAATGATTGAAGCTACTGACTGAATGAAAGCAGCTGGCATCTCACTCTGAATTTTCTTTATCATGCTAAGAGGAGCAGGAAAAAGCAAAAAATTTCAGAATTGCACCTTGCAATGCGGAGAAATTACTGTTTGTGCATTTACAATATTCATTGATTTTTGCCATTGAAAAACGTCCAGAAATGATTGAAGCTACTGACTGAATGAAAGGAGCTGGCATCTCACTCTCTTTGAATCGTCTTTATCATGCTAAGAGGAGCAGGAAAAAGCAAAAAATTTCAGAATTGCACCTTGCAATGCGGAGAAATTACTGTTTGTGCATTTACAATATTCATTGATTTTTGCCATTGAAAAACATCATGTTATTCATATACCAGAAATGTTTGAAGCTACTGACTGAATGAAAGGAGCTGGCATCTCACTCTCTTTGAATCTTCTTTATCATGCTAAGAGGAGCAGGAAAAAGCAAAAAATTTCAGAATTGCACCTTGCAATGCGGAGAAATTACTGTTTGTGCATTTACAATATTCATTGATTTTTGCCATTGAAAAACATCATGTTATTCATATACCAGAAATGTTTGAAGCTACTGACTGAATGAAAGGAGCTGGCATCTCACTCTCTTTGAATCTTCTTTATCATGCTTGGATTAGCAGGAAAAAGCAAAAAATTTCAGAATTGCACCTTGCAATGTGGAGATATTACTGTTTGTGCATTTACAATATTCATTGATTTTTGCCATTGAAAAACATGTTTTTCATATACCAGAAATGTTTGAAGCTACTGACTGAATGAAAGGAGCTGGCATCTCACTCTCTTTGAATCTTCTTTATCATGCTAGGATTAACAGGAAAAAGCAAAAAATTTCAGAATTGCACCTTGCAATGTGGAGATATTACTGTTTGTGCATTTACAATATTCATTGATTTTTGCCATTGAAAAACGTCCAGAAATGATTGAAGCTACTGACTGAATGAAAGCAGCTGGCATCTCACTCTGAATTTTCTTTATCATGCTAAGAGGAGCAGGAAAAAGCAAAAAATTTCAGAATTGCACCTTGCAATGCGGAGAAATTATTGTTTGTGCATTTACAATATTCATTGATTTTTGCCATTGAAAAACGTCCAGAAATGATTGAAGCTACTGACTGAATGAAAGGAGCTGGCATCTCACTCTCTTTGAATCGTCTTTATCATGCTAAGAGGAGCAGGAAAAAGCAAAAAATTTCAGAATTGCACCTTGCAATGCGGAGAAATTACTGTTTGTGCATTTACAATATTCATTGATTTTTGCCATTGAAAAACATCATGTTATTCATATACCAGAAATGTTTGAAGCTACTGACTGAATGAAAGGAGCTGGCATCTCACTCTCTTTGAATCTTCTTTATCATGCTAAGAGGAGCAGGAAAAAGCAAAAAATTTCAGAATTGCACCTTGCAATGCGGAGAAATTACTGTTTGTGCATTTACAATATTCATTGATTTTTGCAATTGAAAAACGTCCAGAAATGATTGAAGCTACTGACTGAATGAAAGGAGCTGGCTTCTCACTCTCTTTGAATCTTCTTTATCATGCTAAGAGGAGCAGGAAAAAGCAAAAAATTTCAGAATTGCACCTTGCAATGCGGAGAAATTACTGTTTGTGCATTTACAATATTCATTGATTTTTGCCATTGAAAAACGTCCAGAAATGATTGAAGCTACTGACTGAATGAAAGGAGCTGGCATCTCACTCTCTTTGAATCTTGTTTATCATGCTAAGAGGAGCAGGAAAAAGCAAAAAATTTCAGAATTGCACCTTGCAATGCGGAGAAATTACTGTTTGTGCATTTAGAATATTCATTGATTTTTGCCATTGAAAAACGTCCAGAAATGATTGAAGCTACTGACTGAATGAAAGGAGCTGGCATCTCACTCTCTTTGAATCTTCATTATCATGCTAAGAGGAGCAGGAAAAAGCAAAAAATCTCAGAATTGCACCTTGCAATGCGGAGAAATTACTGTTTGTGCATTTACAATATTCATTGATTTTTGCCATTGAAAAACATCATGTTATTCATATACCAGAAATGATTGAAGCTACTGACTGAATGAAAGGAGCTGGCATCTCACTCTCTTTGAATCTTCTTTATCATGCTAAGAGGAGCAGGAAAAAGTAAAAAATTTCAGAATTGCACCTTGCAATGCGGAGAAATTACTGTTTGTGCATTTACAATATTCAATGATTTTTGCCATTGAAAAACGTCCAGAAATGATTGAAGCTACTGACTGAATGAAAGGAGCTGGCATCTCACTCTCTTTGAATCTTCTTTATCATGCTAAGAGGAGCAGGATAAAGCAAAAAATTTCAGAATTGCACCTTGCAATGCGGAGAAATTACTGTTTGTGCATTTACAATATTCATTGATTTTTGCCATTGAAAAACATCATGTTATTCATATACCAGAAATGTTTGAAGCTACTGACTGAATGAAAGGAGCTGGCATCTCACTCTCCTTGAATCTTCTTTATCATGCTAAGAGGAGCAGGAAAAAGCAAAAAATTTCAGAATTGCACCTTGCAATGCGGAGAAATTACTGTTTGTGCATTTACAATATTCATTGATTTTTGCCATTGAAAAACATCATGTTATTCATATACCAGAAATGTTTGAAGCTACTGACTGAATGAAAGGAGCTGGCATCTCACTCTCTTTGAATCTTCTTTATCATGCTAAGAGGAGCAGGAAAAAGCAAAAAATTTCAGAATTGCGCCTTGCAATGCGGAGAAATTACTGTTTGTGCATTTACAATATTCATTGATTTTTGCCATTGAAAAACATCACGTTATTCATATACCAGAAATGATTGAAGCTACTGACTGAATGAAAGGAGCTGGCATCTCACTCTCTTTGAATCTTCTTTATCATGCTAAGAGGAGCAGGAAAAAGCAAAAAATTTCAGAGTTGCACCTTGCAATGCGGAGAAATTACTGTTTGTGCATTTACAATATTCATTGATTTTTGCAATTGAAAAACGTCCAGAAATGATTGAAGCTACTGACTGAATGAAAGGAGCTGGCATCTCACTCTCTTTGAATCTTCTTTATCATGCTAAGAGGAGCAGGAAAAAGCAAAAAATTTCAGAATTGCACCTTGCAATGCGGAGAAATTACTGTTTGTGCATTTACAATATTCATTGATTTTTGCCATTGAAAAACATCATGTTATTCATATACCAGGAATGTTTGAAGCTACTGACTGAATGAAAGGAGCTGGCATCTCACTCTCTTTGAATCTTCTTTATCATGCTAAGAGGAGCAGGAAAAAGCAAAAAATTTCAGAATTGCACCTTGCAATGCGGAGAAATTACTGTTTGTGCATTTACAATATTCATTGATTTTTGCCATTGAAAAACGTCCAGAAATGATTGAAGCTACTGACTGAATGAAAGGAGTTGGCATCTCACTCTCTTTTAATCTTGTTTATCATGCTAAGAGGAGCAGGAAAAAGCAAAAAATTTCAGAATTGCACCTTGCAATGCGGAGAAATTACTGTTTGTGCATTTACAATATTCATTGATTTTTGCCATTGAAAAACGTCCAGAAATGATTGAAGCTACTGACTGAATGAAAGGAGCTGGCATCTCACTCTCTTTGAATCTTCTTTATCATGCTAAGAGGAGCAGGAAAAAGCAAAAAATTTCAGAATTGCACCTTGCAATGCGGAGAAATTACTGTTTGTGCATTTACAATATTCATTGATTTTTGCCATTGAAAAACATCATGTTATTCATATACCAGAAATGATTGAAGCTACTGACTGAATGAAAGGAGCTGGCATCTCACTCTCTTTGAATCTTCTTTATCATGCTAAGAGGAGCAGGAAAAAGTAAAAAATTTCAGAATTGCACCTTGCAATGCGGAGAAATTACTGTTTGTGCATTTACAATATTCAATGATTTTTGCCATTGAAAAACGTCCAGAAATGATTGAAGCTACTGACTGAATGAAAGGAGCTGGCATCTCACTCTCTTTGAATCTTCTTTATCATGCTAAGAGGAGCAGGAAAAAGCAAAAAATTTCAGAATTGCACCTTGCAATGCGGAGAAATTACTGTTTGTGCATTTACAATATTCATTGATTTTTGCCATTGAAAAACATCATGTTATTCATATACCAGAAATGATTGAAGCTACTGACTGAATGAAAGGAGCTGGCATCTCACTCTCTTTGAATCTTCTTTATCATGCTAAGAGGAGCAGGAAAAAGTAAAAAATTTCAGAATTGCACCTTGCAATGCGGAGAAATTACTGTTTGTGCATTTACAATATTCAATGATTTTTGCCATTGAAAAACGTCCAGAAATGATTGAAGCTACTGACTGAATGAAAGGAGCTGGCATCTCACTCTCTTTGAATCTTCTTTATCATGCTAAGAGGAGCAGGAAAAAGCAAAAAATTTCAGAATTGCACCTTGCAATGCGGAGAAATTACTGTTTGTGCATTTACAATATTCATTGATTTTTGCCATTGAAAAACATCATGTTATTCATATACCAGAAATGATTGAAGCTACTGACTGAATGAAAGGAGCTGGCATCTCACTCTCTTTGAATCTTCTTTATCATGCTAAGAGGAGCAGGAAAAAGTAAAAAATTTCAGAATTGCACCTTGCAATGCGGAGAAATTACTGTTTGTGCATTTACAATATTCAATGATTTTTGCCTTTTAAAAAGGTCCAGAAATGATTGAAGCTACTGACTGAACGAAAGGAGCTGGCATCTCACTCTCTTTGAATCTTCTTTATCATGCTAAGAGGAGCAGGAAAAAGCAAAAAATTTCAGAATTGCACCTTGCAATGCGGAGAAATTACTGTTTATGCATTTACAATATTCATTGATTTTTGCCATTGAAAAACATCATGTTATTCATATACCAGAAATGATTGATGCTACTGACTGAATGAAAGGAGCTGGCATCTCACTCTCTTTGAATCTTCTTTATCATGCTAAGAGGAGAAGGAAAAAGCAAAAAATTTCAGAATTGCACCTTGCAATGCGGAGAAATTACTGTTTGTGCATTTACAATATTCATTGATTTTTGCCATTGAAAAACATCATGTTATTCATATACCAGAAATGTTTGAAGCTACTGACTGAATGAAAGGAGCTGGCATCTCACTCTCTTTGAATCTTCTTTATCATGCTAAGAGGAGCAGGAAAAAGCAAAAAATTTCAGAATTGCACCTTGCAATGCGGAGAAATTACTGTTTGTGCATTTACAATATTCATTGATTTTTGCAATTGAAAAACGTCCAGAAATGATTGAAGCTACTGACTGAATGAAAGGAGCTGGCATCTCACTCTCTTTGAATCTTCTTTATCATGCTAAGAGGAGCAGGAAAAAGCAAAAAATTTCAGAATTGCACCTTGCAATGCGGAGAAATTACTGTTTGTGCATTTACAATATTCATTGATTTTTGCCATTGAAAAACATTATGTTATTCATATACCAGGAATGTTTGAAGCTACTGACTGAATGAAAGGAGCTGGCATCTCACTCTCTTTGAATCTTCTTTATCATGCTAAGAGGAGCAGGAAAAAGTAAAAAATTTCAGAATTGCACCTTGCAATGCGGAGAAATTACTGTTTGTGCATTTACAATATTCATTGATTTTTGCCATTGAAAAACGTCCAGAAATGATTGAAGCTACTGACTGAATGAAAGGAGCTGGCATCTCACTCTCTTTGAATCTTGTTTATCATGCTAAGAGGAGCAGGAAAAAGCAAAAAATTTCAGAATTGCACCTTGCAATGCGAAGAAATTACTGTTTGTGCATTTACAATATTCATTGATGTTTGCCATTGAAAAACGTCCAGAAATGATTGAAGCTACTGACTGAATGAAAGGAGCTGGCATCTCACTTTCTTTGAATCTTCTTTATTATGCTAAGAGGAGCAGGAAAAAGCAAAAAATTTCAGAATTGCACCTTGCAATGCGGAGAAATTACTGTTTGTGCATTTACAATATTCATTGATTTTTGCCATTGAAAAACATCATGTTATTCATATACCAGAAATGATTGAAGCTACTGACTGAATGAAAAGAGCTGGCATCTCACTCTCTTTGAATCTTCTTTATCATGCTAAGAGGAGCAGGAAAAAGTAAAAAATTTCAGAATTGCACCTTGCAATGCGGAGAAATTACTGTTTGTGCATTTACAATATTCAATGATTTTTGCCATTGAAAAACGTCCAGAAATGATTGAAGCTACTGACTGAATGAAAGGAGCTGGCATCTCACTCTCTTTGAATCTTCTTTATCATGCTAAGAGGAGCAGGAAAAAGCAAAAAACTTCAGAATTGCACCTTGCAATGCGGAGAAATTACTGTTTGTGCATTTACAATATTCATTGATTTTTGCCATTGAAAAACATCATGTTATTCATATACCAGAAATGATTGAAGCTACTGACTGAATGAAAGGAGCTGGCATCTCACTCTCTTTGAATCTTCTTTATCATGCTAAGAGGAGCAGGATAAAGTAAAAAATTTCAGAATTGCACCTTGCAATGCGGAGAAATTACTGTTTGTGCATTTACAATATTCAATGATTTTTGCCTTTGAAAAACGTCCAGAAATGATTGAAGCTACTGACTGAACGAAAGGAGCTGGCATCTCACTCTCTTTGAATCTTCTTTATCATGCTAAGAGGAGCAGGAAAAAGCAAAAAATTTCAGAATTGCACCTTGCAATGCGGAGAAATTACTGTTTGTGCATTTACAATATTCATTGATTTTTGCCATTGAAAAACATCATGTTATTCATATACCAGAAATGTTTGAAGCTACTGACTGAATGAAAGGAGCTGGCATCTCACTCTCTTTGAATCTTCTTTATCATGCTAAGAGGAGCAGGAAAAAGCAAAAAATTTCAGAATTGCACCTTGCAATGCGGAGAAATTACTGTTTGTGCATTTACAATATTCATTGATTTTTGCCATTGAAAAACGTCCAGAAATGATTGAAGCTACTGACTGAATGAAAGGAGCTGGCATCTCACTCTGAATTTTCTTTATCATGCTAAGAGGAGCAGGAAAAAGCAAAAAATTTCAGAATTGCACCTTGCAATGCGGAGAAATTACTGTTTGTGCATTTACAATATTCATTGATTTTTGCCATTGAAAAACGTCCAGAAATGATTGAAGCTACTGACTGAATGAAAGGAGCTGGCATCTCACTCTCTTTGAATCTTCTTTATCATGCTAAGAGGAGCAGGAAAAAGCAAAACATTTCAGAATTGCACCTTGCAATGCGGAGAAATTACTGTTTGTGCATTTACAATATTCATTGATTTTTGACATTGAAAAACATCATGTTATTCATATACCAGAAATGATTGAAGCTACTGACTGAATGAAAGGAGCTGGCATCTCACTCTCTTTGAATCTTCTTTATCATGCTAAGAGGAGCAGGAAAAAGTAAAAAATTTCAGAATTGCACCTTACAATGCGGAGAAATTACTGTTTGTGCATTTACAATATTCAATGATTTTTGCCATTGAAAAACGTCCAGAAATGATTGAAGCTACTGACTGAATGAAAGGAGCTGGCATCTCACTCTCTTTGAATCTTCTTTATCATGCTAAGAGGAGCAGGAAAAAGCAAAAAACTTCAGAATTGCACCTTGCAATGCGGAGAAATTACTGTTTGTGCATTTACAATATTCATTGATTTTTGCCATTGAAAAACATTATGTTATTCATATACCAGGAATGTTTGAAGCTACTGACTGAATGAAAGGAGCTGGCATCTCACTCTCTTTGAATCTTCTTTATCATGCTAAGAGGAGCAGGAAAAAGTAAAAAATTTCAGAATTGCACCTTGCAATGCGGAGAAATTACTGTTTGTGCATTTACAATATTCATTGATTTTTGCCATTGAAAAACGTCCAGAAATGATTGAAGCTACTGACTGAATGAAAGGAGCTGGCATCTCACTCTCTTTGAATCTTGTTTATCATGCTAAGAGGAGCAGGAAAAAGCAAAAAATTTCAGAATTGCACCTTGCAATGCGAAGAAATTACTGTTTGTGCATTTACAATATTCATTGATGTTTGCCATTGAAAAACGTCCAGAAATGATTGAAGCTACTGACTGAATGAAAGGAGCTGGCATCTCACTTTCTTTGAATCTTCTTTATTATGCTAAGAGGAGCAGGAAAAAGCAAAAAATTTCAGAATTGCACCTTGCAATGCGGAGAAATTACTGTTTGTGCATTTACAATATTCATTGATTTTTGCCATTGAAAAACATCATGTTATTCATATACCAGAAATGATTGAAGCTACTGACTGAATGAAAGGAGCTGGCATCTCACTCTCTTTGAATCTTCTTTATCATGCTAAGAGGAGCAGGAAAAAGTAAAAAATTTCAGAATTGCACCTTGCAATGCGGAGAAATTACTGTTTGTGCATTTACAATATTCAATGATTTTTGCCATTGAAAAACGTCCAGAAATGATTGAAGCTACTGACTGAATGAAAGGAGCTGGCATCTCACTCTCTTTGAATCTTCTTTATCATGCTAAGAGGAGCAGGAAAAAGCAAAAAACTTCAGAATTGCACCTTGCAATGCGGAGAAATTACTGTTTGTGCATTTACAATATTCATTGATTTTTGCCATTGAAAAACGTCCAGAAATGATTGAAGCTACTGACTGAATGAAAGCAGCTGGCATCTCACTCTGAATTTTCTTTATCATGCTAAGAGGAGCAGGAAAAAGCAAAAAATTTCAGAATTGCACCTTGCAATGCGGAGAAATTACTGTTTGTGCATTTACAATATTCATTGATTTTTGCCATTGAAAAACGTCCAGAAATGATTGAAGCTACTGACTGAATGAAAGGAGCTGGCATCTCACTCTCTTTGAATCGTCTTTATCATGCTAAGAGGAGCAGGAAAAAGCAAAAAATTTCAGAATTGCACCTTGCAATGCGGAGAAATTACTGTTTGTGCATTTACAATATTCATTGATTTTTGCCATTGAAAAACATCATGTTATTCATATACCAGAAATGTTTGAAGCTACTGACTGAATGAAAGGAGCTGGCATCTCACTCTCTTTGAATCTTCTTTATCATGCTAAGAGGAGCAGGAAAAAGCAAAAAATTTCAGAATTGCACCTTGCAATGCGGAGAAATTACTGTTTGTGCATTTACAATATTCATTGATTTTTGCCATTGAAAAACATCATGTTATTCATATACCAGAAATGTTTGAAGCTACTGACTGAATGAAAGGAGCTGGCATCTCACTCTCTTTGAATCTTCTTTATCATGCTTGGATTAGCAGGAAAAAGCAAAAAATTTCAGAATTGCACCTTGCAATGTGGAGATATTACTGTTTGTGCATTTACAATATTCATTGATTTTTGCCATTGAAAAACATGTTTTTCATATACCAGAAATGTTTGAAGCTACTGACTGAATGAAAGGAGCTGGCATCTCACTCTCTTTGAATCTTCTTTATCATGCTAGGATTAACAGGAAAAAGCAAAAAATTTCAGAATTGCACCTTGCAATGTGGAGATATTACTGTTTGTGCATTTACAATATTCATTGATTTTTGCCATTGAAAAACGTCCAGAAATGATTGAAGCTACTGACTGAATGAAAGCAGCTGGCATCTCACTCTGAATTTTCTTTATCATGCTAAGAGGAGCAGGAAAAAGCAAAAAATTTCAGAATTGCACCTTGCAATGCGGAGAAATTATTGTTTGTGCATTTACAATATTCATTGATTTTTGCCATTGAAAAACGTCCAGAAATGATTGAAGCTACTGACTGAATGAAAGGAGCTGGCATCTCACTCTCTTTGAATCGTCTTTATCATGCTAAGAGGAGCAGGAAAAAGCAAAAAATTTCAGAATTGCACCTTGCAATGCGGAGAAATTACTGTTTGTGCATTTACAATATTCATTGATTTTTGCCATTGAAAAACATCATGTTATTCATATACCAGAAATGTTTGAAGCTACTGACTGAATGAAAGGAGCTGGCATCTCACTCTCTTTGAATCTTCTTTATCATGCTAAGAGGAGCAGGAAAAAGCAAAAAATTTCAGAATTGCACCTTGCAATGCGGAGAAATTACTGTTTGTGCATTTACAATATTCATTGATTTTTGCCATTGAAAAACATCATGTTATTCATATACCAGAAATGTTTGAAGCTACTGACTGAATGAAAGGAGCTGGCATCTCACTCTCTTTGAATCTTCTTTATCATGCTTGGATTAGCAGGAAAAAGCAAAAAATTTCAGAATTGCACCTTGCAATGTGGAGATATTACTGTTTGTGCATTTACAATATTCATTGATTTTTGCCATTGAAAAACATGTTTTTCATATACCAGAAATGTTTGAAGCTACTGACTGAATGAAAGGAGCTGGCATCTCACTCTCTTTGAATCTTCTTTATCATGCTAGGATTAGCAGGAAAAAGCAAAAAATTTCAGAATTGCACCTTGCAATGTGGAGATATTACTGTTTGTGCATTTACAATATTCATTGATTTTTGCCATTGAAAAACATGTTTTTCATATACCAGAAATGTTTGAAGCTACTGACTGAATGAAAGGAGCTGGCATCTCACTCTCTTTGAATCTTCTTTATCATGCTAGGATTAACAGGAAAAAGCAAAAAATTTCAGAATTGCACCTTGCAATGTGGAGATATTACTGTTTGTGCATTTACAATATTCATTGATTTTTGCCATTGAAAAACGTCCAGAATTGTTTGAAGCTACTGACTGAATGAAAGGAGCTGGCATCTCACTCTCTTTGAATCTTCTTTATCATGCTAGGATTAGCAGGAAAAAGCAAAAAATTTCAGAATTGCACCTTGCAATGTGGAGATATTACTGTTTGTGCATTTACAATATTCATTGATTTTTGCCATTGAAAAACATGTTTTTCATATACCAGAAATGTTTGAAGCTACTGACGGAATGAAAGGAGCTGGCATCTCACTCTCTTTGAATCTTCTTTATCATGCTAGGATTAGCAGGAAAAAGCAAAAAATTTCAGAATTGCACCTTGCAATGTGGAGATATTACTGTTTGTGCATTTACAATATTCATTGATTTTTGCCATTGAAAAACATGTTTTTCATATACCAGAAATGTTTGAAGCTACTGACTGAATGAAAGGAGCTGGCATCTCACTGTCTTTGAATCTTCTTTATCATGCTAGGATTAACAGGAAAAAGCAAAAAATTTCAGAATTGCACCTTGCAATGTGGAGATATTACTGCTTGTGCATTTACAATATTCATTGATTTTGCCATTGAAAAACGTCCAGAAATGTTTGAAGCTACTGACTGAATGAAAGGAGCTGGCATCTCACTCTCTTTAAATCTTCTTTATCATGCTAGGATTAGCAGGAAAAAGCAAAAAAATTTCAGAATTGCACCTTGCAATGTGGAGATATTACTGTTTGTGCATTTACAATATTCATTGATTTTTGCCATTGAAAAACATGTTTTTCATATACCAGAAATGTTTGAAGCTACTGACTGAATGAAAGGAGCTGGCATCTCACTCTCTTTGAATCTTCTTTATCATGCTAGGATAAGCAGGAAAAAGCAAAAAATTTCAGAATTGCACCTTGCAATGTGGAGATATTACTGTTTGTGCATTTACAATATTCATTGATTTTTGCCATTGAAAAACATGTTTTTCATATACCAGAAATGTTTGAAGCTACTGACTTGAATGAAAGGAGCTGGCATCTCACTCTCTTTGAATCTTCTTTATCATGCTAGGATTAACAGGAAAAAGCAAAAAATTTCAGAATTGCACCTTGCAATGTGGAGATATTACTGTTTGTGCATTTACAATATTCATTGATTTTTGCCATTGAAAAACGTCCAGAAATGTTTGAAGCTACTGACTGAATGAAAGGAGCTGGTATCTCACTCTCTTTGAATCTTCTTTATTATGCTAGGATTAGCAGGAAAAAGCAAAAAATTTCAGAATTGCACCTTGCAATGTGGAGATATTACTGTTTGTGCATTTACAATATTCATTGATTTTTGCCATTGAAAAACATGTTTTTCATATACAAGAAATGTTTGAAGCTACTGACTGAATGAAAGGAGCTGGCATCTCACTCTCTTTGAATCTTCTTTATCATGCTAGGATTAGCAGGAAAAAGCAAAAAATTTCAGAATTGCACCTTGCAATGTGGAGATATTACTGTTTGTGCATTTACAATATTCATTGATTTTTGCCATTGAAAAACGTCCAGAAATGTTTGAAGCTACTGACTGAATGAAATTAGCTGGCATCTCACTCTCTTTGAATCTTCTTTATCATGCTAGGATTAGCAGGAAAAAGCAAAAAATTTCAGAATTGCACCTTGCAATGTGGAGATATTACTGTTTGTGCATTTACAATATTCATTGATTTTGCCATTGAAAAACGTCCAGAAATGTTTGAAGCTACTGACTGAATGAAAGGAGCTGGCATCTCACTCTCTTTGAATCTTCTTTATCATGCTTGGATTAGCAGGAAAAAGCAAAAAATTTCAGAATTGCACCTTGCAATGTGGAGATATTACTGTTTGTGCATTTACAATATTCATTGATTTTTGCCATTGAAAAACATGTTTTTCATATACCAGAAATGTTTGAAGCTACTGACTGAATGAAAGGAGCTGGCATCTCACTCTCTTTGAATCTTCTTTATCATGCTAGGATTAGCAGGAAAAAGCAAAAAATTTCAGAATTGCACCTTGCAATGTGGAGATATTACTGTTTGAGCATTTACAATATTCATTGATTTTTGCCATTGAAAAACATGTTTTTCATATACCAGAAATGTTTGAAGCTACTGACTGAATGAAAGGAGCTGGCATCTCACTCTCTTTGAATCTTCTTTATCATGCTAGGATTAACAGGAAAAAGCAAAAAATTTCAGAATTGCACCTTGCAATGTGGAGATATTACTGTTTGTGCATTTACAATATTCATTGATTTTTGCCATTGAAAAACGTCCAGAAATGTTTGAAGCTACTGACTGAATGAAAGGAGCTGGCATCTCACTCTCTTTGAATCTTCTTTATCATGCTAGGATTAGCAGGAAAAAGCAAAAAATTTCAGAATTGCACCTTGCAATGTGGAGATATTGCTGTTTGTGCATTTACAATATTCATTGATTTTTGCCATTGAAAAACTTGTTTTTCATATACAAGACATGTTTGAAGCTACTGACTGAATGAAAGGAGCTGGCATCTCACTCTCTTTGAATCTTCTTTATCATGCTAGGATTAGCAGGAAAAAGCAAAAAATTTCAGAATTGCACCTTGCAATGTGGAGATATTACTGTTTGTGCATTTACAATATTCATTGATTTTTGCCATTGAAAAACGTCCAGAAATGTTTGAAGCTACTGACTGAATGAAAGGAGCTGGCATCTCACTCTCTTTGAATCTTCTTTATCATGCTAGGATTAGCAGGAAAAAGCAAAAAATTTCAGAATTGCACCTTGCAATGTGGAGATATTACTGTTTGTGCATTTACAATATTCATTGATTTTTGCCATTGAAAAACATGTTTTTCATATACCAGAAATGTTTGAAGCTACTGACGGAATGAAAGGAGCTGGCATCTCACTCTCTTTGAATCTTCTTTATCATGCTAGGATTAGCAGGAAAAAGCAAAAAATTTCAGAATTGCACCTTGCAATGTGGAGATATTACTGTTTGTGCATTTACAATATTCATTGATTTTTGCCATTGAAAAACATGTTTTTCATATACCAGAAATGTTTGAAGCTACTGACTGAATGAAAGGAGCTGGCATCTCACTGTCTTTGAATCTTCTTTATCATGCTAGGATTAACAGGAAAAAGCAAAAAATTTCAGAATTGCACCTTGCAATGTGGAGATATTACTGCTTGTGCATTTACAATATTCATTGATTTTGCCATTGAAAAACGTCCAGAAATGTTTGAAGCTACTGACTGAATGAAAGGAGCTGGCATCTCACTCTCTTTAAATCTTCTTTATCATGCTAGGATTAGCAGGAAAAAGCAAAAAAATTTCAGAATTGCACCTTGCAATGTGGAGATATTACTGTTTGTGCATTTACAATATTCATTGATTTTTGCCATTGAAAAACATGTTTTTCATATACCAGAAATGTTTGAAGCTACTGACTGAATGAAAGGAGCTGGCATCTCACTCTCTTTGAATCTTCTTTATCATGCTAGGATAAGCAGGAAAAAGCAAAAAATTTCAGAATTGCACCTTGCAATGTGGAGATATTACTGTTTGTGCATTTACAATATTCATTGATTTTTGCCATTGAAAAACATGTTTTTCATATACCAGAAATGTTTGAAGCTACTGACTTGAATGAAAGGAGCTGGCATCTCACTCTCTTTGAATCTTCTTTATCATGCTAGGATTAACAGGAAAAAGCAAAAAATTTCAGAATTGCACCTTGCAATGTGGAGATATTACTGTTTGTGCATTTACAATATTCATTGATTTTTGCCATTGAAAAACGTCCAGAAATGTTTGAAGCTACTGACTGAATGAAAGGAGCTGGTATCTCACTCTCTTTGAATCTTCTTTATTATGCTAGGATTAGCAGGAAAAAGCAAAAAATTTCAGAATTGCACCTTGCAATGTGGAGATATTACTGTTTGTGCATTTACAATATTCATTGATTTTTGCCATTGAAAAACATGTTTTTCATATACAAGAAATGTTTGAAGCTACTGACTGAATGAAAGGAGCTGGCATCTCACTCTCTTTGAATCTTCTTTATCATGCTAGGATTAGCAGGAAAAAGCAAAAAATTTCAGAATTGCACCTTGCAATGTGGAGATATTACTGTTTGTGCATTTACAATATTCATTGATTTTTGCCATTGAAAAACGTCCAGAAATGTTTGAAGCTACTGACTGAATGAAATTAGCTGGCATCTCACTCTCTTTGAATCTTCTTTATCATGCTAGGATTAGCAGGAAAAAGCAAAAAATTTCAGAATTGCACCTTGCAATGTGGAGATATTACTGTTTGTGCATTTACAATATTCATTGATTTTGCCATTGAAAAACGTCCAGAAATGTTTGAAGCTACTGACTGAATGAAAGGAGCTGGCATCTCACTCTCTTTGAATCTTCTTTATCATGCTAGGATTAGCAGGAAAAAGCAAAAAATTTCAGAATTGCACCTTGCAATGTGGAGATATTACTGTTTGTGCATTTACAATATTCATTGATTTTTGCCATTGAAAAACATGTTTTTCATATACCAGAAATGTTTGAAGCTACTGACGGAATGAAAGGAGCTGGCATCTCACTCTCTTTGAATCTTCTTTATCATGCTAGGATTAGCAGGAAAAAGCAAAAAATTTCAGAATTGCACCTTGCAATGTGGAGATATTACTGTTTGTGCATTTACAATATTCATTGATTTTTGCCATTGAAAAACATGTTTTTCATATACCAGAAATGTTTGAAGCTACTGACTGAATGAAAGGAGCTGGCATCTCACTGTCTTTGAATCTTCTTTATCATGCTAGGATTAACAGGAAAAAGCAAAAAATTTCAGAATTGCACCTTGCAATGTGGAGATATTACTGTTTGTGCATTTACAATATTCATTGATTTTGCCATTGAAAAACGTCCAGAAATGTTTGAAGCTACTGACTGAATGAAAGGAGCTGGCATCTCACTCTCTTTGAATCTTCTTTATCATGCTAGGATAAGCAGGAAAAAGCAAAAAATTTCAGAATTGCACCTTGCAATGTGGAGATATTACTGTTTGTGCATTTACAATATTCATTGATTTTTGCCATTGAAAAACATGTTTTTCATATACCAGAAATGTTTGAAGCTACTGACGGAATGAAAGGAGCTGGCATCTCACTCTCTTTGAATCTTCTTTATCATGCTAGGATTAGCAGGAAAAAGCAAAAAATTTCAGAATTGCACCTTGCAATGTGGAGATATTACTGTTTGTGCATTTACAATATTCATTGATTTTTGCCATTGAAAAACATGTTTTTCATATACCAGAAATGTTTGAAGCTACTGACTGAATGAAAGGAGCTGGCATCTCACTGTCTTTGAATCTTCTTTATCATGCTAGGATTAACAGGAAAAAGCAAAAAATTTCAGAATTGCACCTTGCAATGTGGAGATATTACTGTTTGTGCATTTACAATATTCATTGATTTTGCCATTGAAAAACGTCCAGAAATGTTTGAAGCTACTGACTGAATGAAAGGAGCTGGCATCTCACTCTCTTTGAATCTTCTTTATCATGCTAGGATTAGCAGGAAAAAGCAAAAAAATTTCAGAATTGCACCTTGCAATGTGGAGATATTACTGTTTGTGCATTTACAATATTCATTGATTTTTGCCATTGAAAAACATGTTTTTCATATACCAGAAATGTTTGAAGCTACTGACTGAATGAAAGGAGCTGGCATCTCACTCTCTTTGAATCTTCTTTATCATGCTAGGATTAGCAGGAAAAAGCAAAAAATTTCAGAATTGCACCTTGCAATGTGGAGATATTACTGTTTGTGCATTTACAATATTCATTGATTTTTGCCATTGAAAAACATGTTTTTCATATACCAGAAATGTTTGAAGCTACTGACTGAATGAAAGGAGCTGGCATCTCACTGTCTTTGAATCTTCTTTATCATGCTAGGATTAACAGGAAAAAGCAAAAAATTTCAGAATTGCACCTTGCAATGTGGAGATATTACTGTTTGTGCATTTACAATATTCATTGATTTTGCCATTGAAAAACGTCCAGAAATGTTTGAAGCTACTGACTGAATGAAAGGAGCTGGCATCTCACTCTCTTTAAATCTTCTTTATCATGCTAGGATTAGCAGGAAAAAGCAAAAAAATTTCAGAATTGCACCTTGCAATGTGGAGATATTACTGTTTGTGCATTTACAATATTCATTGATTTTTGCCATTGAAAAACATGTTTTTCATATACCAGAAATGTTTGAAGCTACTGACTGAATGAAAGGAGCTGGCATCTCACTCACTTTGAATCTTCTTTATCATGCTAGGATAAGCAGGAAAAAGCAAAAAATTTCAGAATGGCACCTTGCAATGTGGAGATATTACTGTTTGTGCATTTACAATATTCATTGATTTTTGCCATTGAAAAACATGTTTTTCATATACCAGAAATGTTTGAAGCTACTGACTTGAATGAAAGGAGCTGGCATCTCACTCTCTTTGAATCTTCTTTATCATGCTAGGATTAACAGGAAAAAGCAAAAAATTTCAGAATTGCACCTTGCAATGTGGAGATATTACTGTTTGTGCATTTACAATATTCATTGATTTTTGCCATTGAAAAACGTCCAGAAATGTTTGAAGCTACTGACTGAATGAAAGGAGCTGGTATCTCACTCTCTTTGAATCTTCTTTATCATGCTAGGATTAGCAGGAAAAAGCAAAAAATTTCAGAATTGCACCTTGCAATGTGGAGATATTACTGTTTGTGCATTTACAATATTCATTGATTTTTGCCATTGAAAAACATGTTTTTCATATACAAGAAATGTTTGAAGCTACTGACTGAATGAAAGGAGCTGGCATCTCACTCTCTTTGAATCTTCTTTATCATGCTAGGATTAGCAGGAAAAAGCAAAAAATTTCAGAATTGCACCTTGCAATGTGGAGATATTACTGTTTGTGCATTTACAATATTCATTGATTTTTGCCATTGAAAAACGTCCAGAAATGTTTGAAGCTACTGACTGAATGAAATTAGCTGGCATCTCACTCTCTTTGAATCTTCTTTATCATGCTAGGATTAGCAGGAAAAAGCAAAAAATTTCAGAATTGCACCTTGCAATGTGGAGATATTACTGTTTGTGCATTTACAATATTCATTGATTTTGCCATTGAAAAACGTCCAGAAATGTTTGAAGCTACTGACTGAATGAAAGGAGCTGGCATCTCACTCTCTTTGAATCTTCTTTATCATGCTAGGATTAGCAGGAAAAAGCAAAAAATTTCAGAATTGCACCTTGCAATGTGGAGATATTACTGTTTGTGCATTTACAATATTCATTGATTTTTGCCATTGAAAAACATGTTTTTCATATACCAGAAATGTTTGAAGCTACTGACGGAATGAAAGGAGCTGGCATCTCACTCTCTTTGAATCTTCTTTATCATGCTAGGATTAGCAGGAAAAAGCAAAAAATTTCAGAATTGCACCTTGCAATGTGGAGATATTACTGTTTGTGCATTTACAATATTCATTGATTTTTGCCATTGAAAAACATGTTTTTCATATACCAGAAATGTTTGAAGCTACTGACTGAATGAAAGGAGCTGGCATCTCACTGTCTTTGAATCTTCTTTATCATGCTAGGATTAACAGGAAAAAGCAAAAAATTTCAGAATTGCACCTTGCAATGTGGAGATATTACTGTTTGTGCATTTACAATATTCACTGATTTTGCCATTGAAAAACGTCCAGAAATGTTTGAAGCTACTGACTGAATGAAAGGAGCTGGCATCTCACTCTCTTTGAATCTTCTTTATCATGCTAGGATTAGCAGGAAAAAGCAAAAAAATTTCAGAATTGCACCTTGCAATGTGGAGATATTACTGTTTGTGCATTTACAATATTCATTGATTTTTGCCATTGAAAAACATGTTTTTCATATACCAGAAATGTTTGAAGCTACTGACTGAATGAAAGGAGCTGGCATCTCACTCTCTTTGAATCTTCTTTATCATGCTAGGATTAGCAGGAAAAAGCAAAAAATTTCAGAATTGCACCTTGCAATGTGGAGATATTACTGTTTGTGCATTTACAATATTCATTGATTTTTGCCATTGAAAAACATGTTTTTCATATACCAGAAATGTTTGAAGCTACTGACTGAATGAAAGGAGCTGGCATCTCACTGTCTTTGAATCTTCTTTATCATGCTAGGATTAACAGGAAAAAGCAAAAAATTTCAGAATTGCACCTTGCAATGTGGAGATATTACTGTTTGTGCATTTACAATATTCATTGATTTTGCCATTGAAAAACGTCCAGAAATGTTTGAAGCTACTGACTGAATGAAAGGAGCTGGCATCTCACTCTCTTTAAATCTTCTTTATCATGCTAGGATTAGCAGGAAAAAGCAAAAAAATTTCAGAATTGCACCTTGCAATGTGGAGATATTACTGTTTGTGCATTTACAATATTCATTGATTTTTGCCATTGAAAAACATGTTTTTCATATACCAGAAATGTTTGAAGCTACTGACTGAATGAAAGGAGCTGGCATCTCACTCTCTTTGAATCTTCTTTATCATGCTAGGATAAGCAGGAAAAAGCAAAAAATTTCAGAATGGCACCTTGCAATGTGGAGATATTACTGTTTGTGCATTTACAATATTCATTGATTTTTGCCATTGAAAAACATGTTTTTCATATACCAGAAATGTTTGAAGCTACTGACTTGAATGAAAGGAGCTGGCATCTCACTCTCTTTGAATCTTCTTTATCATGCTAGGATTAACAGGAAAAAGCAAAAAATTTCAGAATTGCACCTTGCAATGTGGAGATATTACTGTTTGTGCATTTACAATATTCATTGATTTTTGCCATTGAAAAACGTCCAGAAATGTTTGAAGCTACTGACTGAATGAAAGGAGCTGGTATCTCACTCTCTTTGAATCTTCTTTATCATGCTAGGATTAGCAGGAAAAAGCAAAAAATTTCAGAATTGCACCTTGCAATGTGGAGATATTACTGTTTGTGCATTTACAATATTCATTGATTTTTGCCATTGAAAAACATGTTTTTCATATACAAGAAATGTTTGAAGCTACTGACTGAATGAAAGGAGCTGGCATCTCACTCTCTTTGAATCTTCTTTATCATGCTAGGATTAGCAGGAAAAAGCAAAAAATTTCAGAATTGCACCTTGCAATGTGGAGATATTACTGTTTGTGCATTTACAATATTCATTGATTTTTGCCATTGAAAAACGTCCAGAAATGTTTGAAGCTACTGACTGAATGAAATTAGCTGGCATCTCACTCTCTTTGAATCTTCTTTATCATGCTAGGATTAGCAGGAAAAAGCAAAAAATTTCAGAATTGCACCTTGCAATGTGGAGATATTACTGTTTGTGCATTTACAATATTCATTGATTTTGCCATTGAAAAACGTCCAGAAATGTTTGAAGCTACTGACTGAATGAAAGGAGCTGGCATCTCACTCTCTTTGAATCTTCTTTATCATGCTAGGATTAGCAGGAAAAAGCAAAAAATTTCAGAATTGCACCTTGCAATGTGGAGATATTACTGTTTGTGCATTTACAATATTCATTGATTTTTGCCATTGAAAAACATGTTTTTCATATACCAGAAATGTTTGAAGCTACTGACGGAATGAAAGGAGCTGGCATCTCACTCTCTTTGAATCTTCTTTATCATGCTAGGATTAGCAGGAAAAAGCAAAAAATTTCAGAATTGCACCTTGCAATGTGGAGATATTACTGTTTGTGCATTTACAATATTCATTGATTTTTGCCATTGAAAAACATGTTTTTCATATACCAGAAATGTTTGAAGCTACTGACTGAATGAAAGGAGCTGGCATCTCACTGTCTTTGAATCTTCTTTATCATGCTAGGATTAACAGGAAAAAGCAAAAAATTTCAGAATTGCACCTTGCAATGTGGAGATATTACTGTTTGTGCATTTACAATATTCATTGATTTTGCCATTGAAAAACGTCCAGAAATGTTTGAAGCTACTGACTGAATGAAAGGAGCTGGCATCTCACTCTCTTTAAATCTTCTTTATCATGCTAGGATTAGCAGGAAAAAGCAAAAAAATTTCAGAATTGCACCTTGCAATGTGGAGATATTACTGTTTGTGCATTTACAATATTCATTGATTTTTGCCATTGAAAAACATGTTTTTCATATACCAGAAATGTTTGAAGCTACTGACTGAATGAAAGGAGCTGGCATCTCACTCTCTTTGAATCTTCTTTATCATGCTAGGATAAGCAGGAAAAAGCAAAAAATTTCAGAATTGCACCTTGCAATGTGGAGATATTACTGTTTGTGCATTTACAATATTCATTGATTTTTGCCATTGAAAAACATGTTTTCATATACCAGAAATGTTTGAAGCTACTGACTTGAATGAAAGGAGCTGGCATCTCACTCTCTTTGAATCTTCTTTATCATGCTAGGATTAACAGGAAAAAGCAAAAAATTTCAGAATTGCACCTTGCAATGTGGAGATATTACTGTTTGTGCATTTACAATATTCATTGATTTTTGCCATTGAAAAACGTCCAGAAATGTTTGAAGCTACTGACTGAATGAAAGGAGCTGGTATCTCACTCTCTTTGAATCTTCTTTATCATGCTAGGATTAGCAGGAAAAAGCAAAAAATTTCAGAATTGCACCTTGCAATGTGGAGATATTACTGTTTGTGCATTTACAATATTCATTGATTTTTGCCATTGAAAAACATGTTTTTCATATACAAGAAATGTTTGAAGCTACTGACTGAATGAAAGGAGCTGGCATCTCACTCTCTTTGAATCTTCTTTATCATGCTAGGATTAGCAGGAAAAAGCAAAAAATTTCAGAATTGCACCTTGCAATGTGGAGATATTACTGTTTGTGCATTTACAATATTCATTGATTTTTGCCATTGAAAAACGTCCAGAAATGTTTGAAGCTACTGACTGAATGAAATTAGCTGGCATCTCACTCTCTTTGAATCTTCTTTATCATGCTAGGATTAGCAGGAAAAAGCAAAAAATATCAGAATTGCACCTTGCAATGTGGAGATATTACTGTTTGTGCATTTACAATATTCATTGATTTTGCCATTGAAAAACGTCCAGAAATGTTTGAAGCTACTGACTGAATGAAAGGAGCTGGCATCTCACTCTCTTTGAATCTTCTTTATCATGCTAGGATTAGCAGGAAAAAGCAAAAAATTTCAGAATTGCACCTTGCAATGTGGAGATATTACTGTTTGTGCATTTACAATATTCATTGATTTTTGCCATTGAAAAACATGTTTTTCATATACCAGAAATGTTTGAAGCTACTGACGGAATGAAAGGAGCTGGCATCTCACTCTCTTTGAATCTTCTTTATCATGCTAGGATTAGCAGGAAAAAGCAAAAAATTTCAGAATTGCACCTTGCAATGTGGAGATATTACTGTTTGTGCATTTACAATATTCATTGATTTTTGCCATTGAAAAACATGTTTTTCATATACCAGAAATGTTTGAAGCTACTGACTGAATGAAAGGAGCTGGCATCTCACTGTCTTTGAATCTTCTTTATCATGCTAGGATTAACAGGAAAAAGCAAAAAATTTCAGAATTGCACCTTGCAATGTGGAGATATTACTGTTTGTGCATTTACAATATTCATTGATTTTGCCATTGAAAAACGTCCAGAAATGTTTGAAGCTACTGACTGAATGAAAGGAGCTGGCATCTCACTCTCTTTGAATCTTCTTTATCATGCTAGGATAAGCAGGAAAAAGCAAAAAATTTCAGAATTGCACCTTGCAATGTGGAGATATTACTGTTTGTGCATTTACAATATTCATTGATTTTTGCCATTGAAAAACATGTTTTTCATATACCAGAAATGTTTGAAGCTACTGACGGAATGAAAGGAGCTGGCATCTCACTCTCTTTGAATCTTCTTTATCATGCTAGGATTAGCAGGAAAAAGCAAAAAATTTCAGAATTGCACCTTGCAATGTGGAGATATTACTGTTTGTGCATTTACAATATTCATTGATTTTTGCCATTGAAAAACATGTTTTTCATATACCAGAAATGTTTGAAGCTACTGACTGAATGAAAGGAGCTGGCATCTCACTGTCTTTGAATCTTCTTTATCATGCTAGGATTAACAGGAAAAAGCAAAAAATTTCAGAATTGCACCTTGCAATGTGGAGATATTACTGTTTGTGCATTTACAATATTCATTGATTTTGCCATTGAAAAACGTCCAGAAATGTTTGAAGCTACTGACTGAATGAAAGGAGCTGGCATCTCACTCTCTTTGAATCTTCTTTATCATGCTAGGATTAGCAGGAAAAAGCAAAAAAATTTCAGAATTGCACCTTGCAATGTGGAGATATTACTGTTTGTGCATTTACAATATTCATTGATTTTTGCCATTGAAAAACATGTTTTTCATATACCAAAAATGTTTGAAGCTACTGACTGAATGAAAGGAGCTGGCATCTCACTCTCTTTGAATCTTCTTTATCATGCTAGGATAAGCAGGAAAAAGCAAAAAATTTCAGAATTGCACCTTGCAATGTGGAGATATTACTGTTTGTGCATTTACAATATTCATTGATTTTTGCCATTGAAAAACATGTTTTTCATATACCAGAAATGTTTGAAGCTACTGACTTGAATGAAAGGAGCTGGCATCTCACTCTCTTTGAATCTTCTTTATCATGCTAGGATTAACAGGAAAAAGCAAAAAATTTCAGAATTGCACCTTGCAATGTGGAGATATTACTGTTTGTGCATTTACAATATTCATTGATTTTTGCCATTGAAAAACGTCCAGAAATGTTTGAAGCTACTGACTGAATGAAAGGAGCTGGTATCTCACTCTCTTTGAATCTTCTTTATCATGCTAGGATTAGCAGGAAAAAGCAAAAAATTTCAGAATTGCACCTTGCAATGTGGAGATATTACTGTTTATGCATTTACAATATTCATTGATTTTTGCCATTGAAAAACATGTTTTTCATATACAAGAAATGTTTGAAGCTACTGACTGAATGAAAGGAGCTGGCATCTCACTCTCTTTGAATCTTCTTTATCATGCTAGGATTAGCAGGAAAAAGCAAAAAATTTCAGAATTGCACCTTGCAATGTGGAGATATTACTGTTTGTGCATTTACAATATTCATTGATTTTTGCCATTGAAAAACGTCCAGAAATGTTTGAAGCTACTGACTGAATGAAATTAGCTGGCATCTCACTCTCTTTGAATCTTCTTTATCATGCTAGGATTAGCAGGAAAAAGCAAAAAATTTCAGAATTGCACCTTGCAATGTGGAGATATTACTGTTTGTGCATTTACAATATTCATTGATTTTTGCCATTGAAAAACATGTTTTTCATATACCAGAAATGTTTGAAGCTACTGACTGAATGAAAGGAGCTGGTATCTCACTCTCTTTGAATCTTCTTTATCATGCTAGGATTAACAGGAAAAAGCAAAAAATTTCAGAATTGCACCTTGCAATGTGGAGATATTACTGTTTGTGCATTTACAATATTCATTGATTTTTGCCATTGAAAAACGTCCAGAAATGTTTGAAGCTACTGACTGAATGAAAGGAGCTGGCATCTCACTCTCTTTGAATCTTCTTTATCATGCTAGGATTAACAGGAAAAAGCTAAAAATTTCAGAATTGCACCTTGCAATGTGGAGATATTACTGTTTGTGCATTTACAATATTCATTGATTTTTGCCATTGAAAAACATGTTTTTCATATACCAGAAATGTTTGAAGCTACTGACTGAATGAAAGGAGCTGGCATCTCACTCTCTTTGAATCTTCTTTATCATGCTAGGATTAGCAGGAAAAAGCAAAAAATTTCAGAATTGCACCTTGCAATGTGGAGATATTACTGTTTGTGCATTTACAATATTCATTGATTTTTGCCATTGAAAAACATGTTTTTCATATACCAGAAATGTTTGAAGCTACTGACTGAATGAAAGGAGCTGGCATCTCACTCTCTTTGAATCTTCTTTATCATGCTAGGATTAGCAGGAAAAAGCAAAAAATTTCAGAATTGCACCTTGCAATGTGGAGATATTACTGTTTGTGCATTTACAATATTCATTAATTTTTGCCATTGAAAAACATGTTTTTCATATACCAGAAATGTTTGAAGCTACTGACTGAATGAAAGGAGCTGGCATCTCACTCTCTTTGAATCTTCTTTATCATGCTAGGATTAGCAGGAAAAAGCAAAAAATTTCAGAATTGCACCTTGCAATGTGGAGATATTACTGTTTGTGCATTTACAATATTCATTGATTTTTGCCATTGAAAAACATGTTTTTCATATACCAGAAATGTTTGAAGCTACTGACTGAATGAAAGGAGCTGGCATCTCACTCTCTTTGAATCTTCTTTATCATGCTAGGATTAACAGGAAAAAACTAAAAATTTCAGAATTTCACCTTGCAATGTGGAGATATTACTGTTTGTGCATTTACAATATTCATTGATTTTTGCCATTGAAAAACATGTTTTTCATATACCAGAAATGTTTGAAGCTACTGACTGAATGAAAGGAGCTGGCATCTCACTCTCTTTGAATCTTCTTTATCATGCTAGGATTAACAGGAAAAAGCAAAAAATTTCAGAATTGCACCTTGCAATGTGGAGATATTACTGTTTGTGCATTTACAATATTCATTGATTTTTGCCATTGAAAAACGTCCAGAAATGTTTGAAGCTACTGACTGAATGAAAGGAGCTGGCATCTCACTCTCTTTGAATCTTCTTTATCATGCTAGGATTAGCAGGAAAAAGCAAAAAATTTCAGAATTGCACCTTGCAATGTGGAGATATTACTGTTTGTGCATTTACAATATTCATTGATTTTTGCCATTGAAAAACGTCCAGAAATGTTTGAAGCTACTGACTGAATGAAAGGAGCTGGCATCTCACTCTCTTTGAATCTTCTTTATCATGCTAGGATTAGCAGGAAAAAGCAAAAAATTTCAGAATTGCACCTTGCAATGTGGAGATATTACTGTTTGTGCATTTACAATATTCATTGATTTTTGCCATTGAAAAACATGTTTTTCATATACCAGAAATGTTTGAAGCTACTGACTGAATGAAAGGAGCTGGCATCTCACTCTCTTTGAATCTTCTTTATCATGCTAGGATTAGCAGGAAAAAGCAAAAAATTTCAGAATTGCACCTTGCAATGTGGAGATATTACTGTTTGTGCATTTACAATATTCATTGATTTTTGCCATTGAAAAACATGTTTTTCATATACCAGAAATGTTTGAAGCTACTGACTGAATGAAAGGAGCTGGCATCTCACTCTCTTTAAATCTTCTTTATCATGCTAGGATTAACAGGAAAAAGCAAAAAATTTCAGAATTGCACCTTGCAATGTGGAGATATTACTGTTTGTGCATTTACAATATTCATTGATTTTTGCCATTGAAAAACGTCCAGAAATGTTTGAAGCTACTGACTGAATGAAAGGAGCTGGCATCTCACTCTCTTTGAATCTTCTTTATCATGCTAGGATTAGCAGGAAAAAGCAAAAAATTTCAGAATTGCACCTTGCAATGCGGAGAAATTACTGTTTGTGCATTTACAATATTCATTGATTTTTGCCATTGAAAAACATCAATCATTTCTGGTATATGAATAACATGATATTTTTCAATGGCAAAAATCAATGAATTTTGTAAATGCACAAACAGTAATTTCTCCGCATTGCAAGGCGCAATTCTGAAATTTTTTGCTTTTTCCTGCTCCTCTTAGCATGATAAAGAAGATTCAAAGAGAGTGAGATGCCAGCTCCTTTCATTCAGTCAGTAGCTTCAATCATTTCTGGACATTTTTCAATGGCAAAAATCAATGAATATTGTAAATGCACAAACAGTAATTTCTCCGCATTGCAAGGTGCAATTCTGAAATTTTTTGCTTTTTCCTGCTCCTCTTAGCATGATAAAGAAGATTCAAAGATAGTGAGATGCCAGCTCCTTTCATTCAGTCAGTAGCTTCAATCATTTCTGGACGTTTTTCAATGGCAAAAATCAATGAATATTGTAAATGCACAAACAGTAATTTCTCCGCATTGCAAGGTGCAATTCTGAAATTTTTTGCTTTTTCCTGCTCCTCTTAGCATGATAAAGAAGATTCAAAGAGAGTGAGATGCCAGCTCCTTTCTTTCAGTCAGTACCTTCAATCATTTCTGGACGTTTTTCAATGGCAAAAATCAATGAATATTGTAAATGCACAAACAGTAATTTCTCCGCATTGCAAGGTGCAATTCTGAAATTTTTTGCTTTTTCCTGCTCCTCTTGCGTTGATAAAGAAGATTCAAAGAGAGTGAGATGCCAGCTCCTTTCATTCAGTCAGTAGCTTCAATCATTTCTGGACGCTTTTCAATGGCAAAAATCAATGAATATTGTAAATGCACAAACTGTAATTTCTCCGCATTGCAAGGTGCAATTCTGAAATTTTTTGCTTTTTCCTGCTCATCTTAGCATGATAAAGAAGATTCAAAGAGAGTGAGATGCCAGCTCCTTTCATTCAGTCAGTAGCTTCAATCATTTCTGGTATATGAATAACATGATGTTTTTCAATAGCAAAAATCAATGAATATTGTAAATGCACAAACAGTAATTTCTCCGCATTGCAAGGTGCAATTCTGAAATTTTTTGCTTTTTCCTGCTCCTCTTAGCATGATAAAGAAGATTCAAAGAGAGTGAGATGCCAGCTCCTTTCATTCAGTCAGTAGCTTCAATCATTTCTGGACGTTTTTCAATGGCAAAAATCAATGAATATTGTAAATGCACAAACAGTAATTTCTCCGCATTGCAAGGTGCAATTCTGAAATTTTTTGCTTTTTCCTGCTCCTCTTAGCATGATAAAGAAGATTCAAAGAGAGTGAGATGCCAGCTCCTTTCATTCAGTCAGTAGCTTCAATCATTTCTGGACGTTTTTCAATGGCAAAAATCAATGAATATTGTAAATGCACAAACTATAATTTCTCCGCATTGCAAGGTGCAATTCTGAAATTTTTTGCTTTTTCCTGCTCCTCTTAGCATGATAAAGAAGATTCAAAGAGAGTGAGATGCCAGCTCCTTTCATTCAGTCAGTAGCTTCAATCATTTCTGGTATATGAATAACATGATGTTTTTCAATAGCAAAAATCAATGAATATTGTAAATGCACAAACAGTAATTTCTCCGCATTGCAAGGTGCAATTCTGAAATTTTTTGCTTTTTCCTGCTCCTCTTAGCATGATAAAGAAGATTCAAAGAGAGTGAGATGCCAGCTCCTTTCATTCAGTCAGTAGCTTCAATCATTTCTGGACGTTTTTCAATGGCAAAAATCAATGAATATTGTAAATGCACAAACAGTAATTTCTCCGCATTGCAAGGTGCAATTCTGAAATTTTTTGCTTTTTCCTGCTCCTCTTAGCATGATAAACAAGATTCAAAGAGAGTGAGATGCCAGCTCCTTTCATTCAGTCAGTAGCTTCAATCATTTCTGGACGTTTTTCAATGGCAAAAATCATTGAATATTGTAAATGCACAAACAGTAATTTCTCCGCATTGCAAGGTGCAATTCTGAAATTTTTTACTTTTTCCTGCTCCTCTTAGCATGATAAAGAAGATTCAAAGAGAGTGAGATGCCAGCTCCTTTCATTCAGTCAGTAGCTTCAATCATTTCTGGTATATGAATAACATGATATTTTTCAATCGCAAAAATCAATGAATATTGTAAATGCACAAACAGTAATTTCTCCGCATTGCAAGGTGCAATTCTGAAATGTTTTGCTTTTTCCTGCTCCTCTTAGCATGATAGAGAAGATTCAAAGAGAGTGAGATGCCAGCTCCTTTCATTCAGTCAGTAGCTTCAATCATTTCTGGACGTTTTTCAATGGCAAAAATCAATGAATATTGTAAATGCACAAACAGTAATTTCTCCGCATTGCAAGGTGCAATTCTGAAATTTTTTGCTTTTTCCTGCTCCTCTTAGCATGACAAAGAAGATTCAAAGAGAGTGAGATGCCAGATCCTTTCCTTCAGTCAGTAGCTTCAATCATTTCTGGTATATGAATAACATGATGTTTTTCAATGGCAAAAATCAATGAATTTTGTAAATGCACAAACAGTAATTTCTCCGCATTGCAAGGCGCAATTCTGAAATTTTTTGCTTTTTCCTGCTCCTCTTAGCATGATAAAGAAGATTCAAAGAGAGTGAGATGCCAGCTCCTTTCATTCAGTCAGTAGCTTCAATCATTTCTGGACATTTTTCAATGGCAAAAATCAATGAATATTGTAAATGCACAAACAGTAATTTCTCCGCATTGCAAGGTGCAATTCTGAAATTTTTTGCTTTTTCCTGCTCCTCTTAGCATGATAAAGAAGATTCAAAGAGAGTGAGATGCCAGCTCCTTTCATTCAGTCAGTAGCTTCAATCATTTCTGGACGTTTTTCAATGGCAAAAATCAATGAATATTGTAAATGCACAAACAGTAATTTCTCCGCATTGCAAGGTGCAATTCTGAAATTTTTTGCTTTTTCCTGCTCCTCTTAGCATGATAAAGAAGATTCAAAGAGAGTGAGATGCCAGCTCCTTTCATTCAGTCAGTAGCTTCAATCATTTCTGGACGTTTTTCAATGGCAAAAATCAATGAATATTGTAAATGCACAAACTGCAATTTCTCCGCATTGCAAGGTGCAATTCTGAAATTTTTTGCTTTTTCCTGCTCCTCTTAGCATGATAAAGAAGATTCAAAGAGAGTGAGATGCCAGCTCCTTTCATTCAGTCAGTAGCTTCAATCATTTCTGGTATATGAATAACATGATGTTTTTCAATGGCAAAAATCAATGAATATTGTAAATGCACAAACAGTAATTTCTCCGCATTGCAAGGTGCAATTCTGAAATTTTTTGCTTTTTCCTGCTCCTCTTAGCATGACAAAGAAGATTCAAAGAGAGTGAGATGCCAGATCCTTTCCTTCAGTCAGTAGCTTCAATCATTTCTGGTATATGAATAACATGATGTTTTTCAATGGCAAAAATCAATGAATTTTGTAAATGCACAAACAGTAATTTCTCCGCATTGCAAGGCGCAATTTTGAAATTTTTTGCTTTTTCCTGCTCCTCTTAGCATGATAAAGAAGATTCAAAGAGAGTGAGATGCCAGCTCCTTTCATTCAGTCAGTAGCTTCAATCATTTCTGGACATTTTTCAATGGCAAAAATCAATGAATATTGTAAATGCACAAACAGTAATTTCTCCGCATTGCAAGGTGCAATTCTGAAATTTTTTGCTTTTTCCTGCTCCTCTTAGCATGATAAAGAAGATTCAAAGAGAGTGAGATGCCAGCTCCTTTCATTCAGTCAGTAGCTTCAATCATTTCTGGACGTTTTTCAATGGCAAAAATCAATGAATATTGTAAATGCACAAACAGTAATTTCTCCGCATTGCAAGGTGCAATTCTGAAATTTTTTGCTTTTTCCTGCTCCTCTTAGCATGATAAAGAAGATTCAAAGAGAGTGAGATGCCAGCTCCTTTCATTCAGTCAGTAGCTTCAATCATTTCTGGACGTTTTTCAATGGCAAAAATCATTGAATATTGTAAATGCACAAACAGTAATTTCTCCGCATTGCAAGGTGCAATTCTGAAATTTTTTACTTTTTCCTGCTCCTCTTAGCATGATAAAGAAGATTCAAAGAGAGTGAGATGCCAGCTCCTTTCATTCAGTCAGTAGCTTCAATCATTTCTGGTATATGAATAACATGATGTTTTTCAATCGCAAAAATCAATGAATATTGTAAATGCACAAACAGTAATTTCTCCGCATTGCAAGGTGCAATTCTGAAATGTTTTGCTTTTTCCTGCTCCTCTTAGCATGATAAAGAAGATTCAAAGAGAGTGAGATGCCAGCTCCTTTCATTCAGTCAGTAGCTTCAATCATTTCTGGTATATGAATAACATGATGTTTTTCAATGGCAAAAATCAATGAATATTGTAAATGCACAAACAGTAATTTCTCCGCATTGCAAGGTACAATTCTGAAATTTTTTGCTTTTTCCTGCTCCTCTTAGCATGACAAAGAAGATTCAAAGAGAGTGAGATGCCAGCTCCTTTCCTTCAGTCAGTAGCTTCAATCATTTCTGGTATATGAATAACATGATGTTTTTCAATGGCAAAAATCAATGAATTTTGTAAATGCACAAACAGTAATTTCTCCGCATAGCAAGGCGCAATTCTGAAATTTTTTGCTTTTTCCTGCTCCTCTTAGCATGATAAAGAAGATTCAAAGAGAGTGAGATGCCAGCTCCTTTCATTCAGTCAGTAGCTTCAATCATTTCTGGACATTTTTCAATGGCAAAAATCAATGAATATTGTAAATGCACAAACAGTAATTTCTCCGCATTGCAAGGTGCAATTCTGAAATTTTTTGCTTTTTCCTGCTCCTCTTAGCATGATAAAGAAGATTCAAAGAGAGTGAGATGCCAGCTCCTTTCATTCAGTCAGTAGCTTCAATCATTTCTGGACGTTTTTCAATGGCAAAAATCAATGAATATTGTAAATGCACAAACAGTAATTTCTCCGCATTGCAAGGTGCAATTCTGAAATTTTTTGCTTTTTCCTGCTCCTCTTAGCATGATAAAGAAGATTCAAAGAGAGTGAGATGCCAGCTCCTTTCATTCAGTCAGTAGCTTCAATCATTTCTGGACGTTTTTCAATGGCAAAAATCAATGAATATTGTAAATGCACAAACTGCAATTTCTCCGCATTGCAAGGTGCAATTCTGAAATTTTTTGCTTTTTCCTGCTCCTCTTAGCATGATAAAGAAGATTCAAAGAGAGTGAGATGCCAGCTCCTTTCATTCAGTCAGTAGCTTCAATCATTTCTGGTATATGAATAACATGATGTTTTTCAATGGCAAAAATCAATGAATATTGTAAATGCACAAACAGTAATTTCTCCGCATTGCAAGGTGCAATTCTGAAATTTTTTGCTTTTTCCTGCTCCTCTTAGCATGATAAAGAAGATTCAAAGAGAGTGAGATGCCAGCTCCTTTCATTCAGTCAGTAGCTTCAATCATTTCTGGACGTTTTTCAATGGCAAAAATCAATGAATATTGTAAATGCACAAACTGCAATTTCTCCGCATTGCAAGGTGCAATTCTGAAATTTTTTGCTTTTTCCTGCTCCTCTTAGCATGATAAAGAAGATTCAAAGAGAGTGAGATGCCAGCTCCTTTCATTCAGTCAGTAGCTTCAATCATTTCTGGTATATGAATAACATGATGTTTTTCAATAGCAAAAATCAATGAATATTGTAAATGCACAAACAGTAATTTCTCCGCATTGCAAGGTGCAATTCTGAAATTTTTGGCTTTTTCCTGCTCCTCTTAGCATGATAAAGAAGATTCAAAGAGAGTGAGATGCCAGCTCCTTTCATTCAGTCAGTAGCTTCAATCATTTCTGGACGTTTTTCAATGGCAAAAATCAATGAATATTGTAAATGCACAAACAGTAATTTCTCCGCATTGCAAGGTGCAATTCTGAAATTTTTTGCTTTTTCCTGCTCCTCTTAGCATGATAAACAAGATTCAAAGAGAGTGAGATGCCAGCTCCTTTCATTCAGTCAGTAGCTTCAATCATTTCTGGACGTTTTTCAATGGCAAAAATCATTGAATATTGTAAATGCACAAACAGTAATTTCTCCGCATTGCAAGGTGCAATTCTGAAATTTTTTACTTTTTCCTGCTCCTCAGCATGATAAAGAAGATTCAAAGAGAATGAGATGCCAGCTCCTTTCATTCAGTCAGTAGCTTCAATCATTTCTGGTATATGAATAACATGATGTTTTTCAATCGCAAAAATCAATGAATATTGTAAATGCACAAACAGTAATTTCTCCGCATTGCAAGGTGCAATTCTGAAATTTTTTGCTTTTTCCTGCTCCTCTTAGCATGATAAAGAAGATTCAAAGAGAGTGAGATGCCAGCTCCTTTCATTCAGTCAGTAGCTTCAATCATTTCTGGACATTTTTCAATGGCAAAAATCAATGAATATTGTAAATGCACAAACAGTAATTTCTCCGCATTGCAAGGTGCAATTCTGAAATTTTTTGCTTTTTCCTGCTCCTCTTAGCATGATAAAGAAGATTCAAAGAGAGTGAGATGCCAGCTCCTTTCATTCAGTCAGTAGCTTCAATCATTTCTGGACGTTTTTCAATGGCAAAAATCAATGAATATTGTAAATGCACAAACAGTAATTTCTCCGCATTGCAAGGTGCAATTCTGAAATTTTTTGCTTTTTCCTGCTCCTCTTAGCATGATAAAGAAGATTCAAAGAGAGTGAGATGCCAGCTCCTTTCATTCAGTCAGTAGCTTCAATCATTTCTGGACGTTTTTCAATGGCAAAAATCAATGAATATTGTAAATGCACAAACTGCAATTTCTCCGCATTGCAAGGTGCAATTCTGAAATTTTTTGCTTTTTCCTGCTCCTCTTAGCATGATAAAGAAGATTCAAAGAGAGTGAGATGCCAGCTCCTTTCATTCAGTCAGTAGCTTCAATCATTTCTGGTATATGAATAACATGATGTTTTTCAATGGCAAAAATCAATGAATATTGTAAATGCACAAACAGTAATTTCTCCGCATTGCAAGGTGCAATTCTGAAATTTTTTGCTTTTTCCTGCTCCTCTTAGCATGATAAAGAAGATTCAAAGAGAGTGAGATGCCAGCTCCTTTCATTCAGTCAGTAGCTTCAATCATTTCTGGACGTTTTTCAATGGCAAAAATCAATGAATATTGTAAATGCACAAACTGCAATTTCTCCGCATTGCAAGGTGCAATTCTGAAATTTTTTGCTTTTTCCTGCTCCTCTTAGCATGATAAAGAAGATTCAAAGAGAGTGAGATGCCAGCTCCTTTCATTCAGTCAGTAGCTTCAATCATTTCTGGTATATGAATAACATGATGTTTTTCAATAGCAAAAATCAATGAATATTGTAAATGCACAAACAGTAATTTCTCCGCATTGCAAGGTGCAATTCTGAAATTTTTGGCTTTTTCCTGCTCCTCTTAGCATGATAAAGAAGATTCAAAGAGAGTGAGATGCCAGCTCCTTTCATTCAGTCAGTAGCTTCAATCATTTCTGGACGTTTTTCAATGGCAAAAATCAATGAATATTGTAAATGCACAAACAGTAATTTCTCCGCATTGCAAGGTGCAATTCTGAAATTTTTTGCTTTTTCCTGCTCCTCTTAGCATGATAAACAAGATTCAAAGAGAGTGAGATGCCATCTCCTTTCATTCAGTCAGTAGCTTCAATCATTTCTGGACGTTTTTCAATGGCAAAAATCATTGAATATTGTAAATGCACAAACAGTAATTTCTCCGCATTGCAAGGTGCAATTCTGAAATTTTTTACTTTTTCCTGCTCCTCAGCATGATAAAGAAGATTCAAAGAGAATGAGATGCCAGCTCCTTTCATTCAGTCAGTAGCTTCAATCATTTCTGGTATATGAATAACATGATGTTTTTCAATCGCAAAAATCAATGAATATTGTAAATGCACAAACAGTAATTTCTCCGCATTGCAAGGTGCAATTCTGAAATTTTTTGCTTTTTCCTGCTCCTCTTAGCATGATAAAGAAGATTCAAAGAGAGTGAGATGCCAGCTCCTTTCATTCAGTCAGTAGCTTCAATCATTTCTGGACGTTTTTCAATGGCAAAAATCAATGAATATTGTAAATGCACAAACAGTAATTTCTCCGCATTGCAAGGTGCAATTCTGAAATTTTTTGCTTTTTCCTGCTCCTCTTAGCATGATAAAGAAGATTCAAAGAGAGTGAGATGCCAGCTCCTTTCCTTCAGTCAGTAGCTTCAATCATTTCTGGTATATGAATAACATGATGTTTTTCAATGGCAAAAATCAATGAATTTTGTAAATGCACAAACAGTAATTTCTCCGCATTGCAAGGCGCAATTCTGAAATTTTTTGCTTTTTCCTGCTCCTCTTAGCATGATAAAGAAGATTCAAAGAGAGTGAGATGCCAGCTCCTTTCATTCAGTCAGTAGCTTCAATCATTTCTGGACATTTTTCAATGGCAAAAATCAATGAATATTGTAAATGCACAAACAGTAATTTCTCCGCATTGCAAGGTGCAATTCTGAAATTTTTTGCTTTTTCCTGCTCCTCTTAGCATGATAAAGAAGATTCAAAGAGAGTGAGATGCCAGCTCCTTTCATTCAGTCAGTAGCTTCAATCATTTCTGGACGCTTTTCAATGGCAAAAATCAATGAATATTGTAAATGCACAAACTGTAATTTCTCCGCATTGCAAGGTGCAATTCTGAAATTTTTTGCTTTTTCCTGCTCCTCTTAGCATGATAAAGAAGATTCAAAGAGAGTGAGATGCCAGCTCCTTTCATTCAGTCAGTAGCTTCAATCATTTCTGGTATATGAATAACATGATGTTTTTCAATAGCAAAAATCAATGAATATTGTAAATGCACAAACAGTAATTTCTCCGCATTGCAAGGTGCAATTCTGAAATTTTTTGCTTTTTCCTGCTCCTCTTAGCATGATAAAGAAGATTCAAAGAGAGTGAGATGCCAGCTCCTTTCATTCAGTCAGTAGCTTCAATCATTTCTGGACGTTTTTCAATGGCAAAAATCAATGAATATTGTAAATGCACAAACAGTAATTTCTCCGCATTGCAAGGTGCAATTCTGAAATTTTTTGCTTTTTCCTGCTCCTCTTAGCATGATAAAGAAGATTCAAAGAGAGTGAGATGCTAGCTCCTTTCATTCAGTCAGTAGCTTCAATCATTTCTGGACGTTTTTCAATGGCAAAAATCAATGAATTTTGTAAATGCACAAACTATAATTTCTCCGCATTGCAAGGTGCAATTCTGAAATTTTTTGCTTTTTCCTGCTCCTCTTAGCATGATAAAGAAGATTCAAAGAGAGTGAGATGCCAGCTCCTTTCATTCAGTCAGTAGCTTCAATCATTTCTGGTATATGAATAACATGATGTTTTTCAATAGCAAAAATCAATGAATATTGTAAATGCACAAACAGTAATTTCTCCGCATTGCAAGGTGCAATTCTGAAATTTTTTGCTTTTTCCTGCTCCTCTTAGCATGATAAAGAAGATTCAAAGAGAGTGAGATGCCAGCTCCTTTCATTCAGTCAGTAGCTTCAATCATTTCTGGACGTTTTTCAATGGCAAAAATCAATGAATATTGTAAATGCACAAACAGTAATTTCTCCGCATTGCAAGGTGCAATTCTGAAATTTTTTGCTTTTTCCTGCTCCTCTTAGCATGATAAACAAGATTCAAAGAGAGTGAGATGCCAGCTCCTTTCATTCAGTCAGTAGCTTCAATCATTTCTGGACGTTTTTCAATGGCAAAAATCATTGAATATTGTAAATGCACAAACAGTAATTTCTCCGCATTGCAAGGTGCAATTCTGAAATTTTTTGCTTTTTCCTGCTCTTCTTAGCATGATAAAGAAGATTCAAAGAGAGTGAGATGCCAGCTCCTTTCATTCAGTCAGTAGCTTCAAACATTTCTGGTATATGAATAACATGATGTTTTTCAATGGCAAAAATCAATGAATATTGTAAATGCACAAACAGTAATTTCTCCGCATTGCAAGGTGCAATTCTGAAATTTTTTGCTTTTTCCTGCTCCTCTTAGCATGATAAAGAAGATTCAAAGAGAGTGAGATGCCAGCTCCTTTCGTTCAGTCAGTAGCTTCAATCATTTCTGGACGTTTTTCAATGGCAAAAATCATTGAATATTATAAATGCACAAACAGTAATTTCTCCGCATTGCAAGGTGCAATTCTGAAATTTTTTACTTTTTCCTGCTCCTCTTAGCATGATAAAGAAGATTCAAAGAGAGTGAGATGCCAGCTCCTTTCATTCAGTCAGTAGCTTCAATCATTTCTGGACGTTTTTCAATGGCAAAAATCAATGAATATTGTAAATGCACAAACAGTAATTTCTCCGCATTGCAAGGTGCAATTCTGAAATTTTTTGCTTTTTCCTGCTCCTCTTAGCATGATAAAGAAGATTCAAAGAGAGTGAGATGCCAGCTCCTTTCATTCAGTCAGTAGCTTCAATCATTTCTGGACGTTTTTCAATGGCAAAAATCAATGAATATTGTAAATGCACAAACTGCAATTTCTCCGCATTGCAAGGTGCAATTCTGAAATTTTTTGCTTTTTCCTGCTCCTCTTAGCATGATAAAGAAGATTCAAAGAGAGTGAGATGCCAGCTCCTTTCATTCAGTCAGTAGCTTCAATCATTTCTGGTATATGAATAACATGATGTTTTTCAATGGCAAAAATCAATGAATATTGTAAATGCACAAACAGTAATTTCTCCGCATTGCAAGGTGCAATTCTGAAATTTTTTGCTTTTTCCTGCTCCTCTTAGCATGATAAAGAAGATTCAAAGAGAGTGAGATGCCAGCTCCTTTCATTCAGTCAGTAGCTTCAATCATTTCTGAACGTTTTTCAATGGCAAAAATCATTGAATATTGTAAATGCACAAACAGTAATTTCTCCGCATTGCAAGGTGCAATTCTGAAATTTTTTACTTTTTCCTGCTCCTCTTAGCATGATAAAGAAGATTCAAAGAGAGTGAGATGCCAGCTCCTTTCATTCAGTCAGTAGCTTCAATCATTTCTGGTATATGAATAACATGATGTTTTTCAATCGCAAAAATCAATGAATATTGTAAATGCACAAACAGTAATTTCTCCGCATTGCAAGGTGCAATTCTGAAATGTTTTGCTTTTTCCTGCTCCTCTTAGCATGATAAAGAAGATTCAAAGAGAGTGAGATGCCAGCTCCTTTCATTCAGTCAGTAGCTTCAATCATTTCTGGACGTTTTTCACTGGCAAAAATCAATGAATATTGTAAATGCACAAACAGTAATTTCTCCGCATTGCAAGGTGCAATTCTGAAATTTTTTGCTTTTTCCTGCTCCTCTTAGCATGACAAAGAAGATTCAAAGAGAGTGAGATGCCAGATCCTTTCCTTCAGTCAGTAGCTTCAATCATTTCTGGTATATGAATAACATGATGTTTTTCAATGGCAAAAATCAATGAATTTTGTAAATGCACAAACAGTAATTTCTCCGCATTGCAAGGCGCAATTCTGAAATTTTTTGCTTTTTCCTGCTCCTCTTAGCATGATAAAGAAGATTCAAAGAGAGTGAGATGCCAGCTCCTTTCATTCAGTCAGTAGCTTCAATCATTTCTGCACATTTTTCAATGGCAAAAATCAATGAATATTGTAAATGCACAAACAGTAATTTCTCCGCATTGCAAGGTGCAATTCTGAAATTTTTTGCTTTTTCCTGCTCCTCTTAGCATGATAAACAAGATTCAAAGAGAGTGAGATGCCAGCTCCTTTCATTCAGTCAGTAGCTTCAATCATTTCTGGACGTTTTTCAATGGCAAAAATCAATGAATATTGTAAATGCACAAACAGTAATTTCTCCGCATTGCAAGGTGCAATTCTGAAATTTTTTGCTTTTTCCTGCTCCTCTTAGCATGATAAAGAAGATTCAAAGAGAGTGAGATGCCAGCTCCTTTCATTCAGTCAGTAGCTTCAATCATTTCTAGACGTTTTTCAATGGCAAAAATCAATGAATATTGTAAATGCACAAACTGCAATTTCTCCGCATTGCAAGGTGCAATTCTGAAATTTTTTGCTTTTTCCTGCTCCTCTTAGCATGATAAAGAAGATTCAAAGAGAGTGAGATGCCAGCTCCTTTCATTCAGTCAGTAGCTTCAATCATTTCTGGTATATGAATAACATGATGTTTTTCAATGGCAAAAATCAATGAATATTGTAAATGCACAAACAGTAATTTCTCCGCATTGCAAGGTGCAATTCTGAAATTTTTTGCTTTTTCCTGCTCCTCTTAGCATGATAAAGAAGATTCAAAGAGAGTGAGATGCCAGCTCCTTTCATTCAGTCAGTAGCTTCAATCATTTCTGGACGTTTTTCAATGGCAAAAATCATTGAATATTGTAAATGCACAAACAGTAATTTCTCCGCATTGCAAGGTGCAATTCTGAAATTTTTTACTTTTTCCTGCTCCTCTTAGCATGATAAAGAAGATTCAAAGAGAGTGAGATGCCAGCTCCTTTCATTCAGTCAGTAGCTTCAATCATTTCTGGTATATGAATAACATGATGTTTTTCAATCGCAAAAATCAATGAATATTGTAAATGCACAAACAGTAATTTCTCCGCATTGCAAGGTGCAATTCTGAAATGTTTTGCTTTTTCCTGCTCCTCTTAGCATGATAAAGAAGATTCAAAGAGAGTGAGATGCCAGCTCCTTTCATTCAGTCAGTAGCTTCAATCATTTCTGGACGTTTTTCAATGGCAAAAATCAATGAATATTGTAAATGCACAAACAGTAATTTCTCCGCATTGCAAGGTGCAATTCTGAAATTTTTTGCTTTTTCCTGCTCCTCTTAGCATGACAAAGAAGATTCAAAGAGAGTGAGATGCCAGATCCTTTCCTTCTGTCAGTAGCTTCAATCATTTCTGGTATATGAATAACATGATGTTTTTCAATGGCAAAAATCAATGAATTTTGTAAATGCACAAACAGTAATTTCTCCGCATTGCAAGGCGCAATTCTGAAATTTTTTGCTTTTTCCTGCTCCTCTTAGCATGATAAAGAAGATTCAAAGAGAGTGAGATGCCAGCTCCTTTCATTCAGTCAGTAGCTTCAATCATTTCTGGACATTTTTCAATGGCAAAAATCAATGAATATTGTAAATGCACAAACAGTAATTTCTCCGCATTGCAAGGTGCAATTCTGAAATTTTTTGCTTTTTCCTGCTCCTCTTAGCATGATAAAGAAGATTCAAAGAGAGTGAGATGCCAGCTCCTTTCATTCAGTCAGTAGCTTCAATCATTTCTGGACGTTTTTCAATGGCAAAAATCAATGAATATTGTAAATGCACAAACAGTAATTTCTCCGCATTGCAAGGTGCAATTCTGAAATTTTTTGCTTTTTCCTGCTCCTCTTAGCATGATAAAGAAGATTCAAAGAGAGTGAGATGCCAGCTCCTTTCATTCAGTCAGTAGCTTCAATCATTTCTGGACGTTTTTCAATGGCAAAAATCATTGAATATTGTAAATGCACAAACAGTAATTTCTCCGCATTGCAAGGTGCAATTCTGAAATTTTTTACTTTTTCCTGCTCCTCTTAGCATGATAAAGAAGATTCAAAGAGAGTGAGATGCCAGCTCCTTTCGTTCAGTCAGTAGCTTCAATCATTTCTGGTATATGAATAACATGATGTTTTTCAATCGCAAAAATCAATGAATATTGTAAATGCACAAACAGTAATTTCTCCGCATTGCAAGGTGCAATTCTGAAATGTTTTGCTTTTTCCTGCTCCTCTTAGCATGATAAAGAAGATTCAAAGAGAGTGAGATGCCAGCTCCTTTCATTCAGTCAGTAGCTTCAATCATTTCTGGACGTTTTTCAATGGCAAAAATCAATGAATATTGTAAATGCACAAACAGTAATTTCTCCGCATTGCAAGGTGCAATTCTGAAATTTTTTGCTTTTTCCTGCTCCTCTTAGCATGACAAAGAAGATTCAAAGAGAGTGAGATGCCAGATCCTTTCCTTCAGTCAGTAGCTTCAATCATTTCTGGTATATGAATAACATGATGTTTTTCAATGGCAAAAATCAATGAATTTTGTAAATGCACAAACAGTAATTTCTCCGCATTGCAAGGCGCAATTCTGAAATTTTTTGCTTTTTCCTGCTCCTCTTAGCATGATAAAGAAGATTCAAAGAGAGTGAGATGCCAGCTCCTTTCATTCAGTCAGTAGCTTCAATCATTTCTGGACATTTTTCAATGGCAAAAATCAATGAATATTGTAAATGCACAAACAGTAATTTCTCCGCATTGCAAGGTGCAATTCTGAAATTTTTTGCTTTTTCCTGCTCCTCTTAGCATGATAAAGAAGATTCAAAGAGAGTGAGATGCCAGCTCCTTTCATTCAGTCAGTAGCTTCAATCATTTCTGGACGTTTTTCAATGGCAAAAATCAATGAATATTGTAAATGCACAAACAGTAATTTCTCCGCATTGCAAGGTGCAATTCTGAAATTTTTTGCTTTTTCCTGCTCCTCTTAGCATGATAAAGAAGATTCAAAGAGAGTGAGATGCCAGCTCCTTTCATTCAGTCAGTAGCTTCAATCATTTCTGGACGTTTTTCAATGGCAAAAATCAATGAATATTGTAAATGCACAAACTGCAATTTCTCCGCATTGCAAGGTGCAATTCTGAAATTTTTTGCTTTTTCCTGCTCCTCTTAGCATGATAAAGAAGATTCAAAGAGAGTGAGATGCCAGCTCCTTTCATTCAGTCAGTAGCTTCAATCATTTCTGGTATATGAATAACATGATGTTTTTCAATGGCAAAAATCAATGAATATTTTAAATGCACAAACAGTAATTTTTCCGCATTGCAAGGTGCAATTCTGAAATTTTTTGCTTTTTCCTGCTCCTCTTAGCATGATAAAGAAGATTCAAAGAGAGTGAGATGCCAGCTCCTTTCATTCAGTCAGTAGCTTCAATCATTTCTGGACGTTTTTCAATGGCAAAAATCAATGAATATTGTAAATGCACAAACTGCAATTTCTCCGCATTGCAAGGTGCAATTCTGAAATTTTTTGCTTTTTCCTGCTCCTCTTAGCATGATAAAGAAGATTCAAAGAGAGTGAGATGCCAGCTCCTTTCATTCAGTCAGTAGCTTCAATCATTTCTGGTATATGAATAACATGATGTTTTTCAATAGCAAAAATCAATGAATATTGTAAATGCACAAACAGTAATTTCTCCGCATTGCAAGGTGCAATTCTGAAATTTTTGGCTTTTTCCTGCTCCTCTTAGCATGATAAAGAAGATTCAAAGAGAGTGAGATGCCAGCTCCTTTCATTCAGTCAGTAGCTTCAATCATTTCTGGACGTTTTTCAATGGCAAAAATCAATGAATATTGTAAATGCACAAACAGTAATTTCTCCGCATTGCAAGGTGCAATTCTGAAATTTTTTGCTTTTTCCTGCTCCTCTTAGCATGATAAACAAGATTCAAAGAGAGTGAGATGCCAGCTCCTTTCATTCAGTCAGTAGCTTCAATCATTTCTGGACGTTTTTCAATGGCAAAAATCATTGAATATTGTAAATGCACAAACAGTAATTTCTCCGCATTGCAAGGTGCAATTCTGAAATTTTTTACTTTTTCCTGCTCCTCTTAGCATGATAAAGAAGATTCAAAGAGAATGAGATGCCAGCTCCTTTCATTCAGTCAGTAGCTTCAATCATTTCTGGTATATGAATAACATGATGTTTTTCAATCGCAAAAATCAATGAATATTGTAAATGCACAAACAGTAATTTCTCCGCATTGCAAGGTGCAATTCTGAAATTTTTTGCTTTTTCCTGCTCCTCTTAGCATGATAAAGAAGATTCAAAGAGAGTGAGATGCCAGCTCCTTTCATTCAGTCAGTAGCTTCAATCATTTCTGGACGTTTTTCAATGGCAAAAATCAATGAATATTGTAAATGCACAAACAGTAATTTCTCCGCATTGCAAGGTGCAATTCTGAAATTTTTTGCTTTTTCCTGCTCCTCTTAGCATGATAAAGAAGATTCAAAGAGAGTGAGATGCCAGCTCCTTTCCTTCAGTCAGTAGCTTCAATCATTTCTGGTATATGAATAACATGATGTTTTTCAATGGCAAAAATCAATGAATTTTGTAAATGCACAAACAGTAATTTCTCCGCATTGCAAGGCGCAATTCTGAAATTTTTTGCTTTTTCCTGCTCCTCTTAGCATGATAAAGAAGATTCAAAGAGAGTGAGATGCCAGCTCCTTTCATTCAGTCAGTAGCTTCAATCATTTCTGGACATTTTTCAATGGCAAAAATCAATGAATATTGTAAATGCACAAACAGTAATTTCTCCGCATTGCAAGGTGCAATTCTGAAATTTTTTGCTTTTTCCTGCTCCTCTTAGCATGATAAAGAAGATTCAAAGAGAGTGAGATGCCAGCTCCTTTCATTCAGTCAGTAGCTTCAATCATTTCTGGACGTTTTTCAATGGCAAAAATCAATGAATATTGTAAATGCACAAACAGTAATTTCTCCGCATTGCAAGGTGCAATTCTGAAATTTTTTGCTTTTTCCTGCTCCTCTTAGCATGATAAAGAAGATTCAAAGAGAGTGAGATGCCAGCTCCTTTCATTCAGTCAGTAGCTTCAATCATTTCTGGACGTTTTTCAATGGCAAAAATCATTGAATATTGTAAATGCACAAACAGTAATTTCTCCGCATTGCAAGGTGCAATTCTGAAATTTTTTACTTTTTCCTGCTCCTCTTAGCATGATAAAGAAGATTCAAAGAGAGTGAGATGCCAGCTCCTTTCCTTCAGTCAGTAGCTTCAATCATTTCTGGTATATGAATAACATGATGTTTTTCAATGGCAAAAATCAATGAATTTTGTAAATGCACAAACAGTAATTTCTCCGCATTGCAAGGCGCAATTCTGAAATTTTTTGCTTTTTCCTGCTCCTCTTAGCATGATAAAGAAGATTCAAAGAGAGTGAGATGCCAGCTCCTTTCATTCAGTCAGTAGCTTCAATCATTTCTGGACATTTTTCAATGGCAAAAATCAATGAATATTGTAAATGCACAAACAGTAATTTCTCCGCATTGCAAGGTGCAATTCTGAAATTTTTTGCTTTTTCCTGCTCCTCTTAGCATGATAAAGAAGATTCAAAGAGAGTGAGATGCCAGCTCCTTTCATTCAGTCAGTAGCTTCAATCATTTCTGGACGTTTTTCAATGGCAAAAATCAATGAATATTGTAAATGCACAAACAGTAATTTCTCCGCATTGCAAGGTGCAATTCTGAAATTTTTTGCTTTTTCCTGCTCCTCTTAGCATGATAAAGAAGATTCAAAGAGAGTGAGATGCCAGCTCCTTTCATTCAGTCAGTAGCTTCAATCATTTCTGGACGTTTTTCAATGGCAAAAATCATTGAATATTGTAAATGCACAAACAGTAATTTCTCCGCATTGCAAGGTGCAATTCTGAAATTTTTTACTTTTTCCTGCTCCTCTTAGCATGATAAAGAAGATTCAAAGAGAGTGAGATGCCAGCTCCTTTCGTTCAGTCAGTAGCTTCAATCATTTCTGGTATATGAATAACATGATGTTTTTCAATCGCAAAAATCAATGAATATTGTAAATGCACAAACAGTAATTTCTCCGCATTGCAAGGTGCAATTCTGAAATGTTTTGCTTTTTCCTGCTCCTCTTAGCATGATAAAGAAGATTCAAAGAGAGTGAGATGCCAGCTCCTTTCATTCAGTCAGTAGCTTCAATCATTTCTGGACGTTTTTCAATGGCAAAAATCAATGAATATTGTAAATGCACAAACAGTAATTTCTCCGCATTGCAAGGTGCAATTCTGAAATTTTTTGCTTTTTCCTGCTCCTCTTAGCATGACAAAGAAGATTCAAAGAGAGTGAGATGCCAGATCCTTTCCTTCAGTCAGTAGCTTCAATCATTTCTGGTATATGAATAACATGATGTTTTTCAATGGCAAAAATCAATGAATTTTGTAAATGCACAAACAGTAATTTCTCCGCATTGCAAGGCGCAATTCTGAAATTTTTTGCTTTTTCCTGCTCCTCTTAGCATGATAAAGAAGATTCAAAGAGAGTGAGATGCCAGCTCCTTTCATTCAGTCAGTAGCTTCAATCATTTCTGGACATTTTTCAATGGCAAAAATCAATGAATATTGTAAATGCACAAACAGTAATTTCTCCGCATTGCAAGGTGCAATTCTGAAATTTTTTGCTTTTTCCTGCTCCTCTTAGCATGATAAAGAAGATTCAAAGAGAGTGAGATGCCAGCTCCTTTCATTCAGTCAGTAGCTTCAATCATTTCTGGACGTTTTTCAATGGCAAAAATCAATGAATATTGTAAATGCACAAACAGTAATTTCTCCGCATTGCAAGGTGCAATTCTGAAATTTTTTGCTTTTTCCTGCTCCTCTTAGCATGATAAAGAAGATTCAAAGAGAGTGAGATGCCAGCTCCTTTCATTCAGTCAGTAGCTTCAATCATTTCTGGACGTTTTTCAATGGCAAAAATCAATGAATATTGTAAATGCACAAACTGCAATTTCTCCGCATTGCAAGGTGCAATTCTGAAATTTTTTGCTTTTTCCTGCTCCTCTTAGCATGATAAAGAAGATTCAAAGAGAGTGAGATGCCAGCTCCTTTCATTCAGTCAGTAGCTTCAATCATTTCTGGTATATGAATAACATGATGTTTTTCAATGGCAAAAATCAATGAATATTTTAAATGCACAAACAGTAATTTTTCCGCATTGCAAGGTGCAATTCTGAAATTTTTTGCTTTTTCCTGCTCCTCTTAGCATGATAAAGAAGATTCAAAGAGAGTGAGATGCCAGCTCCTTTCATTCAGTCAGTAGCTTCAATCATTTCTGGACGTTTTTCAATGGCAAAAATCAATGAATATTGTAAATGCACAAACTGCAATTTCTCCGCATTGCAAGGTGCAATTCTGAAATTTTTTGCTTTTTCCTGCTCCTCTTAGCATGATAAAGAAGATTCAAAGAGAGTGAGATGCCAGCTCCTTTCATTCAGTCAGTAGCTTCAATCATTTCTGGTATATGAATAACATGATGTTTTTCAATAGCAAAAATCAATGAATATTGTAAATGCACAAACAGTAATTTCTCCGCATTGCAAGGTGCAATTCTGAAATTTTTGGCTTTTTCCTGCTCCTCTTAGCATGATAAAGAAGATTCAAAGAGAGTGAGATGCCAGCTCCTTTCATTCAGTCAGTAGCTTCAATCATTTCTGGACGTTTTTCAATGGCAAAAATCAATGAATATTGTAAATGCACAAACAGTAATTTCTCCGCATTGCAAGGTGCAATTCTGAAATTTTTTGCTTTTTCCTGCTCCTCTTAGCATGATAAAGAAGATTCAAAGAGAGTGAGATGCCAGCTCCTTTCCTTCAGTCAGTAGCTTCAATCATTTCTGGTATATGAATAACATGATGTTTTTCAATGGCAAAAATCAATGAATTTTGTAAATGCACAAACAGTAATTTCTCCGCATTGCAAGGCGCAATTCTGAAATTTTTTGCTTTTTCCTGCTCCTCTTAGCATGATAAAGAAGATTCAAAGAGAGTGAGATGCCAGCTCCTTTCATTCAGTCAGTAGCTTCAATCATTTCTGGACATTTTTCAATGGCAAAAATCAATGAATATTGTAAATGCACAAACAGTAATTTCTCCGCATTGCAAGGTGCAATTCTGAAATTTTTTGCTTTTTCCTGCTCCTCTTAGCATGATAAAGAAGATTCAAAGAGAGTGAGATGCCAGCTCCTTTCATTCAGTCAGTAGCTTCAATCATTTCTGGACGTTTTTCAATGGCAAAAATCAATGAATATTGTAAATGCACAAACAGTAATTTCTCCGCATTGCAAGGTGCAATTCTGAAATTTTTTGCTTTTTCCTGCTCCTCTTAGCATGATAAAGAAGATTCAAAGAGAGTGAGGTGCCAGCTCCTTTCATTCAGTCAGGAGCTTCAAACATTTCTGGTATATGAATAACATGTTTTTCAATGGCAAAAATCAATGAATATTGTAAATGCACAAACAGTAATTTCTCCGCATTGCAAGGTGCAATTCTGAAATTTTTTGCTTTTTCCTGCTCCTCTTAGCATGATAAAGAAGATTCAAAGAGAGTGAGATGCCAGCTCCTTTCATTCAGTCAGTAGCTTCAATCATTTCTGGACGTTTTTCAATGGCAAAAATCAATGAATATTGTAAATGCACAAACTGTAATTTCTCCGCATTGCAAGGTGCAATTCTGAAATTTTTTGCTTTTTCCTGCTCCTCTTAGCATGATAAAGAAGATTCAAAGAGAGTGAGATGCCAGCTCCTTTCATTCAGTCAGTAGCTTCAATCATTTCTGGACGTTTTTCAATGGCAAAAATCAACGAATATTGTAAATGCACAAACAGTAATTTCTCCGCATTGCAAGGTGCAATTCTGAAATTTTTTGCTTTTTCCTGCTCCTCTTAGCATGATAAAGAAGATTCAAAGAGAGTGAGATGCCAGCTCCTTTCATTCAGTCAGTAGCTTCAATCATTTCTGGACGTTTTTCAATGGCAAAAATCAATGAATATTGTAAATGCACAAACTGTAATTTCTCCGCATTGCAAGGTGCAATTCTGAAATTTTTTGCTTTTTCCTGCTCCTCTTAGCATGATAAAGAAGATTCAAAGAGAGTGAGATGCCAGCTCCATTCATTGAGTCAGTAGCTTCAATCATTTCTGGACGTTTTTCAATGGCAAAAATCAATGAATATTGTAAATGCACAAACAGTAATTTCTCCGCATTGCAAGGTGCAATTCTGAAATTTTTTGCTTTCTCCTGCTCCTCTTGGAATGATAAAGAAGATTCAAAGAGAGTGAGATGCCAGCTCCTTTCATTCAGTCAGTACCTTCAATCATTTCTGGACGTTTTTCAATGGCAAAAATCAATGAATATTGTAAATGCACAAACAGTAATTTCTCCGCATTGCAAGGTGCAATTCTGAAATTTTTTGCTTTTTCCTGCTCCTCTTAGCATGATAAAGAAGATTCAAAGAGAGTGAGATGCCAGTTCCTTTCATTCAGTCAGTAGCTTCAAACATTTTTGGTATATGAATAACATGATGTTTTTCAATGGCAAAAATCAATGAATATTGTAAATGCACAAACAGTAATTTCTCCGCATTGCAAGGTGCAAGTCTGAAATTTTTTGCTTTTTCCTGCTCCTCTTAGCATGATAAAGAAGATTCAAAGAGAGTGAGATGCCAGCTCCTTTCATTCAGTCAGTAGCTTCAAACATTTCTGGTATATGAATAACATGATGTTTTTCAATGGCAAAAATCAATGAATATTGTAAATGCACAAACAGTAATTTCTCCGCATTGCAGGGTGCAAGTCTGAAATTTTTTGCTTTTTCCTGCTCCTCTTAGCATGATAAAGAAGATTCAAAGAGAGTGAGATGCCAGCTACTTTCATTCAGTCAGTAGCTTCAATCATTTCTGGACGTTTTTCAATGGTAAAAATCAATGAATATTGTAAATGCACAAACAGTAATTTCTCCACATTGCAAGGTGCAATTCTGAAATTTTTTGCTTTTTCCTGCTCCTCTTAGCATGATAAAGAAGATTCAAAGAGAGTGAGATGCCAGCTCCTTTCATTCAGTCAGTAGCTTCAAACATTTCTGGTATATGAATAACATGATGTTTTTCAATGGCAAAAATCAATGAATATTGTAAATGCACAAACAGTAATTTCTCCGCATTGCAAGGTGCAATTCTGAAATTTTTTGCTTTTTCCTGCTCCTCTTAGCATGATAAAGAAGATTCAAAGAGAGTGAGATGCCAGCTCCTTTCATTCAGTCAGTAGCTTCAATCATTTCTGGATGTTTTTCAATGGCAAAAATCAATGAATATTGTAAATGCACAAACTGTAATTTCTCCGCATTGCAAGGTGCAATTCTGAAATTTTTTGCTTTTTCCTGCTCCTCTTAGCATGATAAAGAAGATTCAAAGAGAGTGAGATGCCAGCTCCTTTCATTCAGTCAGTAGCTTCAATCATTTCTGGACGTTTTTCAATGGCAAAAATCAATGAATATTGTAAATGCACAAACAGTAATTTCTCCGCATTGCAAGGTGCAATTCTGAAATTTTTTGCTTTTTCCTGCTCCTCTTAGCATGATAAAGAAGATTCAAAGAGAGTGAGATGCCAGCTCCTTTCATTCAGTCAGTACCTTCAATCATTTCTGGACGTTTTTCAATGGCAAAAATCAATGAATATTGTAAATGCACAAACAGTAATTTCTCCGCATTGCAAGGTGCAAGTCTGAAATTTTTTGCTTTTTCCCGCTCCTCTTAGCATGATAAAGAAGATTCAAAGAGAGTGAGGTGCCAGCTCCTTTCATTCAGTCAGTAGCTTCAAACATTTCTGGTATATGAATAACATGTTTTTCAATGGCAAAAATCAATGAATATTGTAAATGCACAAACAGTAATTTCTCCGCATTGCAAGGTGCAATTCTGAAATTTTTTGCTTTTTCCTGCTCCTCTTAGCATGATAAAGAAGATTCAAAGAGAGTGAGATGCCAGCTCCTTTCATTCAGTCAGTAGCTTCAATCATTTCTGGACGTTTTTCAATGGCAAAAATCAATGAATATTGTAAATGCACAAACAGTAATTTCTCCGCATTGCAAGGTGCAATTCTGAAATTTTTTGCTTTTTCCTGCTCCTCTTAGCATGATAAAGAAGATTCAAAGAGAGTGAGATGCCAGCTCCTTTCATTCAGTCAGTAGCTTCAATCATTTCTGGACGTTTTTCAATGGCAAAAATCAATGAATATTGTAAATGCACAAACAGTAATTTCTCCGCATTGCAAGGTGCAATTCTGAAATTTTTTGCTTTTTCCTGCTCCTCTTAGCATGATAAAGAAGATTCAAAGAGAGTGAGATGCCAGCTCCTTTCATTCAGTCAGTAGCTTCAAACATTTCTGGTATATGAATAACATGATGTTTTTCAATGGCAAAAATCAATGAATATTGTAAATGCACAAACAGTAATTTCTCCGCATTGCAAGGTGCAAGTCTGAAATTTTTTGCTTTTTCCTGCTCCTCTTAGCATGATAAAGAAGATTCAAAGAGAGTGAGATGCCAGCTACTTTCATTCAGTCAGTAGCTTCAATCATTTCTGGACGTTTTTCAATGGTAAAAATCAATGAATATTGTAAATGCACAAACAGTAATTTCTCCACATTGCAAGGTGCAATTCTAAAATTTTTTGCTTTTTCCTGCTCCTCTTAGCATGATAAAGAAGATTCAAAGAGAGTGAGATGCCAGCTCCTTTCATTCAGTCAGTAGCTTCAAACATTTCTGGTATATGAATAACATGATGTTTTTCAATGGCAAAAATCAATGAATATTGTAAATGCACAAACAGTAATTTCTCCGCATTGCAAGGTGCAATTCTGAAATTTTTTGCTTTTTCCTGCTCCTCTTAGCATGATTCAAAGAGAGTGAGATGCCAGCTCCTTTCATTCAGTCAGTAGCTTCAATCATTTCTGGACATTTTTCAATGGCAAAAATCAATGAATATTGTAAATGCACAAACAGTAATTTCTCCGCATTGCAAGGTGCAATTCTGAAATTTTTTGCTTTTTCCTGCTCCTCTTAGCATGATAAAGAAGATTCAAAGAGAGTGAGATGTCAGCTCCTTTCATTCAGTCAGTAGCTTCAAACATTTCTGGTATATGAATAACATGATGTTTTTCAATGGCAAAAATCAATGAATATTGTAAATGCACAAACAGTAATTTCTCCGCATTGCAAGGTGCAATTCTGAAATTTTTTGCTTTTTCCTGCTCCTCTTAGCATGATAAAGAAGATTCAAAGAGAGTGAGATGCCAGCTCCTTTCATTCAGTCAGTAGCTTCAAACATTTCTGGTATATGAATAACATGATGTTTTTCAATGGCAAAAATCAATGAATATTGTAAATGCACAAATAGTAATTTCTCCGCATTGCAAGGTGCAAGTCTGAAATTTTTTGCTTTTTCCTGCTCCTCTTAGCATGATAAAGAAGATTCAAAGAGAGTGAGATGCCAGCTACTTTCATTCAGTCAGTAGCTTCAATCATTTCTGGACGTTTTTCAATGGTAAAAATCAATGAATATTGTAAATGCACAAACAGTAATTTCTCCACATTGCAAGGTGCAATTCTGAAATTTTTTGCTTTTTCCTGCTCCTCTTAGCATGATAAAGAAGATTCAAAGAGATTGAGATGCCAGCTCCTTTCATTCAGTCAGTAGCTTCAAACATTTCTTGTATATGAATAACATGATGTTTTTCAATGGCAAAAATCAATGAATATTGTAAATGCACAAACAGTAATTTCTCCGCATTGCAAGGTGCAATTCTGAAATTTTTTGCTTTTTCCTGCTCCTCTTATCATGATAAAGAAGATTCAAAGAGAGTGAGATGCCAGCTCCTTTCATTCAGTCAGTAGCTTCAAACATTTCTGGTATATGAATAACATGATGTTTTTCAATGGCAAAAATCAATGAATATTGTAAATGCACAAACAGTAATTTCTCCGCATTGCAAGGTGCAATTCTGAAATTTTTTGCTTTTTCCTGTTCCTCTTAGCATGATAAAGAAGATTCAAAGAGAGTGAGATGCCAGCTCCTTTCATTCAGTCAGTAGCTTCAATCATTTCTGGACGTTTCTCAATGGCAAAAATCAATGAATATTGTAAATGCACAAACTGTAATTTCTCCGCATTGCAAGGTGCAATTCTGAAATTTTTTGCTTTTTCCTGCTCCTCTTAGCATGATAAAGAAGATTCAAAGAGAGTGAGATGCCAGCTCCTTTCATTCAGTCAGTAGCTTCAATCATTTCTGGACGTTTTTCAATGGCAAAAATCAATGAATATTGTAAATGCACAAACAGTAATTTCTCCGCATTGCAAGGTGCAATTCTGAAATTTTTTTGCTTTTTCCTGCTCCTCTTAGCATGATAAAGAAGATTCAAAGAGAGTGAGATGCCAGCTCCTTTCATTCAGTCAGTACCTTCAATCATTTCTGGACGTTTTTCAATGGCAAAAATCAATGAATATTGTAAATGCACAAACAGTAATTTCTCCGCATTGCAAGGTGCAATTCTGAAATTTTTTGCTTTTTCCTGCTCCTCTTAGCATGATAAAGAAGATTCAAAGAGAGTGAGGTGCCAGCTCCTTTCATTCAGTCAGGAGCTTCAAACATTTCTGGTATATGAATAACATGTTTTTCAATGGCAAAAATCAATGAATATTGTAAATGCACAAACAGTAATTTCTCCGCATTGCAAGGTGCAATTCTGAAATTTTTTGCTTTTTCCTGCTCCTCTTAGCATGATAAAGAAGATTCAAAGAGAGTGAGATGCCAGCTCCTTTCATTCAGTCAGTAGCTTCAATCATTTCTGGACGTTTTTCAATGGCAAAAATCAATGAATATTGTAAATGCACAAACTGTAATTTCTCCGCATTGCAAGGTGCAATTCTGAAATTTTTTGCTTTTTCCTGCTCCTCTTAGCATGATAAAGAAGATTCAAAGAGAGTGAGATGCCAGCTCCTTTCATTCAGTCAGTAGCTTCAATCATTTCTGGACGTTTTTCAATGGCAAAAATCAACGAATATTGTAAATGCACAAACAGTAATTTCTCCGCATTGCAAGGTGCAATTCTGAAATTTTTTGCTTTTTCCTGCTCCTCTTAGCATGATAAAGAAGATTCAAAGAGAGTGAGATGCCAGCTCCTTTCATTCAGTCAGTAGCTTCAATCATTTCTGGACGTTTTTCAATGGCAAAAATCAATGAATATTGTAAATGCACAAACTGTAATTTCTCCGCATTGCAAGGTGCAATTCTGAAATTTTTTGCTTTTTCCTGCTCCTCTTAGCATGATAAAGAAGATTCAAAGAGAGTGAGATGCCAGCTCCATTCATTGAGTCAGTAGATTCAATCATTTCTGGACGTTTTTCAATGGCAAAAATCAATGAATATTGTAAATGCACAAACAGTAATTTCTCCGCATTGCAAGGTGCAATTCTGAAATTTTTTGCTTTCTCCTGCTCCTCTTGGAATGATAAAGAAGATTCAAAGAGAGTGAGATGCCAGCTCCTTTCATTCAGTCAGTACCTTCAATCATTTCTGGACGTTTTTCAATGGCAAAAATCAATGAATATTGTAAATGCACAAACAGTAATTTCTCCGCATTGCAAGGTGCAATTCTGAAATTTTTTGCTTTTTCCTGCTCCTCTTAGCATGATAAAGAAGATTCAAAGAGAGTGAGATGCCAGTTCCTTTCATTCAGTCAGTAGCTTCAAACATTTTTGGTATATGAATAACATGATGTTTTTCAATGGCAAAAATCAATGAATATTGTAAATGCACAAACAGTAATTTCTCCGCATTGCAAGGTGCAAGTCTGAAATTTTTTGCTTTTTCCTGCTCCTCTTAGCATGATAAAGAAGATTCAAAGAGAGTGAGATGCCAGCTCCTTTCATTCAGTCAGTAGCTTCAAACATTTCTGGTATATGAATAACATGATGTTTTTCAATGGCAAAAATCAATGAATATTGTAAATGCACAAACAGTAATTTCTCCGCATTGCAGGGTGCAAGTCTGAAATTTTTTGCTTTTTCCTGCTCCTCTTAGCATGATAAAGAAGATTCAAAGAGAGTGAGATGCCAGCTACTTTCATTCAGTCAGTAGCTTCAATCATTTCTGGACGTTTTTCAATGGTAAAAATCAATGAATATTGTAAATGCACAAACAGTAATTTCTCCACATTGCAAGGTGCAATTCTGAAATTTTTTGCTTTTTCCTGCTCCTCTTAGCATGATAAAGAAGATTCAAAGAGAGTGAGATGCCAGCTCCTTTCATTCAGTCAGTAGCTTCAAACATTTCTGGTATATGAATAACATGATGTTTTTCAATGGCAAAAATCAATGAATATTGTAAATGCACAAACAGTAATTTCTCCGCATTGCAAGGTGCAATTCTGAAATTTTTTGCTTTTTCCTGCTCCTCTTAGCATGATAAAGAAGATTCAAAGAGAGTGAGATGCCAGCTCCTTTCATTCAGTCAGTAGCTTCAATCATTTCTGGATGTTTTTCAATGGCAAAAATCAATGAATATTGTAAATGCACAAACTGTAATTTCTCCGCATTGCAAGGTGCAATTCTGAAATTTTTTGCTTTTTCCTGCTCCTCTTAGCATGATAAAGAAGATTCAAAGAGAGTGAGATGCCAGCTCCTTTCATTCAGTCAGTAGCTTCAATCATTTCTGGACGTTTTTCAATGGCAAAAATCAATGAATATTGTAAATGCACAAACAGTAATTTCTCCGCATTGCAAGGTGCAATTCTGAAATTTTTTGCTTTTTCCTGCTCCTCTTAGCATGATAAAGAAGATTCAAAGAGAGTGAGATGCCAGCTCCTTTCATTCAGTCAGTACCTTCAATCATTTCTGGACGTTTTTCAATGGCAAAAATCAATGAATATTGTAAATGCACAAACAGTAATTTTTCCGCATTGCAAGGTGCAATTCTGAAATTTTTTGCTTTTTCCCGCTCCTCTTAGCATGATAAAGAAGATTCAAAGAGAGTGAGGTGCCAGCTCCTTTCATTCAGTCAGTAGCTTCAAACATTTCTGGTATATGAATAACATGTTTTTCAATGGCAAAAATCAATGAATATTGTAAATGCACAAACAGTAATTTCTCCGCATTGCAAGGTGCAATTCTGAAATTTTTTGCTTTTTCCTGCTCCTCTTAGCATGATAAAGAAGATTCAAAGAGAGTGAGATGCCAGCTCCTTTCATTCAGTCAGTAGCTTCAATCATTTCTGGACGTTTTTCAATGGCAAAAATCAATGAATATTGTAAATGCACAAACAGTAATTTCTCCGCATTGCAAGGTGCAATTCTGAAATTTTTTGCTTTTTCCTGCTCCTCTTAGCATGATAAAGAAGATTCAAAGAGAGTGAGATGCCAGCTCCTTTCATTCAGTCAGTAGCTTCAATCATTTCTGGACGTTTTTCAATGGCAAAAATCAATGAATATTGTAAATGCACAAACAGTAATTTCTCCGCATTGCAAGGTGCAATTCTGAAATTTTTTGCTTTTTCCTGCTCCTCTTAGCATGATAAAGAAGATTCAAAGAGAGTGAGATGCCAGCTCCTTTCATTCAGTCAGTAGCTTCAAACATTTCTGGTATATGAATAACATGATGTTTTTCAATGGCAAAAATCAATGAATATTGTAAATGCACAAACAGTAATTTCTCCGCATTGCAAGGTGCAAGTCTGAAATTTTTTGCTTTTTCCCGCTCCTCTTAGCATGATAAAGAAGATTCAAAGAGAGTGAGGTGCCAGCTCCTTTCATTCAGTCAGTAGCTTCAAACATTTCTGGTATATGAATAACATGTTTTTCAATGGCAAAAATCAATGAATATTGTAAATGCACAAACAGTAATTTCTCCGCATTGCAAGGTGCAATTCTGAAATTTTTTGCTTTTTCCTGCTCCTCTTAGCATGATAAAGAAGATTCAAAGAGAGTGAGATGCCAGCTCCTTTCATTCAGTCAGTAGCTTCAATCATTTCTGGACGTTTTTCAATGGCAAAAATCAATGAATATTGTAAATGCACAAACAGTAATTTCTCCGCATTGCAAGGTGCAATTCTGAAATTTTTTGCTTTTTCCTGCTCCTCTTAGCATGATAAAGAAGATTCAAAGAGAGTGAGATGCCAGCTCCTTTCATTCAGTCAGTAGCTTCAATCATTTCTGGACGTTTTTCAATGGCAAAAATCAATGAATATTGTAAATGCACAAACAGTAATTTCTCCGCATTGCAAGGTGCAATTCTGAAATTTTTTGCTTTTTCCTGCTCCTCTTAGCATGATAAAGAAGATTCAAAGAGAGTGAGATGCCAGCTCCTTTCATTCAGTCAGTAGCTTCAAACATTTCTGGTATATGAATAACATGATGTTTTTCAATGGCAAAAATCAATGAATATTGTAAATGCACAAACAGTAATTTCTCCGCATTGCAAGGTGCAAGTCTGAAATTTTTTGCTTTTTCCTGCTCCTCTTAGCATGATAAAGAAGATTCAAAGAGAGTGAGATGCCAGCTACTTTCATTCAGTCAGTAGCTTCAATCATTTCTGGACGTTTTTCAATGGTAAAAATCAATGAATATTGTAAATGCACAAACAGTAATTTCTCCACATTGCAAGGTGCAATTCTAAAATTTTTTGCTTTTTCCTGCTCCTCTTAGCATGATAAAGAAGATTCAAAGAGAGTGAGATGCCAGCTCCTTTCATTCAGTCAGTAGCTTCAAACATTTCTGGTATATGAATAACATGATGTTTTTCAATGGCAAAAATCAATGAATATTGTAAATGCACAAACAGTAATTTCTCCGCATTGCAAGGTGCAATTCTGAAATTTTTTGCTTTTTCCTGCTCCTCTTAGCATGATTCAAAGAGAGTGAGATGCCAGCTCCTTTCATTCAGTCAGTAGCTTCAATCATTTCTGGACATTTTTCAATGGCAAAAATCAATGAATATTGTAAATGCACAAACAGTAATTTCTCCGCATTGCAAGGTGCAATTCTGAAATTTTTTGCTTTTTCCTGCTCCTCTTAGCATGATAAAGAAGATTCAAAGAGAGTGAGATGTCAGCTCCTTTCATTCAGTCAGTAGCTTCAAACATTTCTGGTATATGAATAACATGATGTTTTTCAATGGCAAAAATCAATGAATATTGTAAATGCACAAACAGTAATTTCTCCGCATTGCAAGGTGCAATTCTGAAATTTTTTGCTTTTTCCTGCTCCTCTTAGCATGATAAAGAAGATTCAAAGAGAGTGAGATGCCAGCTCCTTTCATTCAGTCAGTAGCTTCAAACATTTCTGGTATATGAATAACATGATGTTTTTCAATGGCAAAAATCAATGAATATTGTAAATGCACAAATAGTAATTTCTCCGCATTGCAAGGTGCAAGTCTGAAATTTTTTGCTTTTTCCTGCTCCTCTTAGCATGATAAAGAAGATTCAAAGAGAGTGAGATGCCAGCTACTTTCATTCAGTCAGTAGCTTCAATCATTTCTGGACGTTTTTCAATGGTAAAAATCAATGAATATTGTAAATGCACAAACAGTAATTTCTCCACATTGCAAGGTGCAATTCTGAAATTTTTTGCTTTTTCCTGCTCCTCTTAGCATGATAAAGAAGATTCAAAGAGATTGAGATGCCAGCTCCTTTCATTCAGTCAGTAGCTTCAAACATTTCTTGTATATGAATAACATGATGTTTTTCAATGGCAAAAATCAATGAATATTGTAAATGCACAAACAGTAATTTCTCCGCATTGCAAGGTGCAATTCTGAAATTTTTTGCTTTTTCCTGCTCCTCTTATCATGATAAAGAAGATTCAAAGAGAGTGAGATGCCAGCTCCTTTCATTCAGTCAGTAGCTTCAAACATTTCTGGTATATGAATAACATGATGTTTTTCAATGGCAAAAATCAATGAATATTGTAAATGCACAAACAGTAATTTCTCCGCATTGCAAGGTGCAATTCTGAAATTTTTTGCTTTTTCCTGTTCCTCTTAGCATGATAAAGAAGATTCAAAGAGAGTGAGATGCCAGCTCCTTTCATTCAGTCAGTAGCTTCAATCATTTCTGGACGTTTCTCAATGGCAAAAATCAATGAATATTGTAAATGCACAAACTGTAATTTCTCCGCATTGCAAGGTGCAATTCTGAAATTTTTTGCTTTTTCCTGCTCCTCTTAGCATGATAAAGAAGATTCAAAGAGAGTGAGATGCCAGCTCCTTTCATTCAGTCAGTAGCTTCAATCATTTCTGGACGTTTTTCAATGGCAAAAATCAATGAATATTGTAAATGCACAAACAGTAATTTCTCCGCATTGCAAGGTGCAATTCTGAAATTTTTTGCTTTTTCCTGCTCCTCTTAGCATGATAAAGAAGATTCAAAGAGAGTGAGATGCCAGCTCCTTTCATTCAGTCAGTACCTTCAATCATTTCTGGACGTTTTTCAATGGCAAAAATCAATGAATATTGTAAATGCACAAACAGTAATTTCTCCGCATTGCAAGGTGCAATTCTGAAATTTTTTGCTTTTTCCTGCTCCTCTTAGCATGATAAAGAAGATTCAAAGAGAGTGAGGTGCCAGCTCCTTTCATTCAGTCAGGAGCTTCAAACATTTCTGGTATATGAATAACATGTTTTTCAATGGCAAAAATCAATGAATATTGTAAATGCACAAACAGTAATTTCTCCGCATTGCAAGGTGCAATTCTGAAATTTTTTGCTTTTTCCTGCTCCTCTTAGCATGATAAAGAAGATTCAAAGAGAGTGAGATGCCAGCTCCTTTCATTCAGTCAGTAGCTTCAATCATTTCTGGACGTTTTTCAATGGCAAAAATCAATGAATATTGTAAATGCACAAACTGTAATTTCTCCGCATTGCAAGGTGCAATTCTGAAATTTTTTGCTTTTTCCTGCTCCTCTTAGCATGATAAAGAAGATTCAAAGAGAGTGAGATGCCAGCTCCTTTCATTCAGTCAGTAGCTTCAATCATTTCTGGACGTTTTTCAATGGCAAAAATCAACGAATATTGTAAATGCACAAACAGTAATTTCTCCGCATTGCAAGGTGCAATTCTGAAATTTTTTGCTTTTTCCTGCTCCTCTTAGCATGATAAAGAAGATTCAAAGAGAGTGAGATGCCAGCTCCTTTCATTCAGTCAGTAGCTTCAATCATTTCTGGACGTTTTTCAATGGCAAAAATCAATGAATATTGTAAATGCACAAACTGTAATTTCTCCGCATTGCAAGGTGCAATTCTGAAATTTTTTGCTTTTTCCTGCTCCTCTTAGCATGATAAAGAAGATTCAAAGAGAGTGAGATGCCAGCTCCATTCATTGAGTCAGTAGATTCAATCATTTCTGGACGTTTTTCAATGGCAAAAATCAATGAATATTGTAAATGCACAAACAGTAATTTCTCCGCATTGCAAGGTGCAATTCTGAAATTTTTTGCTTTCTCCTGCTCCTCTTGGAATGATAAAGAAGATTCAAAGAGAGTGAGATGCCAGCTCCTTTCATTCAGTCAGTACCTTCAATCATTTCTGGACGTTTTTCAATGGCAAAAATCAATGAATATTGTAAATGCACAAACAGTAATTTCTCCGCATTGCAAGGTGCAATTCTGAAATTTTTTGCTTTTTCCTGCTCCTCTTAGCATGATAAAGAAGATTCAAAGAGAGTGAGATGCCAGTTCCTTTCATTCAGTCAGTAGCTTCAAACATTTTTGGTATATGAATAACATGATGTTTTTCAATGGCAAAAATCAATGAATATTGTAAATGCACAAACAGTAATTTCTCCGCATTGCAAGGTGCAAGTCTGAAATTTTTTGCTTTTTCCTGCTCCTCTTAGCATGATAAAGAAGATTCAAAGAGAGTGAGATGCCAGCTCCTTTCATTCAGTCAGTAGCTTCAAACATTTCTGGTATATGAATAACATGATGTTTTTCAATGGCAAAAATCAATGAATATTGTAAATGCACAAACAGTAATTTCTCCGCATTGCAGGGTGCAAGTCTGAAATTTTTTGCTTTTTCCTGCTCCTCTTAGCATGATAAAGAAGATTCAAAGAGAGTGAGATGCCAGCTACTTTCATTCAGTCAGTAGCTTCAATCATTTCTGGACGTTTTTCAATGGTAAAAATCAATGAATATTGTAAATGCACAAACAGTAATTTCTCCACATTGCAAGGTGCAATTCTGAAATTTTTTGCTTTTTCCTGCTCCTCTTAGCATGATAAAGAAGATTCAAAGAGAGTGAGATGCCAGCTCCTTTCATTCAGTCAGTAGCTTCAAACATTTCTGGTATATGAATAACATGATGTTTTTCAATGGCAAAAATCAATGAATATTGTAAATGCACAAACAGTAATTTCTCCGCATTGCAAGGTGCAATTCTGAAATTTTTTGCTTTTTCCTGCTCCTCTTAGCATGATAAAGAAGATTCAAAGAGAGTGAGATGCCAGCTCCTTTCATTCAGTCAGTAGCTTCAATCATTTCTGGATGTTTTTCAATGGCAAAAATCAATGAATATTGTAAATGCACAAACTGTAATTTCTCCGCATTGCAAGGTGCAATTCTGAAATTTTTTGCTTTTTCCTGCTCCTCTTAGCATGATAAAGAAGATTCAAAGAGAGTGAGATGCCAGCTCCTTTCATTCAGTCAGTAGCTTCAATCATTTCTGGACGTTTTTCAATGGCAAAAATCAATGAATATTGTAAATGCACAAACAGTAATTTCTCCGCATTGCAAGGTGCAATTCTGAAATTTTTTGCTTTTTCCTGCTCCTCTTAGCATGATAAAGAAGATTCAAAGAGAGTGAGATGCCAGCTCCTTTCATTCAGTCAGTACCTTCAATCATTTCTGGACGTTTTTCAATGGCAAAAATCAATGAATATTGTAAATGCACAAACAGTAATTTTTCCGCATTGCAAGGTGCAATTCTGAAATTTTTTGCTTTTTCCCGCTCCTCTTAGCATGATAAAGAAGATTCAAAGAGAGTGAGGTGCCAGCTCCTTTCATTCAGTCAGTAGCTTCAAACATTTCTGGTATATGAATAACATGTTTTTCAATGGCAAAAATCAATGAATATTGTAAATGCACAAACAGTAATTTCTCCGCATTGCAAGGTGCAATTCTGAAATTTTTTGCTTTTTCCTGCTCCTCTTAGCATGATAAAGAAGATTCAAAGAGAGTGAGATGCCAGCTCCTTTCATTCAGTCAGTAGCTTCAATCATTTCTGGACGTTTTTCAATGGCAAAAATCAATGAATATTGTAAATGCACAAACAGTAATTTCTCCGCATTGCAAGGTGCAATTCTGAAATTTTTTGCTTTTTCCTGCTCCTCTTAGCATGATAAAGAAGATTCAAAGAGAGTGAGATGCCAGCTCCTTTCATTCAGTCAGTAGCTTCAATCATTTCTGGACGTTTTTCAATGGCAAAAATCAATGAATATTGTAAATGCACAAACAGTAATTTCTCCGCATTGCAAGGTGCAATTCTGAAATTTTTTGCTTTTTCCTGCTCCTCTTAGCATGATAAAGAAGATTCAAAGAGAGTGAGATGCCAGCTCCTTTCATTCAGTCAGTAGCTTCAAACATTTCTGGTATATGAATAACATGATGTTTTTCAATGGCAAAAATCAATGAATATTGTAAATGCACAAACAGTAATTTCTCCGCATTGCAAGGTGCAAGTCTGAAATTTTTTGCTTTTTCCTGCTCCTCTTAGCATGATAAAGAAGATTCAAAGAGAGTGAGATGCCAGCTACTTTCATTCAGTCAGTAGCTTCAATCATTTCTGGACGTTTTTCAATGGTAAAAATCAATGAATATTGTAAATGCACAAACAGTAATTTCTCCACATTGCAAGGTGCAATTCTAAAATTTTTTGCTTTTTCCTGCTCCTCTTAGCATGATAAAGAAGATTCAAAGAGAGTGAGATGCCAGCTCCTTTCATTCAGTCAGTAGCTTCAAACATTTCTGGTATATGAATAACATGATGTTTTTCAATGGCAAAAATCAATGAATATTGTAAATGCACAAACAGTAATTTCTCCGCATTGCAAGGTGCAATTCTGAAATTTTTTGCTTTTTCCTGCTCCTCTTAGCATGATTCAAAGAGAGTGAGATGCCAGCTCCTTTCATTCAGTCAGTAGCTTCAATCATTTCTGGACATTTTTCAATGGCAAAAATCAATGAATATTGTAAATGCACAAACAGTAATTTCTCCGCATTGCAAGGTGCAATTCTGAAATTTTTTGCTTTTTCCTGCTCCTCTTAGCATGATAAAGAAGATTCAAAGAGAGTGAGATGTCAGCTCCTTTCATTCAGTCAGTAGCTTCAAACATTTCTGGTATATGAATAACATGATGTTTTTCAATGGCAAAAATCAATGAATATTGTAAATGCACAAACAGTAATTTCTCCGCATTGCAAGGTGCAATTCTGAAATTTTTTGCTTTTTCCTGCTCCTCTTAGCATGATAAAGAAGATTCAAAGAGAGTGAGATGCCAGCTCCTTTCATTCAGTCAGTAGCTTCAAACATTTCTGGTATATGAATAACATGATGTTTTTCAATGGCAAAAATCAATGAATATTGTAAATGCACAAATAGTAATTTCTCCGCATTGCAAGGTGCAAGTCTGAAATTTTTTGCTTTTTCCTGCTCCTCTTAGCATGATAAAGAAGATTCAAAGAGAGTGAGATGCCAGCTACTTTCATTCAGTCAGTAGCTTCAATCATTTCTGGACGTTTTTCAATGGTAAAAATCAATGAATATTGTAAATGCACAAACAGTAATTTCTCCACATTGCAAGGTGCAATTCTGAAATTTTTTGCTTTTTCCTGCTCCTCTTAGCATGATAAAGAAGATTCAAAGAGATTGAGATGCCAGCTCCTTTCATTCAGTCAGTAGCTTCAAACATTTCTTGTATATGAATAACATGATGTTTTTCAATGGCAAAAATCAATGAATATTGTAAATGCACAAACAGTAATTTCTCCGCATTGCAAGGTGCAATTCTGAAATTTTTTGCTTTTTCCTGCTCCTCTTATCATGATAAAGAAGATTCAAAGAGAGTGAGATGCCAGCTCCTTTCATTCAGTCAGTAGCTTCAAACATTTCTGGTATATGAATAACATGATGTTTTTCAATGGCAAAAATCAATGAATATTGTAAATGCACAAACAGTAATTTCTCCGCATTGCAAGGTGCAATTCTGAAATTTTTTGCTTTTTCCTGTTCCTCTTAGCATGATAAAGAAGATTCAAAGAGAGTGAGATGCCAGCTCCTTTCATTCAGTCAGTAGCTTCAATCATTTCTGGACGTTTCTCAATGGCAAAAATCAATGAATATTGTAAATGCACAAACTGTAATTTCTCCGCATTGCAAGGTGCAATTCTGAAATTTTTTGCTTTTTCCTGCTCCTCTTAGCATGATAAAGAAGATTCAAAGAGAGTGAGATGCCAGCTCCTTTCATTCAGTCAGTAGCTTCAATCATTTCTGGACGTTTTTCAATGGCAAAAATCAATGAATATTGTAAATGCACAAACAGTAATTTCTCCGCATTGCAAGGTGCAATTCTGAAATTTTTTGCTTTTTCCTGCTCCTCTTAGCATGATAAAGAAGATTCAAAGAGAGTGAGATGCCAGCTCCTTTCATTCAGTCAGTACCTTCAATCATTTCTGGACGTTTTTCAATGGCAAAAATCAATGAATATTGTAAATGCACAAACAGTAATTTCTCCGCATTGCAAGGTGCAATTCTGAAATTTTTTGCTTTTTCCCGCTCCTCTTAGCATGATAAAGAAGATTCAGAGAGTGAGGTGCCAGCTCCTTTCATTCAGTCAGTAGCTTCAAACATTTCTGGTATATGAATTACATGTTTTTCAATGGCAAAAATCAATGAATATTGTAAATGCACAAACAGTAATTTCTCCGCATTGCAAGGTGCAATTCTGAAATTTTTTGCTTTTTCCTGCTCCTCTTAGCATGATAAAGAAGATTCAAAGAGAGTGAGATGCCAGCTCCTTTCATTCAGTCAGTAGCTTCAATCATTTCTGGACGTTTTTCAATGGCAAAAATCAATGAATATTGTAAATGCACAAACAGTAATTTCTCCGCATTGCAAGGTGCAATTCTGAAATTTTTTGCTTTTTCCTGCTCCTCTTAGCATGATAAAGAAGATTCAAAGAGAGTGAGATGCCAGCTCCTTTCATTCAGTCAGTAGCTTCAATCATTTCTGGACGTTTTTCAATGGCAAAAATCAATGAATATTGTAAATGCACAAAAAGTAATTTCTCCGCATTGCAAGGTGCAATTCTGAAATTTTTTGCTTTTTCCTGCTCCTCTTAGCATGATAAAGAAGATTCAAAGAGAGTGAGATGCCAGCTCCTTTCATTCAGTCAGTAGCTTCAAACATTTCTGGTATATGAATAACATGATGTTTTTCAATGGCAAAAATCAATGAATATTGTAAATGCACAAACAGTAATTTCTCCGCATTGCAAGGTGCAAGTCTGAAATTTTTTGCTTTTTCCTGCTCCTCTTAGCATGATAAAAAAGATTCAAAGAGAGTGAGATGGCAGCTACTTTCATTCAGTCAGTAGCTTCAATCATTTCTGGACGTTTTTCAATGGTAAAAATCAATGAATATTGTAAATGCACAAACAGTAATTTCTCCACATTGCAAGGTGCAATTCTGAAATTTTTTGCTTTTTCCTGCTCCTCTTAGCATGATAAAGAAGATTCAAAGAGAGTGAGATGCCAGCTCCTTTCATTCAGTCAGTAGCTTCAAACATTTCTGGTATATGAATAACATGATGTTTTTCAATGGCAAAAATCAATGAATATTGTAAATGCACAAACAGTAATTTCTCCGCATTGCAAGGTGCAATTCTGAAATTTCTTGCTTTTTCCTGCTCCTCTTAGCATGATAAAGAAGATTCAAAGAGAGTGAGATGCCAGCTCCTTTCATTCAGTCAGTAGCTTCAAACATTTCTGGTATATGAATAACATGATGTTTTTCAATGGCAAAAATCAATGAATATTGTAAATGCACAAACAGTAATTTCTCCGCATTGCAAGGTGCAATTCTGAAATTTTTTGCTTTTTCCTGTTCCTCTTAGCATGATAAAGAAGATTCAAAGAGAGTGAGATGCCAGCTCCTTTCATTCAGTCAGTAGCTTCAATCATTTCTGGACGTTTCTCAATGGCAAAAATCAATGAATATTGTAAATGCACAAACTGTAATTTCTCCGCATTGCAAGGTGCAATTCTGAAATTTTTTGCTTTTTCCTGCTCCTCTTAGCATGATAAAGAAGATTCAAAGAGAGTGAGATGCCAGCTCCTTTCATTCAGTCAGTAGCTTCAATCATTTCTGGACGTTTTTCAATGGCAAAAATCAATGAATATTGTAAATGCACAAACAGTAATTTCTCCGCATTGCAAGGTGCAATTCTGAAATTTTTTTGCTTTTTCCTGCTCCTCTTAGCATGATAAAGAAGATTCAAAGAGAGTGAGATGCCAGCTCCTTTCATTCAGTCAGTACCTTCAATCATTTCTGGACGTTTTTCAATGGCAAAAATCAATGAATATTGTAAATGCACAAACAGTAATTTCTCCGCATTGCAAGGTGCAATTCTGAAATTTTTTGCTTTTTCCCGCTCCTCTTAGCATGATAAAGAAGATTCAAAGAGAGTGAGGTGCCAGCTCCTTTCATTCAGTCAGTAGCTTCAAACATTTCTGGTATATGAATTACATGTTTTTCAATGGCAAAAATCAATGAATATTGTAAATGCACAAACAGTAATTTCTCCGCATTGCAAGGTGCAATTCTGAAATTTTTTGCTTTTTCCTGCTCCTCTTAGCATGATAAAGAAGATTCAAAGAGAGTGAGATGCCAGCTCCTTTCATTCAGTCAGTAGCTTCAATCATTTCTGGACGTTTTTCAATGGCAAAAATCAATGAATATTGTAAATGCACAAACAGTAATTTCTCCGCATTGCAAGGTGCAATTCTGAAATTTTTTGCTTTTTCCTGCTCCTCTTAGCATGATAAAGAAGATTCAAAGAGAGTGAGATGCCAGCTCCTTTCATTCAGTCAGTAGCTTCAAACATTTCTGGTATATGAATAACATGATGTTTTTCAATGGCAAAAATCAATGAATATTGTAAATGCACAAACAGTAATTTCTCCGCATTGCAAGGTGCAAGTCTGAAATTTTTTGCTTTTTCCTGCTCCTCTTAGCATGATAAAAAAGATTCAAAGAGAGTGAGATGGCAGCTACTTTCATTCAGTCAGTAGCTTCAATCATTTCTGGACGTTTTTCAATGGTAAAAATCAATGAATATTGTAAATGCACAAACAGTAATTTCTCCACATTGCAAGGTGCAATTCTGAAATTTTTTGCTTTTTCCTGCTCCTCTTAGCATGATAAAGAAGATTCAAAGAGAGTGAGATGCCAGCTCCTTTCATTCAGTCAGTAGCTTCAAACATTTCTGGTATATGAATAACATAATGTTTTTCAATGGCAAAAATCAATGAATATTGTAAATGCACAAACAGTAATTTCTCCGCATTGCAAGGTGCAATTCTGAAATTTCTTGCTTTTTCCTGCTCCTCTTAGCATGATAAAGAAGATTCAAAGAGAGTGAGATGCCAGCTCCTTTCATTCAGTCAGTAGCTTCAATCATTTCTGGTATATGAATAACATGATGTTTTTCAATGGCAAAAATCAATGAATATTGTAAATGCACAAACAGTAATTTCTCCGCATTGCAAGGTGCAATTCTGAAATTTTTTGCTTTTTCCTGCTCCTCTTAGCATGATAAAGAAGATTCAAAGAGAGTGAGATGCCAGCTCCTTTCATTCAGTCAGTAGCTTCAATCATTTCTGGACTTTTTTCAACGGCAAAAATCAATGAATATTGTAAATGCACAAACAGTAATTTCTCCGCATTGCAAGGTGCAATTCTGAAATTTTTTGCTTTTTCCTGCTCCTCTTACCATGATAAAGAAGATTCAAAGAGAGTGAGATGCCAGCTCCTTTCATTCAGTCAGTAGCTTCAATCATTTCTGGACGTTTTTCAATGGCAAAAATCAATGTATATTGTAAATGCACAAACAGTAATTTCTCCGCATTGCAAGGTGCAATTCTGAAATTTTTTGCTTTTTCCTGCTCCTCTTAGCATGATAAAGAAGATTCAAAGAGAGTGAGATGCCAGCTCCTTTCATTCAGTCAGTAGCTTCAATCATTTCTGGACGTTTTTCAATGGCAAAAATCAATGAATATTGTAAATGCACAAACAGTAATTTCTCCGCATTGCAAGGTGCAATTCTGAAATTTTTTGCTTTTTCCTGCTCCTCTTAGCATGATAAAGAAGATTCAAAGAGAGTGAGATGCCAGCTCCTTTCATTCAGTCAGTAGCTTCAAACATTTCTGGTATATGAATAACATGATGTTTTTCAATGGCAAAAATCAATGAATTTTATAAATGCACAAACAGCAATTTCTCCGCATTGCAAGGTGCAATTTTGAAATTTTTTGCTTTTTCCTGCTCCTCTTAGCATGATAAAGAAGATTCAAAGAGAGTGAGATGCCAGCTCCTTTCATTCAGTCAGTAGCTTCAATCATTTCTGGACGTTTTTCAATGGCAAAAATCAATGAATATTGTAAATGCACAAACAGTAATTTCTCCGCATTGCGAGGTGCAATTCTGAAATTTTTTGCTTTTTCATGCTCCTCTTAGCATGATAAAGAAGATTCAAAGAGAGTGAGATGCCAGCTCCTTTCATTCAGTCAGTAGCTTCAATCATTTCTGGTATGTGAATAACATGATGTTTTTCAATGGCAAAAATCAATGAATATTGTAAATGCACAAGCAGTAATTTCTCCGCATTGCAAGGTGCAATTCTGAAATGTTTTGCTTTTTCCTGCTCCTCTTAGCATGATAAAGAAGATTCAAAGAGAGTGAGATGCCAGCTCCTTTCATTCAGTCAGTAGCTTCAATCATTTCTGGTATATGAATAACATGATGTTTTTCAATGGCAAAAATCAATGAATATTGTAAATGCACAAACAGTAATTTATTCGCATTGCAAGGTGCAATTCTGAAATTTTTTGGTTTTTCCTGCTCCTCTTAGCATGATAAAGAAGATTCAAAGAGAGTGAGATGCCAGCTCCTTTCATTCAGTCAGTAGCTTCAAACATTTCTGGTATATGAATAACATGATGTTTTTCAATGGCAAAAATCAATGAATATTGTAAATGCACAAACAGTAATTTCTCCGCATTGCAAGGTGCAATTCTGAAATTTTTTGCCTTTTCCTGCTCCTCTTAGCATGATAAAGAAGATTCAAAGAGAGTGAGATGCCAGCTCCTTTCATTCAGTCAGTAGCTTCAATCATTTCTGGACGTTTTTCAATGGCAAAAATCAATGAATATTGTAAATGCACAAACAGTAATTTCTCCGCATTGCAAGGTGCAATTCTGAAATTTTTTGCTTTTTCCTGCTCCTCTTAGCATGATAAAGAAGATTCAAAGAGAGTGAGATTCCAGCTCCTTTCATTCAGTCAGTAGCTTCAAACATTTCTGGTATATGAATAACATGATGTTTTTCAATGGCAAAAATCAATGAATATTGTAAATGCACAAACAGTAATTTCTCCGCATTGCAAGGTGCAATTCTGAAATTTTTTGCTTTTTCCTGCTCCTCTTAGCATGATAAAGAAGATTCAAAGAGAGTGAGATGCCAGCTCCTTTCATTCAGTCAGTAGCTTCAATCATTTCTGGACGTTTTTCAATGGCAAAAATCAATGAATATTGTAAATGCACAAACAGTAATTTCTCCGCATTGCAAGGTGCAATTCTGAAATTTTTTGCTTTTTCCTGCTCCTCTTAGCATGATAAAGAAGATTCAAAGAGAGTGAGATGCCAGCTCCTTTCATTCAGTCAGTAGCTTCAATCATTTCTGGTATATGAATAACATGATGTTTTTCAATGGCAAAAATCAATGAATATTGTAAATGCACAAACAGTAATTTCTCCGCATTGCAAGGTGCAATTCTGAAATTTTTTGCTTTTTCCTGCTCCTCTTAGCATGATAAAGAAGATTCAAAGAGAGTGAGATGCCAGCTCCTTTCATTCAGTCAGTAGCTTCAATCATTTCTGGACGTTTTTCAATGGCAAAAATCAATGAATATTGTAAATGCACAAACAGTAATTTCTCCGCATTGCAAGGTGCAATTCTGAAATTTTTTGCTTTTTCCTGCTCCTCTTAGCATGATAAAGAAGATTCAAAGAGAGTGACATGCCAGCTCCTTTCATTCAGTCAGTAGCTTCAAACATTTCTGGTATATGAATAACATGATGTTTTTCAATGGCAAAAATCAATGAATATTGTAAATGCACAAACAGTAATTTCTCCGCATTGCAAGGTGCAATTCTGAAATTTTTTGCTTTTTCCTGTTCCACTTAGCATGATAAAGAAGATTCAAAGAGAGTGAGATGCCAGCTCCTTTCATTCAGTCAGTAGCTTCAATCATTTCTGGACGTTTCTCAATGGCAAAAATCAATGAATATTGTAAATGCACAAACTGTAATTTCTCCGCATTGCAAGGTGCAATTCTGAAATTTTTTGCTTTTTCCTGCTCCTCTTAGCATGATAAAGAAGATTCAAAGAGAGTGAGATGCCAGCTCCTTTCATTCAGTCAGTAGCTTCAATCATTTCTGGACGTTTTTCAATGGCAAAAATCAATGAATATTGTAAATGCACAAACAGTAATTTCTCCGCATTGCAAGGTGCAATTCTGAAATTTTTTGCTTTTTCCTGCTCCTCTTAGCATGATAAAGAAGATTCAAAGAGAGTGAGATGCCAGCTCCTTTCATTCAGTCAGTACCTTCAATCATTTCTGGACGTTTTTCAATGGCAAAAATCAATGAATATTGTAAATGCACAAACAGTAATTTCTCCGCATTGCAAGGTGCAATTCTGAAATTTTTTGCTTTTTCCCGCTCCTCTTAGCATGATAAAGAAGATTCAAAGAGAGTGAGGTGCCAGCTCCTTTCATTCAGTCAGTAGCTTCAAACATTTCTGGTATATGAATTACATGTTTTTCAATGGCAAAAATCAATGAATATTGTAAATGCACAAACAGTAATTTCTCCGCATTGCAAGGTGCAATTCTGAAATTTTTTGCTTTTTCCTGCTCCTCTTAGCATGATAAAGAAGATTCAAAGAGAGTGAGATGCCAGCTCCTTTCATTCAGTCAGTAGCTTCAATCATTTCTGGACGTTTTTCAATGGCAAAAATCAATGAATATTGTAAATGCACAAACAGTAATTTCTCCGCATTGCAAGGTGCAATTCTGAAATTTTTTGCTTTTTCCTGCTCCTCTTAGCATGATAAAGAAGATTCAAAGAGAGTGAGATGCCAGCTCCTTTCATTCAGTCAGTAGCTTCAATCATTTCTGGACGTTTTTCAATGGCAAAAATCAATGAATATTGTAAATGCACAAAAAGTAATTTCTCCGCATTGCAAGGTGCAATTCTGAAATTTTTTGCTTTTTCCTGCTCCTCTTAGCATGATAAAGAAGATTCAAAGAGAGTGAGATGCCAGCTCCTTTCATTCAGTCAGTAGCTTCAAACATTTCTGGTATATGAATAACATGATGTTTTTCAATGGCAAAAATCAATGAATATTGTAAATGCACAAACAGTAATTTCTCCGCATTGCAAGGTGCAAGTCTGAAATTTTTTGCTTTTTCCTGCTCCTCTTAGCATGATAAAAAAGATTCAAAGAGAGTGAGATGGCAGCTACTTTCATTCAGTCAGTAGCTTCAATCATTTCTGGACGTTTTTCAATGGTAAAAATCAATGAATATTGTAAATGCACAAACAGTAATTTCTCCACATTGCAAGGTGCAATTCTGAAATTTTTTGCTTTTTCCTGCTCCTCTTAGCATGATAAAGAAGATTCAAAGAGAGTGAGATGCCAGCTCCTTTCATTCAGTCAGTAGCTTCAAACATTTCTGGTATATGAATAACATGATGTTTTTCAATGGCAAAAATCAATGAATATTGTAAATGCACAAACAGTAATTTCTCCGCATTGCAAGGTGCAATTCTGAAATTTCTTGCTTTTTCCTGCTCCTCTTAGCATGATAAAGAAGATTCAAAGAGAGTGAGATGCCAGCTCCTTTCATTCAGTCAGTAGCTTCAATCATTTCTGGTATATGAATAACATGATGTTTTTCAATGGCAAAAATCAATGAATATTGTAAATGCACAAACAGTAATTTCTCCGCATTGCAAGGTGCAATTCTGAAATTTTTTGCTTTTTCCTGCTCCTCTTAGCATGATAAAGAAGATTCAAAGAGAGTGAGATGCCAGCTCCTTTCATTCAGTCAGTAGCTTCAATCATTTCTGGACTTTTTTCAACGGCAAAAATCAATGAATATTGTAAATGCACAAACAGTAATTTCTCCGCATTGCAAGGTGCAATTCTGAAATTTTTTGCTTTTTCCTGCTCCTCTTAGCATGATAAAGAAGATTCAAAGAGAGTGAGATGCCAGCTCCTTTCATTCAGTCAGTAGCTTCAATCATTTCTGGACGTTTTTCAATGGCAAAAATCAATGTATATTGTAAATGCACAAACAGTAATTTCTCCGCATTGCAAGGTGCAATTCTGAAATTTTTTGCTTTTTCCTGCTCCTCTTAGCATGATAAAGAAGATTCAAAGAGAGTGAGATGCCAGCTCCTTTCATTCAGTCAGTAGCTTCAATCATTTCTGGACGTTTTTCAATGGCAAAAATCAATGAATATTGTAAATGCACAAACAGTAATTTCTCCGCATTGCAAGGTGCAATTCTGAAATTTTTTGCTTTTTCCTGCTCCTCTTAGCATGATAAAGAAGATTCAAAGAGAGTGAGATGCCAGCTCCTTTCATTCAGTCAGTAGCTTCAAACATTTCTGGTATATGAATAACATGATGTTTTTCAATGGCAAAAATCAATGAATTTTGTAAATACACAAACAGCAATTTCTCCGCATTGCAAGGTGCAATTCTGAAATTTTTTGCTTTTTCCTGCTCCTCTTAGCATGATAAAGAAGATTCAAAGAGAGTGAGATGCCAGCTCCTTTCATTCAGTCAGTAGCTTCAATCATTTCTGGACGTTTTTCAATGGCAAAAATCAATGAATATTGTAAATGCACAAACAGTAATTTCTCCGCATTGCGAGGTGCAATTCTGAAATTTTTTGCTTTTTCCTGCTCCTCTTAGCATGATAAAGAAGATTCAAAGAGAGTGAGATGCCAGCTCCTTTCATTCAGTCAGTAGCTTCAATCATTTCTGGTATGTGAATAACATGATGTTTTTCAATGGCAAAAATCAATGAATATTGTAAATGCACAAACAGTAATTTCTCCGCATTGCAAGGTGCAATTCTGAAATGTTTTGCTTTTTCCTGCTCCTCTTAGCATGATAAAGAAGATTCAAAGAGAGTGAGATGCCAGCTCCTTTCATTCAGTCAGTAGCTTCAATCATTTCTGGTATATGAATAACATGATGTTTTTCAATGGCAAAAATCAATGAATATTGTAAATGCACAAACAGTAATTTATTCGCATTGCAAGGTGCAATTCTGAAATTTTTTGGTTTTTCCTGCTCCTCTTAGCATGATAAAGAAGATTCAAAGAGAGTGAGATGCCAGCTCCTTTCATTCAGTCAGTAGCTTCAAACATTTCTGGTATATGAATAACATGATGTTTTTCAATGGCAAAAATCAATGAATATTGTAAATGCACAAACAGTAATTTCTCCGCATTGCAAGGTGCAATTCTGAAATTTTTTGCCTTTTCCTGCTCCTCTTAGCATGATAAAGAAGATTCAAAGAGAGTGAGATGCCAGCTCCTTTCATTCAGTCAGTAGCTTCAATCATTTCTGGACGTTTTTCAATGGCAAAAATCAATGAATATTGTAAATGCACAAACAGTAATTTCTCCGCATTGCAAGGTGCAATTCTGAAATTTTTTGCTTTTTCCTGCTCCTCTTAGCATGATAAAGAAGATTCAAAGAGAGTGAGATTCCAGCTCCTTTCATTCAGTCAGTAGCTTCAAACATTTCTGGTATATGAATAACATGATGTTTTTCAATGGCAAAAATCAATGAATATTGTAAATGCACAAACAGTAATTTCTCCGCATTGCAAGGTGCAATTCTGAAATTTTTTGCTTTTTCCTGCTCCTCTTAGCATGATAAAGAAGATTCAAAGAGAGTGAGATGCCAGCTCCTTTCATTCAGTCAGTAGCTTCAATCATTTCTGGACGTTTTTCAATGGCAAAAATCAATGAATATTGTAAATGCACAAACAGTAATTTCTCCGCATTGCAAGGTGCAATTCTGAAATTTTTTTCTTTTTCCTGCTCCTCTTAGCATGATAAAGAAGATTCAAAGAGAGTGAGATGCCAGCTCCTTTCATTCAGTCAGTAGCTTCAATCATTTCTGGTATATGAATAACATGATGTTTTTCAATGGCAAAAATCAATGAATATTGTAAATGCACAAACAGTAATTTCTCCGCATTGCAAGGTGCAATTCTGAAATTTTTTGCTTTTTCCTGCTCCTCTTAGCATGATAAAGAAGATTCAAAGAGAGTGAGATGCCAGCTCCTTTCATTCAGTCAGTAGCTTCAATCATTTCTGGACGTTTTTCAATGGCAAAAATCAATGAATATTGTAAATGCACAAACAGTAATTTCTCCGCATTGCAAGGTGCAATTCTGAAATTTTTTGCTTTTTCCTGCTCCTCTTAGCATGATAAAGAAGATTCAAAGAGAGTGACATGCCAGCTCCTTTCATTCAGTCAGTAGCTTCAAACATTTCTGGTATATGAATAACATGATGTTTTTCAATGGCAAAAATCAATGAATATTGTAAATGCACAAACAGTAATTTCTCCGCATTGCAAGGTGCAATTCTGAAATTTTTTGCTTTTTCCTGCTCCTCTTAGCATCATAAACAAGATTCAAAGAGAGTGAGATGCCAGCTCCTTTCATTCAGTCAGTAGCTTCAATCATTTCTGGACGTTTTTCAATGGCAAAAATCAATGAATATTGTAAATGCACAAACAGTAATTTCTCCGCATTGCAAGGTGCAATTCTGAAATTTTTTGCTTTTTCCTGCTCCTCTTAGCATGATAAAGAAGATTCAAAGAGAGTGAGATGCCAGCTCCTTTCATTCAGTCGGTAGGTTCAATCATTTCTGGACGTTTTTCAAAGGCAAAAATCAATGAATATTGTAAATGCACAAACAGTAATTTCTCCGCATTGCAAGGTGCAATTCTGAAATTTTTTGCTTTTTCCTGCTCCTCTTAGCATGATAAAGAAGATTCAAAGAGAGTGAGATGCCAGCTCCTTTCATTCAGTCAGTAGCTTCAATCATTTCTGGACGTTTTTCAATGGCAAAAATCAATGAATATTGTAAATGCACAAACAGTAATTTCTCCGCATTGCAAGGTGCAATTCTGAAATTTTTTGCTTTTTCCTGCTCCTCTTAGCATGATAAAGAAGATTCAAAGAGAGTGAGATGCCAGCTCCTTTCATTCAGTCAGTAGCTTCAATCATTTCTGGACGTTTTTCAATGGCAAAAATCAATGTATATTGTAAATGCACAAACAGTAATTTCTCCGCAATGCAAGGTGCAATTCTGAAATTTTTTGCTTTTTCCTGCTCCTCTTAGCATGATAAAGAAGATTCAAAGAGAGTGAGATGCCAGCTCCTTTCATTCAGTCAGTAGCTTCAATCATTTCTGGACGTTTTTCAATGGCAAAAATCAATGTATATTGTAAATGCACAAACAGTAATTTCTCCGCATTGCAAGGTGCAATTCTGAAATTTTTTGCTTTTTCCTGCTCCTCTTAGCATGATAAAGAAGATTCAAAGAGAGTGAGATGCCAGCTCCTTTCATTCAGTCAGTAGCTTCAATCATTTCTGGTATATGAATAACATGATGTTTTTCAATGGCAAAAATCAATGAATATTGTAAATGCACAAACAGTAATTTCTCCGCATTGCAAGGTGCAATTCTGAAATTTTTTGCTTTTTCCTGCTCCTCTTAGCATGATAAAGAAGATTCAAAGAGAGTGAGATGCCAGCTCCTTTCATTCAGTCAGTAGCTTCAATCATTTCTGGACGTTTTTCAATGGCAAAAATCAATGAATATTGTAAATGCACAAACAGTAATTTCTCCGCATTGCAAGGTGCAATTCTGAAATTTTTTGCTTTTTCCTGCTCCTCTTAGCATGATAAAGAAGATTCAAAGAGAGTGACATGCCAGCTCCTTTCATTCAGTCAGTAGCTTCAAACATTTCTGGTATATGAATAACATGATGTTTTTCAATGGCAAAAATCAATGAATATTGTAAATGCACAAACAGTAATTTCTCCGCATTGCAAGGTGCAATTCTGAAATTTTTTGCTTTTTCCTGCTCCTCTTAGCATCATAAACAAGATTCAAAGAGAGTGAGATGCCAGCTCCTTTCATTCAGTCAGTAGCTTCAATCATTTCTGGACGTTTTTCAATGGCAAAAATCAATGAATATTGTAAATGCACAAACAGTAATTTCTCCGCATTGCAAGGTGCAATTCTGAAATTTTTTGCTTTTTCCTGCTCCTCTTAGCATGATAAAGAAGATTCAAAGAGAGTGAGATGCCAGCTCCTTTCATTCAGTCGATAGGTTCAATCATTTCTGGACGTTTTTCAAAGGCAAAAATCAATGAATATTGTAAATGCACAAACAGTAATTTCTCCGCATTGCAAGGTGCAATTCTGAAATTTTTTGCTTTTTCCTGCTCCTCTTAGCATGATAAAGAAGATTCAAAGAGAGTGAGATGCCAGCTCCTTTCATTCAGTCAGTAGCTTCAATCATTTCTGGACGTTTTTCAATGGCAAAAATCAATGAATATTGTAAATGCACAAACAGTAATTTCTCCGCATTGCAAGGTGCAATTCTGAAATTTTTTGCTTTTTCCTGCTCCTCTTAGCATGATAAAGAAGATTCAAAGAGAGTGAGATGCCAGCTCCTTTCATTCAGTCAGTAGCTTCAATCATTTCTGGACGTTTTTCAATGGCAAAAATCAATGTATATTGTAAATGCACAAACAGTAATTTCTCCGCAATGCAAGGTGCAATTCTGAAATTTTTTGCTTTTTCCTGCTCCTCTTAGCATGATAAAGAAGATTCAAAGAGAGTGAGATGCCAGCTCCTTTCATTCAGTCAGTAGCTTCAATCATTTCTGGACGTTTTTCAATGGCAAAAATCAATGTATATTGTAAATGCACAAACAGTAATTTCTCCGCATTGCAAGGTGCAATTCTGAAATTTTTTGCTTTTTCCTGCTCCTCTTAGCATGATAAAGAAGATTCAAAGAGAGTGAGATGCCAGCTCCTTTCATTCAGTCAGTAGCTTCAATCATTTCTGGACGTTTTTCAATGGCAAAAATCAATGAATATTGTAAATGCACAAACAGTAATTTCTCCGCATTGCAAGGTGCAATTCTGAAATTTTTTGCTTTTTCCTGCTCCTCTTAGCATGATAAAGAAGATTCAAAGAGAGTGAGATGCCAGCTCCTTTCATTCAGTCGGTAGGTTCAATCATTTCTGGACGTTTTTCAATGGCAAAAATCAATGAATATTGTAAATGCACAAACAGTAATTTCTCCGCATTGCAAGGTGCAATTCTGAAATTTTTTGCTTTTTCCTGCTCCTCTTAGCATGATAAAGAAGATTCAAAGAGAGTGAGATGCCAGCTCCTTTCATTCAGTCAGTAGCTTCAATCATTTCTGGACGTTTTTCAATGGCAAAAATCAATGAATATTGTAAATGCACAAACAGTAATTTCTCCGCATTGCAAGGTGAAATTCTGAAATTTTTTGCTTTTTCCTGCTCCTCTTAGCATGATAAAGAAGATTCAAAGAGAGTGAGATGCCAGCTCCTTTCATTCAGTCAGTAGCTTCAATCATTTCTGGACGTTTTTCAATGGCAAAAATCAATGTATATTGTAAATGCACAAACAGTAATTTCTCCGCATTGCAAGGTGCAATTCTGAAATTTTTTGCTTTTTCCTGCTCCTCTTAGCATGATAAAGAAGATTCAAAGAGAGTGAGATGCCAGCTCCTTTCATTCAGTCAGTAGCTTCAATCATTTCTGGACGTTTTTCAATGGCAAAAATCAATGTATATTGTAAATGCACAAACAGTAATTTCTCCGCATTGCAAGGTGCAATTCTGAAATTTTTTGCTTTTTCCTGCTCCTCTTAGCATGATAAAGAAGATTCAAAGAGAGTGAGATGCCAGCTCCTTTCATTCAGTCAGTAGCTTCAATCATTTCTGGACGTTTTTCAATGGCAAAAATCAATGAATATTGTAAATGCACAAACAGTAATTTCTCCGCATTGCAAGGTGCAATTCTGAAATTTTTTGCTTTTTCCTGCTCCTCTTAGCATGATAAAGAAGATTCAAAGAGAGTGAGATGCCAGCTCCTTTCATTCAGTCAGTAGCTTCAAACATTTCTGGTATATGAATAACATGATGTTTTTCAATGGCAAAAATCAATGAATTTTGTAAATGCACAAACAGCAATTTCTCCGCATTGCAAGGTGCAATTCTGAAATTTTTTGCTTTTTCCTGCTCCTCTTAGCATGATAAAGAAGATTCAAAGAGAGTGAGATGCCAGCTCCTTTCATTCAGTCAGTAGCTTCAATCATTTCTGGACGTTTTTCAATGGCAAAAATCAATGAATATTGTAAATGCACAAACAGTAATTTCTCCGCATTGCGAGGTGCAATTCTGAAATTTTTTGCTTTTTCCTGCTCCTCTTAGCATGATAAAGAAGATTCAAAGAGAGTGAGATGCCAGCTCCTTTCATTCAGTCAGTAGCTTCAATCATTTCTGGTATATGAATAACATGATGTTTTTCAATGGCAAAAATCAATGAATATTGTAAATGCACAAACAGTAATTTCTCCGCATTGCAAGGTGCAATTCTGAAATTTTTTGCTTTTTCCTGCTCCTCTTAGCATGATAAAGAAGATTCAAAGAGAGTGAGATGCCAGCTCCTTTCATTCAGTCAGTAGCTTCAATCATTTCTGGTATATGAATAACATGATGTTTTTCAATGGCAAAAATCAATGAATATTGTAAATGCACAAACAGTAATTTATTCGCATTGCAAGGTGCAATTCTGAAATTTTTTGCTTTTTCCTGCTCCTCTTAGCATGATAAAGAAGATTCAAAGAGAGTGAGATGCCAGCTCCTTTCATTCAGTCAGTAGCTTCAAACATTTCTGGTATATGAATAACATGATGTTTTTCAATGGCAAAAATCAATGAATTTTGTAAATGCACAAACAGCAATTTCTCCGCATTGCAAGGTGCAATTCTGAAATTTTTTGCTTTTTCCTGCTCCTCTTAGCATGATAAAGAAGATTCAAAGAGAGTGAGATGCCAGCTCCTTTCATTCAGTCAGTAGCTTCAATCATTTCTGGACGTTTTTCAATGGCAAAAATCAATGAATATTGTAAATGCACAAACAGTAATTTCTCCGCATTGCGAGGTGCAATTCTGAAATTTTTTGCTTTTTCCTGCTCCTCTTAGCATGATAAAGAAGATTCAAAGAGAGTGAGATGCCAGCTCCTTTCATTCAGTCAGTAGCTTCAATCATTTCTGGTATATGAATAACATGATGTTTTTCAATGGCAAAAATCAATGAATATTGTAAATGCACAAACAGTAATTTCTCCGCATTGCAAGGTGCAATTCTGAAATTTTTTGCTTTTTCCTGCTCCTCTTAGCATGATAAAGAAGATTCAAAGAGAGTGAGATGCCAGCTCCTTTCATTCAGTCAGTAGCTTCAATCATTTCTGGTATATGAATAACATGATGTTTTTCAATGGCAAAAATCAATGAATATTGTAAATGCACAAACAGTAATTTATTCGCATTGCAAGGTGCAATTCTGAAATTTTTTGCTTTTTCCTGCTCCTCTTAGCATGATAAAGAAGATTCAAAGAGAGTGAGATGCCAGCTCCTTTCATTCAGTCAGTAGCTTCAAACATTTCTGGTATATGAATAACATGGTTTTTCAATGGCAAAAATCAATGAATATTGTAAATGCACAAAGAGTAATTTCTCCGCATTGCAAGGTGCAATTCTGAAATTTTTTGCCTTTTCCTGCTCCTCTTAGCATGATAAAGAAGATTCAAAGAGAGTGAGATGCCAGCTCCTTTCATTCAGTCAGTAGCTTCAATCATTTCTGGACGTTTTTCAATGGCAAAAATCAATGAATATTGTAAATGCACAAACAGTAATTTCTCCGCATTGCAAGGTGCAATTCTGAAATTTTTTGCTTTTTCCTGCTCCTCTTAGCATGATAAAGAAGATTCAAAGAGAGTGAGATGCCAGCTCCTTTCATTCAGTCAGTAGCTTCAAACATTTCTGGTATATGAATAACATGATGTTTTTCAATGGCAAAAATCAATGAATATTGTAAATGCACAAACAGTAATTTCTCCGCATTGCAAGGTGCAATTCTGAAATTTTTTGCTTTTTCCTGCTCCTCTTAGCATGATAAAGAAGATTCAAAGAGAGTGAGATGCCAGCTCCTTTCATTCAGTCAGTAGCTTCAATCATTTCTGGACGTTTTTCAATGGCAAAAATCAATGAATATTGTAAATGCACAAACAGTAATTTCTCCGCATTGCAAGGTGCAAGTCTGAAATTTTTTGCTTTTTCCTGCTCCTCTTAGCATGATAAAGAAGATTCAAAGAGAGTGAGATGCCAGCTACTTTCATTCAGTCAGTAGCTTCAATCATTTCTGGACGTTTTTCAATGGTAAAAATCAATGAATATTGTAAATGCACAAACAGTAATTTCTCCACATTGCAAGGTGCAATTCTAAAATTTTTTGCTTTTTCCTGCTCCTCTTAGCATGATAAAGAAGATTCAAAGAGAGTGAGATGCCAGCTCCTTTCATTCAGTCAGTAGCTTCAAACATTTCTGGTATATGAATAACATGATGTTTTTCAATGGCAAAAATCAATGAATATTGTAAATGCACAAACAGTAATTTCTCCGCATTGCAAGGTGCAATTCTGAAATTTTTTGCTTTTTCCTGCTCCTCTTAGCATGATTCAAAGAGAGTGAGATGCCAGCTCCTTTCATTCAGTCAGTAGCTTCAATCATTTCTGGACATTTTTCAATGGCAAAAATCAATGAATATTGTAAATGCACAAACAGTAATTTCTCCGCATTGCAAGGTGCAATTCTGAAATTTTTTGCTTTTTCCTGCTCCTCTTAGCATGATAAAGAAGATTCAAAGAGAGTGAGATGTCAGCTCCTTTCATTCAGTCAGTAGCTTCAAACATTTCTGGTATATGAATAACATGATGTTTTTCAATGGCAAAAATCAATGAATATTGTAAATGCACAAACAGTAATTTCTCCGCATTGCAAGGTGCAATTCTGAAATTTTTTGCTTTTTCCTGCTCCTCTTAGCATGATAAAGAAGATTCAAAGAGAGTGAGATGCCAGCTCCTTTCATTCAGTCAGTAGCTTCAAACATTTCTGGTATATGAATAACATGATGTTTTTCAATGGCAAAAATCAATGAATATTGTAAATGCACAAATAGTAATTTCTCCGCATTGCAAGGTGCAAGTCTGAAATTTTTTGCTTTTTCCTGCTCCTCTTAGCATGATAAAGAAGATTCAAAGAGAGTGAGATGCCAGCTACTTTCATTCAGTCAGTAGCTTCAATCATTTCTGGACGTTTTTCAATGGTAAAAATCAATGAATATTGTAAATGCACAAACAGTAATTTCTCCACATTGCAAGGTGCAATTCTGAAATTTTTTGCTTTTTCCTGCTCCTCTTAGCATGATAAAGAAGATTCAAAGAGATTGAGATGCCAGCTCCTTTCATTCAGTCAGTAGCTTCAAACATTTCTTGTATATGAATAACATGATGTTTTTCAATGGCAAAAATCAATGAATATTGTAAATGCACAAACAGTAATTTCTCCGCATTGCAAGGTGCAATTCTGAAATTTTTTGCTTTTTCCTGCTCCTCTTATCATGATAAAGAAGATTCAAAGAGAGTGAGATGCCAGCTCCTTTCATTCAGTCAGTAGCTTCAAACATTTCTGGTATATGAATAACATGATGTTTTTCAATGGCAAAAATCAATGAATATTGTAAATGCACAAACAGTAATTTCTCCGCATTGCAAGGTGCAATTCTGAAATTTTTTGCTTTTTCCTGTTCCTCTTAGCATGATAAAGAAGATTCAAAGAGAGTGAGATGCCAGCTCCTTTCATTCAGTCAGTAGCTTCAATCATTTCTGGACGTTTCTCAATGGCAAAAATCAATGAATATTGTAAATGCACAAACTGTAATTTCTCCGCATTGCAAGGTGCAATTCTGAAATTTTTTGCTTTTTCCTGCTCCTCTTAGCATGATAAAGAAGATTCAAAGAGAGTGAGATGCCAGCTCCTTTCATTCAGTCAGTAGCTTCAATCATTTCTGGACGTTTTTCAATGGCAAAAATCAATGAATATTGTAAATGCACAAACAGTAATTTCTCCGCATTGCAAGGTGCAATTCTGAAATTTTTTGCTTTTTCCCGCTCCTCTTAGCATGATAAAGAAGATTCAGAGAGTGAGGTGCCAGCTCCTTTCATTCAGTCAGTAGCTTCAAACATTTCTGGTATATGAATTACATGTTTTTCAATGGCAAAAATCAATGAATATTGTAAATGCACAAACAGTAATTTCTCCGCATTGCAAGGTGCAATTCTGAAATTTTTTGCTTTTTCCTGCTCCTCTTAGCATGATAAAGAAGATTCAAAGAGAGTGAGATGCCAGCTCCTTTCATTCAGTCAGTAGCTTCAATCATTTCTGGACGTTTTTCAATGGCAAAAATCAATGAATATTGTAAATGCACAAACAGTAATTTCTCCGCATTGCAAGGTGCAATTCTGAAATTTTTTGCTTTTTCCTGCTCCTCTTAGCATGATAAAGAAGATTCAAAGAGAGTGAGATGCCAGCTCCTTTCATTCAGTCAGTAGCTTCAATCATTTCTGGACGTTTTTCAATGGCAAAAATCAATGAATATTGTAAATGCACAAAAAGTAATTTCTCCGCATTGCAAGGTGCAATTCTGAAATTTTTTGCTTTTTCCTGCTCCTCTTAGCATGATAAAGAAGATTCAAAGAGAGTGAGATGCCAGCTCCTTTCATTCAGTCAGTAGCTTCAAACATTTCTGGTATATGAATAACATGATGTTTTTCAATGGCAAAAATCAATGAATATTGTAAATGCACAAACAGTAATTTCTCCGCATTGCAAGGTGCAAGTCTGAAATTTTTTGCTTTTTCCTGCTCCTCTTAGCATGATAAAAAAGATTCAAAGAGAGTGAGATGGCAGCTACTTTAATTCAGTCAGTAGCTTCAATCATTTCTGGACGTTTTTCAATGGTAAAAATCAATGAATATTGTAAATGCACAAACAGTAATTTCTCCACATTGCAAGGTGCAATTCTGAAATTTTTTGCTTTTTCCTGCTCCTCTTAGCATGATAAAGAAGATTCAAAGAGAGTGAGATGCCAGCTCCTTTCATTCAGTCAGTAGCTTCAAACATTTCTGGTATAAGAATAACATGATGTTTTTCAATGGCAAAAATCAATGAATATTGTAAATGCACAAACAGTAATTTCTCCGCATTGCAAGGTGCAATTCTGAAATTTCTTGCTTTTTCCTGCTCCTCTTAGCATGATAAAGAAGATTCAAAGAGAGTGAGATGCCAGCTCCTTTCATTCAGTCAGTAGCTTCAAACATTTCTGGTATATGAATAACATGATGTTTTTCAATGGCAAAAATCAATGAATATTGTAAATGCACAAACAGTAATTTCTCCGCATTGCAAGGTGCAATTCTGAAATTTTTTGCTTTTTCCTGTTCCTCTTAGCATGATAAAGAAGATTCAAAGAGAGTGAGATGCCAGCTCCTTTCATTCAGTCAGTAGCTTCAATCATTTCTGGACGTTTCTCAATGGCAAAAATCAATGAATATTGTAAATGCACAAACTGTAATTTCTCCGCATTGCAAGGTGCAATTCTGAAATTTTTTGCTTTTTCCTGCTCCTCTTAGCATGATAAAGAAGATTCAAAGAGAGTGAGATGCCAGCTCCTTTCATTCAGTCAGTAGCTTCAATCATTTCTGGACGTTTTTCAATGGCAAAAATCAATGAATATTGTAAATGCACAAACAGTAATTTCTCCGCATTGCAAGGTGCAATTCTGAAATTTTTTTGCTTTTTCCTGCTCCTCTTAGCATGATAAAGAAGATTCAAAGAGAGTGAGATGCCAGCTCCTTTCATTCAGTCAGTACCTTCAATCATTTCTGGACGTTTTTCAATGGCAAAAATCAATGAATATTGTAAATGCACAAACAGTAATTTCTCCGCATTGCAAGGTGCAATTCTGAAATTTTTTGCTTTTTCCCGCTCCTCTTAGCATGATAAAGAAGATTCAAAGAGAGTGAGGTGCCAGCTCCTTTCATTCAGTCAGTAGCTTCAAACATTTCTGGTATATGAATTACATGTTTTTCAATGGCAAAAATCAATGAATATTGTAAATGCACAAACAGTAATTTCTCCGCATTGCAAGGTGCAATTCTGAAATTTTTTGCTTTTTCCTGCTCCTCTTAGCATGATAAAGAAGATTCAAAGAGAGTGAGATGCCAGCTCCTTTCATTCAGTCAGTAGCTTCAATCATTTCTGGACGTTTTTCAATGGCAAAAATCAATGAATATTGTAAATGCACAAACAGTAATTTCTCCGCATTGCAAGGTGCAATTCTGAAATTTTTTGCTTTTTCCTGCTCCTCTTAGCATGATAAAGAAGATTCAAAGAGAGTGAGATGCCAGCTCCTTTCATTCAGTCAGTAGCTTCAAACATTTCTGGTATATGAATAACATGATGTTTTTCAATGGCAAAAATCAATGAATATTGTAAATGCACAAACAGTAATTTCTCCGCATTGCAAGGTGCAAGTCTGAAATTTTTTGCTTTTTCCTGCTCCTCTTAGCATGATAAAAAAGATTCAAAGAGAGTGAGATGGCAGCTACTTTCATTCAGTCAGTAGCTTCAATCATTTCTGGACGTTTTTCAATGGTAAAAATCAATGAATATTGTAAATGCACAAACAGTAATTTCTCCACATTGCAAGGTGCAATTCTGAAATTTTTTGCTTTTTCCTGCTCCTCTTAGCATGATAAAGAAGATTCAAAGAGAGTGAGATGCCAGCTCCTTTCATTCAGTCAGTAGCTTCAAACATTTCTGGTATATGAATAACATGATGTTTTTCAATGGCAAAAATCAATGAATATTGTAAATGCACAAACAGTAATTTCTCCGCATTGCAAGGTGCAATTCTGAAATTTCTTGCTTTTTCCTGCTCCTCTTAGCATGATAAAGAAGATTCAAAGAGAGTGAGATGCCAGCTCCTTTCATTCAGTCAGTAGCTTCAATCATTTCTGGTATATGAATAACATGATGTTTTTCAATGGCAAAAATCAATGAATATTGTAAATGCACAAACAGTAATTTCTCCGCATTGCAAGGTGCAATTCTGAAATTTTTTGCTTTTTCCTGCTCCTCTTAGCATGATAAAGAAGATTCAAAGAGAGTGAGATGCCAGCTCCTTTCATTCAGTCAGTAGCTTCAATCATTTCTGGACGTTTTTCAATGGCAAAAATCAATGAATATTGTAAATGCACAAACAGTAATTTCTCCGCATTGCAAGGTGCAATTCTGAAATTTTTTGCTTTTTCCTGCTCCTCTTAGCATGATAAAGAAGATTCAAAGAGAGTGAGATGCCAGCTCCTTTCATTCAGTCAGTAGCTTCAAACATTTCTGGTATATGAATAACATGATGTTTTTCAATGGCAAAAATCAATGAATATTGTAAATGCACAAACAGTAATTTCTCCGCATTGCAAGGTGCAAGTCTGAAATTTTTTGCTTTTTCCTGCTCCTCTTAGCATGATAAAAAAGATTCAAAGAGAGTGAGATGGCAGCTACTTTCATTCAGTCAGTAGCTTCAATCATTTCTGGACGTTTTTCAATGGTAAAAATCAATGAATATTGTAAATGCACAAACAGTAATTTCTCCACATTGCAAGGTGCAATTCTGAAATTTTTTGCTTTTTCCTGCTCCTCTTAGCATGATAAAGAAGATTCAAAGAGAGTGAGATGCCAGCTCCTTTCATTCAGTCAGTAGCTTCAAACATTTCTGGTATATGAATAACATGATGTTTTTCAATGGCAAAAATCAATGAATATTGTAAATGCACAAACAGTAATTTCTCCGCATTGCAAGGTGCAATTCTGAAATTTCTTGCTTTTTCCTGCTCCTCTTAGCATGATAAAGAAGATTCAAAGAGAGTGAGATGCCAGCTCCTTTCATTCAGTCAGTAGCTTCAATCATTTCTGGTATATGAATAACATGATGTTTTTCAATGGCAAAAATCAATGAATATTGTAAATGCACAAACAGTAATTTCTCCGCATTGCAAGGTGCAATTCTGAAATTTTTTGCTTTTTCCTGCTCCTCTTAGCATGATAAAGAAGATTCAAAGAGAGTGAGATGCCAGCTCCTTTCATTCAGTCAGTAGCTTCAATCATTTCTGGACTTTTTTCAACGGCAAAAATCAATGAATATTGTAAATGCACAAACAGTAATTTCTCCGCATTGCAAGGTGCAATTCTGAAATTTTTTGCTTTTTCCTGCTCCTCTTAGCATGATAAAGAAGATTCAAAGAGAGTGAGATGCCAGCTCCTTTCATTCAGTCAGTAGCTTCAATCATTTCTGGACGTTTTTCAATGGCAAAAATCAATGTATATTGTAAATGCACAAACAGTAATTTCTCCGCATTGCAAGGTGCAATTCTGAAATTTTTTGCTTTTTCCTGCTCCTCTTAGCATGATAAAGAAGATTCAAAGAGAGTGAGATGCCAGCTCCTTTCATTCAGTCAGTAGCTTCAATCATTTCTGGACGTTTTTCAATGGCAAAAATCAATGAATATTGTAAATGCACAAACAGTAATTTCTCCGCATTGCAAGGTGCAATTCTGAAATTTTTTGCTTTTTCCTGCTCCTCTTAGCATGATAAAGAAGATTCAAAGAGAGTGAGATGCCAGCTCCTTTCATTCAGTCAGTAGCTTCAAACATTTCTGGTATATGAATAACATGATGTTTTTCAATGGCAAAAATCAATGAATTTTATAAATGCACAAACAGCAATTTCTCCGCATTGCAAGGTGCAATTTTGAAATTTTTTGCTTTTTCCTGCTCCTCTTAGCATGATAAAGAAGATTCAAAGAGAGTGAGATGCCAGCTCCTTTCATTCAGTCAGTAGCTTCAATCATTTCTGGACGTTTTTCAATGGCAAAAATCAATGAATATTGTAAATGCACAAACAGTAATTTCTCCGCATTGCGAGGTGCAATTCTGAAATTTTTTGCTTTTTCCTGCTCCTCTTAGCATGATAAAGAAGATTCAAAGAGAGTGAGATGCCAGCTCCTTTCATTCAGTCAGTAGCTTCAATCATTTCTGGTATGTGAATAACATGATGTTTTTCAATGGCAAAAATCAATGAATATTGTAAATGCACAAGCAGTAATTTCTCCGCATTGCAAGGTGCAATTCTGAAATGTTTTGCTTTTTCCTGCTCCTCTTAGCATGATAAAGAAGATTCAAAGAGAGTGAGATGCCAGCTCCTTTCATTCAGTCAGTAGCTTCAATCATTTCTGGTATATGAATAACATGATGTTTTTCAATGGCAAAAATCAATGAATATTGTAAATGCACAAACAGTAATTTATTCGCATTGCAAGGTGCAATTCTGAAATTTTTTGGTTTTTCCTGCTCCTCTTAGCATGATAAAGAAGATTCAAAGAGAGTGAGATGCCAGCTCCTTTCATTCAGTCAGTAGCTTCAAACATTTCTGGTATATGAATAACATGATGTTTTTCAATGGCAAAAATCAATGAATATTGTAAATGCACAAACAGTAATTTCTCCGCATTGCAAGGTGCAATTCTGAAATTTTTTGCCTTTTCCTGCTCCTCTTAGCATGATAAAGAAGATTCAAAGAGAGTGAGATGCCAGCTCCTTTCATTCAGTCAGTAGCTTCAATCATTTCTGGACGTTTTTCAATGGCAAAAATCAATGAATATTGTAAATGCACAAACAGTAATTTCTCCGCATTGCAAGGTGCAATTCTGAAATTTTTTGCTTTTTCCTGCTCCTCTTAGCATGATAAAGAAGATTCAAAGAGAGTGAGATTCCAGCTCCTTTCATTCAGTCAGTAGCTTCAAACATTTCTGGTATATGAATAACATGATGTTTTTCAATGGCAAAAATCAATGAATATTGTAAATGCACAAACAGTAATTTCTCCGCATTGCAAGGTGCAATTCTGAAATTTTTTGCTTTTTCCTGCTCCTCTTAGCATGATAAAGAAGATTCAAAGAGAGTGAGATGCCAGCTCCTTTCATTCAGTCAGTAGCTTCAATCATTTCTGGACGTTTTTCAATGGCAAAAATCAATGAATATTGTAAATGCACAAACAGTAATTTCTCCGCATTGCAAGGTGCAATTCTGAAATTTTTTGCTTTTTCCTGCTCCTCTTAGCATGATAAAGAAGATTCAAAGAGAGTGAGATGCCAGCTCCTTTCATTCAGTCAGTAGCTTCAATCATTTCTGGTATATGAATAACATGATGTTTTTCAATGGCAAAAATCAATGAATATTGTAAATGCACAAACAGTAATTTCTCCGCATTGCAAGGTGCAATTCTGAAATTTTTTGCTTTTTCCTGCTCCTCTTAGCATGATAAAGAAGATTCAAAGAGAGTGAGATGCCAGCTCCTTTCATTCAGTCAGTAGCTTCAATCATTTCTGGACGTTTTTCAATGGCAAAAATCAATGAATATTGTAAATGCACAAACAGTAATTTCTCCGCATTGCAAGGTGCAATTCTGAAATTTTTTGCTTTTTCCTGCTCCTCTTAGCATGATAAAGAAGATTCAAAGAGAGTGACATGCCAGCTCCTTTCATTCAGTCAGTAGCTTCAAACATTTCTGGTATATGAATAACATGATGTTTTTCAATGGCAAAAATCAATGAATATTGTAAATGCACAAACAGTAATTTCTCCGCATTGCAAGGTGCAATTCTGAAATTTTTTGCTTTTTCCTGTTCCACTTAGCATGATAAAGAAGATTCAAAGAGAGTGAGATGCCAGCTCCTTTCATTCAGTCAGTAGCTTCAATCATTTCTGGACGTTTCTCAATGGCAAAAATCAATGAATATTGTAAATGCACAAACTGTAATTTCTCCGCATTGCAAGGTGCAATTCTGAAATTTTTTGCTTTTTCCTGCTCCTCTTAGCATGATAAAGAAGATTCAAAGAGAGTGAGATGCCAGCTCCTTTCATTCAGTCAGTAGCTTCAATCATTTCTGGACGTTTTTCAATGGCAAAAATCAATGAATATTGTAAATGCACAAACAGTAATTTCTCCGCATTGCAAGGTGCAATTCTGAAATTTTTTGCTTTTTCCTGCTCCTCTTAGCATGATAAAGAAGATTCAAAGAGAGTGAGATGCCAGCTCCTTTCATTCAGTCAGTACCTTCAATCATTTCTGGACGTTTTTCAATGGCAAAAATCAATGAATATTGTAAATGCACAAACAGTAATTTCTCCGCATTGCAAGGTGCAATTCTGAAATTTTTTGCTTTTTCCCGCTCCTCTTAGCATGATAAAGAAGATTCAAAGAGAGTGAGGTGCCAGCTCCTTTCATTCAGTCAGTAGCTTCAAACATTTCTGGTATATGAATTACATGTTTTTCAATGGCAAAAATCAATGAATATTGTAAATGCACAAACAGTAATTTCTCCGCATTGCAAGGTGCAATTCTGAAATTTTTTGCTTTTTCCTGCTCCTCTTAGCATGATAAAGAAGATTCAAAGAGAGTGAGATGCCAGCTCCTTTCATTCAGTCAGTAGCTTCAATCATTTCTGGACGTTTTTCAATGGCAAAAATCAATGAATATTGTAAATGCACAAACAGTAATTTCTCCGCATTGCAAGGTGCAATTCTGAAATTTTTTGCTTTTTCCTGCTCCTCTTAGCATGATAAAGAAGATTCAAAGAGAGTGAGATGCCAGCTCCTTTCATTCAGTCAGTAGCTTCAATCATTTCTGGACGTTTTTCAATGGCAAAAATCAATGAATATTGTAAATGCACAAAAAGTAATTTCTCCGCATTGCAAGGTGCAATTCTGAAATTTTTTGCTTTTTCCTGCTCCTCTTAGCATGATAAAGAAGATTCAAAGAGAGTGAGATGCCAGCTCCTTTCATTCAGTCAGTAGCTTCAAACATTTCTGGTATATGAATAACATGATGTTTTTCAATGGCAAAAATCAATGAATATTGTAAATGCACAAACAGTAATTTCTCCGCATTGCAAGGTGCAAGTCTGAAATTTTTTGCTTTTTCCTGCTCCTCTTAGCATGATAAAAAAGATTCAAAGAGAGTGAGATGGCAGCTACTTTCATTCAGTCAGTAGCTTCAATCATTTCTGGACGTTTTTCAATGGTAAAAATCAATGAATATTGTAAATGCACAAACAGTAATTTCTCCACATTGCAAGGTGCAATTCTGAAATTTTTTGCTTTTTCCTGCTCCTCTTAGCATGATAAAGAAGATTCAAAGAGAGTGAGATGCCAGCTCCTTTCATTCAGTCAGTAGCTTCAATCATTTCTGGTATATGAATAACATGATGTTTTTCAATGGCAAAAATCAATGAATATTGTAAATGCACAAACAGTAATTTCTCCGCATTGCAAGGTGCAATTCTGAAATTTTTTGCTTTTTCCTGCTCCTCTTAGCATGATAAAGAAGATTCAAAGAGAGTGAGATGCCAGCTCCTTTCATTCAGTCAGTAGCTTCAATCATTTCTGGACTTTTTTCAACGGCAAAAATCAATGAATATTGTAAATGCACAAACAGTAATTTCTCCGCATTGCAAGGTGCAATTCTGAAATTTTTTGCTTTTTCCTGCTCCTCTTAGCATGATAAAGAAGATTCAAAGAGAGTGAGATGCCAGCTCCTTTCATTCAGTCAGTAGCTTCAATCATTTCTGGACGTTTTTCAATGGCAAAAATCAATGTATATTGTAAATGCACAAACAGTAATTTCTCCGCATTGCAAGGTGCAATTCTGAAATTTTTTGCTTTTTCCTGCTCCTCTTAGCATGATAAAGAAGATTCAAAGAGAGTGAGATGCCAGCTCCTTTCATTCAGTCAGTAGCTTCAATCATTTCTGGACGTTTTTCAATGGCAAAAATCAATGAATATTGTAAATGCACAAACAGTAATTTCTCCGCATTGCAAGGTGCAATTCTGAAATTTTTTGCTTTTTCCTGCTCCTCTTAGCATGATAAAGAAGATTCAAAGAGAGTGAGATGCCAGCTCCTTTCATTCAGTCAGTAGCTTCAAACATTTCTGGTATATGAATAACATGATGTTTTTCAATGGCAAAAATCAATGAATTTTGTAAATGCACAAACAGCAATTTCTCCGCATTGCAAGGTGCAATTCTGAAATTTTTTGCTTTTTCCTGCTCCTCTTAGCATGATAAAGAAGATTCAAAGAGAGTGAGATGCCAGCTCCTTTCATTCAGTCAGTAGCTTCAATCATTTCTGGACGTTTTTCAATGGCAAAAATCAATGAATATTGTAAATGCACAAACAGTAATTTCTCCGCATTGCGAGGTGCAATTCTGAAATTTTTTGCTTTTTCCTGCTCCTCTTAGCATGATAAAGAAGATTCAAAGAGAGTGAGATGCCAGCTCCTTTCATTCAGTCAGTAGCTTCAATCATTTCTGGTATGTGAATAACATGATGTTTTTCAATGGCAAAAATCAATGAATATTGTAAATGCACAAACAGTAATTTCTCCGCATTGCAAGGTGCAATTCTGAAATGTTTTGCTTTTTCCTGCTCCTCTTAGCATGATAAAGAAGATTCAAAGAGAGTGAGATGCCAGCTCCTTTCATTCAGTCAGTAGCTTCAATCATTTCTGGTATATGAATAACATGATGTTTTTCAATGGCAAAAATCAATGAATATTGTAAATGCACAAACAGTAATTTATTCGCATTGCAAGGTGCAATTCTGAAATTTTTTGGTTTTTCCTGCTCCTCTTAGCATGATAAAGAAGATTCAAAGAGAGTGAGATGCCAGCTCCTTTCATTCAGTCAGTAGCTTCAAACATTTCTGGTATATGAATAACATGATGTTTTTCAATGGCAAAAATCAATGAATATTGTAAATGCACAAACAGTAATTTCTCCGCATTGCAAGGTGCAATTCTGAAATTTTTTGCCTTTTCCTGCTCCTCTTAGCATGATAAAGAAGATTCAAAGAGAGTGAGATGCCAGCTCCTTTCATTCAGTCAGTAGCTTCAATCATTTCTGGACGTTTTTCAATGGCAAAAATCAATGAATATTGTAAATGCACAAACAGTAATTTCTCCGCATTGCAAGGTGCAATTCTGAAATTTTTTGCTTTTTCCTGCTCCTCTTAGCATGATAAAGAAGATTCAAAGAGAGTGAGATTCCAGCTCCTTTCATTCAGTCAGTAGCTTCAAACATTTCTGGTATATGAATAACATGATGTTTTTCAATGGCAAAAATCAATGAATATTGTAAATGCACAAACAGTAATTTCTCCGCATTGCAAGGTGCAATTCTGAAATTTTTTGCTTTTTCCTGCTCCTCTTAGCATGATAAAGAAGATTCAAAGAGAGTGAGATGCCAGCTCCTTTCATTCAGTCAGTAGCTTCAATCATTTCTGGACGTTTTTCAATGGCAAAAATCAATGAATATTGTAAATGCACAAACAGTAATTTCTCCGCATTGCAAGGTGCAATTCTGAAATTTTTTTCTTTTTCCTGCTCCTCTTAGCATGATAAAGAAGATTCAAAGAGAGTGAGATGCCAGCTCCTTTCATTCAGTCAGTAGCTTCAATCATTTCTGGTATATGAATAACATGATGTTTTTCAATGGCAAAAATCAATGAATATTGTAAATGCACAAACAGTAATTTCTCCGCATTGCAAGGTGCAATTCTGAAATTTTTTGCTTTTTCCTGCTCCTCTTAGCATGATAAAGAAGATTCAAAGAGAGTGAGATGCCAGCTCCTTTCATTCAGTCAGTAGCTTCAATCATTTCTGGACGTTTTTCAATGGCAAAAATCAATGAATATTGTAAATGCACAAACAGTAATTTCTCCGCATTGCAAGGTGCAATTCTGAAATTTTTTGCTTTTTCCTGCTCCTCTTAGCATGATAAAGAAGATTCAAAGAGAGTGACATGCCAGCTCCTTTCATTCAGTCAGTAGCTTCAAACATTTCTGGTATATGAATAACATGATGTTTTTCAATGGCAAAAATCAATGAATATTGTAAATGCACAAACAGTAATTTCTCCGCATTGCAAGGTGCAATTCTGAAATTTTTTGCTTTTTCCTGCTCCTCTTAGCATCATAAACAAGATTCAAAGAGAGTGAGATGCCAGCTCCTTTCATTCAGTCAGTAGCTTCAATCATTTCTGGACGTTTTTCAATGGCAAAAATCAATGAATATTGTAAATGCACAAACAGTAATTTCTCCGCATTGCAAGGTGCAATTCTGAAATTTTTTGCTTTTTCCTGCTCCTCTTAGCATGATAAAGAAGATTCAAAGAGAGTGAGATGCCAGCTCCTTTCATTCAGTCGGTAGGTTCAATCATTTCTGGACGTTTTTCAAAGGCAAAAATCAATGAATATTGTAAATGCACAAACAGTAATTTCTCCGCATTGCAAGGTGCAATTCTGAAATTTTTTGCTTTTTCCTGCTCCTCTTAGCATGATAAAGAAGATTCAAAGAGAGTGAGATGCCAGCTCCTTTCATTCAGTCAGTAGCTTCAATCATTTCTGGACGTTTTTCAATGGCAAAAATCAATGAATATTGTAAATGCACAAACAGTAATTTCTCCGCATTGCAAGGTGCAATTCTGAAATTTTTTGCTTTTTCCTGCTCCTCTTAGCATGATAAAGAAGATTCAAAGAGAGTGAGATGCCAGCTCCTTTCATTCAGTCAGTAGCTTCAATCATTTCTGGACGTTTTTCAATGGCAAAAATCAATGTATATTGTAAATGCACAAACAGTAATTTCTCCGCAATGCAAGGTGCAATTCTGAAATTTTTTGCTTTTTCCTGCTCCTCTTAGCATGATAAAGAAGATTCAAAGAGAGTGAGATGCCAGCTCCTTTCATTCAGTCAGTAGCTTCAATCATTTCTGGACGTTTTTCAATGGCAAAAATCAATGTATATTGTAAATGCACAAACAGTAATTTCTCCGCATTGCAAGGTGCAATTCTGAAATTTTTTGCTTTTTCCTGCTCCTCTTAGCATGATAAAGAAGATTCAAAGAGAGTGAGATGCCAGCTCCTTTCATTCAGTCAGTAGCTTCAATCATTTCTGGACGTTTTTCAATGGCAAAAATCAATGAATATTGTAAATGCACAAACAGTAATTTCTCCGCATTGCAAGGTGCAATTCTGAAATTTTTTGCTTTTTCCTGCTCCTCTTAGCATGATAAAGAAGATTCAAAGAGAGTGAGATGCCAGCTCCTTTCATTCAGTCGGTAGGTTCAATCATTTCTGGACGTTTTTCAATGGCAAAAATCAATGAATATTGTAAATGCACAAACAGTAATTTCTCCGCATTGCAAGGTGCAATTCTGAAATTTTTTGCTTTTTCCTGCTCCTCTTAGCATGATAAAGAAGATGCAAAGAGAGTGAGATGCCAGCTCCTTTCATTCAGTCAGTAGCTTCAATCATTTCTGGACGTTTTTCAATGGCAAAAATCAATGAATATTGTAAATGCACAAACAGTAATTTCTCCGCATTGCAAGGTGCAATTCTGAAATTTTTTGCTTTTTCCTGCTCCTCTTAGCATGATAAAGAAGATTCAAAGAGAGTGAGATGCCAGCTCCTTTCATTCAGTCAGTAGCTTCAATCATTTCTGGACGTTTTTCAATGGCAAAAATCAATGTATATTGTAAATGCACAAACAGTAATTTCTCCGCATTGCAAGGTGCAATTCTGAAATTTTTTGCTTTTTCCTGCTCCTCTTAGCATGATAAAGAAGATTCAAAGAGAGTGAGATGCCAGCTCCTTTCATTCAGTCAGTAGCTTCAATCATTTCTGGACGTTTTTCAATGGCAAAAATCAATGTATATTGTAAATGCACAAACAGTAATTTCTCCGCATTGCAAGGTGCAATTCTGAAATTTTTTGCTTTTTCCTGCTCCTCTTAGCATGATAAAGAAGATTCAAAGAGAGTGAGATGCCAGCTCCTTTCATTCAGTCAGTAGCTTCAATCATTTCTGGACGTTTTTCAATGGCAAAAATCAATGAATATTGTAAATGCACAAACAGTAATTTCTCCGCATTGCAAGGTGCAATTCTGAAATTTTTTGCTTTTTCCTGCTCCTCTTAGCATGATAAAGAAGATTCAAAGAGAGTGAGATGCCAGCTCCTTTCATTCAGTCAGTAGCTTCAAACATTTCTGGTATATGAATAACATGATGTTTTTCAATGGCAAAAATCAATGAATTTTGTAAATGCACAAACAGCAATTTCTCCGCATTGCAAGGTGCAATTCTGAAATTTTTTGCTTTTTCCTGCTCCTCTTAGCATGATAAAGAAGATTCAAAGAGAGTGAGATGCCAGCTCCTTTCATTCAGTCAGTAGCTTCAATCATTTCTGGACGTTTTTCAATGGCAAAAATCAATGAATATTGTAAATGCACAAACAGTAATTTCTCCGCATTGCGAGGTGCAATTCTGAAATTTTTTGCTTTTTCCTGCTCCTCTTAGCATGATAAAGAAGATTCAAAGAGAGTGAGATGCCAGCTCCTTTCATTCAGTCAGTAGCTTCAATCATTTCTGGTATATGAATAACATGATGTTTTTCAATGGCAAAAATCAATGAATATTGTAAATGCACAAACAGTAATTTCTCCGCATTGCAAGGTGCAATTCTGAAATTTTTTGCTTTTTCCTGCTCCTCTTAGCATGATAAAGAAGATTCAAAGAGAGTGAGATGCCAGCTCCTTTCATTCAGTCAGTAGCTTCAATCATTTCTGGTATATGAATAACATGATGTTTTTCAATGGCAAAAATCAATGAATATTGTAAATGCACAAACAGTAATTTATTCGCATTGCAAGGTGCAATTCTGAAATTTTTTGCTTTTTCCTGCTCCTCTTAGCATGATAAAGAAGATTCAAAGAGAGTGAGATGCCAGCTCCTTTCATTCAGTCAGTAGCTTCAAACATTTCTGGTATATGAATAACATGGTTTTTCAATGGCAAAAATCAATGAATATTGTAAATGCACAAAGAGTAATTTCTCCGCATTGCAAGGTGCAATTCTGAAATTTTTTGCCTTTTCCTGCTCCTCTTAGCATGATAAAGAAGATTCAAAGAGAGTGAGATGCCAGCTCCTTTCATTCAGTCAGTAGCTTCAATCATTTCTGGACGTTTTTCAATGGCAAAAATCAATGAATATTGTAAATGCACAAACAGTAATTTCTCCGCATTGCAAGGTGCAATTCTGAAATTTTTTGCTTTTTCCTGCTCCTCTTAGCATGATAAAGAAGATTCAAAGAGAGTGAGATGCCAGCTCCTTTCATTCAGTCAGTAGCTTCAAACATTTCTGGTATATGAATAACATGATGTTTTTCAATGGCAAAAATCAATGAATATTGTAAATGCACAAACAGTAATTTCTCCGCATTGCAAGGTGCAATTCTGAAATTTTTTGCTTTTTCCTGCTCCTCTTAGCATGATAAAGAAGATTCAAAGAGAGTGAGATGCCAGCTCCTTTCATTCAGTCAGTAGCTTCAATCATTTCTGGACGTTTTTCAATGGCAAAAATCAATGAATATTGTAAATGCACAAACAGTAATTTCTCCGCATTGCAAGGTGCAATTCTGAAATTTTTTGCTTTTTCCTGCTCCTCTTAGCATGATAAAGAAGATTCAAAGATAGTGAGATGCCAGCTCCTTTCATTCAGTCAGTAGCTTCAATCATTTCTGGTATATGAATAACATGATGTTTTTCAATGGCAAAAATCAATGAATATTGTAAATGCACAAACAGTAATTTCTCCGCATTGCAAGGTGCAATTCTGAAATTTTTTGCTTTTTCCTGCTCCTCTTAGCATGATAAAGAAGATTCAAAGAGAGTGAGATGCCAGCTCCTTTCATTCAGTCAGTAGCTTCAATCATTTCTGGACGTTTTTCAATGGCAAAAATCAATGAATATTGTAAATGCACAAACAGTAATTTCTCCGCATTGCAAGGTGCAATTCTGAAATTTTTTGCTTTTTCCTGCTCCTTTTAGCATGATAAAGAAGATTCAAAGAGAGTGACATGCCAGCTCCTTTCATTCAGTCAGTAGCTTCAAACATTTCTGGTATATGAATAACATGATGTTTTTCAATGGCAAAAATCAATGAATATTGTAAATGCACAAACAGTAATTTCTCCGCATTGCAAGGAGCAATTCTGAAATTTTTTGCATTTTCCTGCTCCTCTTGGCATGATAAAGAAGATTCAACGAGAGTGAGATGCCAGCTCCTTTCATTCAGTCAGTAGCTTCAATCATTTCTGGACGTTTTTCAATGGCAAAAATCAATGAATATTGTAAATGCACAAACAGTAATTTCTCCGCATTGCAAGGTGCAATTCTGAAATTTTTTGCTTTTTCCTGCTCCTCTTAGCATGATAAAGAAGATTCAAAGAGAGTGAGATGCCAGCTCCTTTCATTCAGTCAGTAGCTTCAAACATTTCTGGACATTTTTCAATGGCAAAAATCAATGAATATTGTAAATGCACAAACAGTAATTTCTCCGCATTGCAAGGTGCAATTCTGAAATTTTTTGCTTTTTCCTGCTCCTCTTAGCATGATAAAGAAGATTCAAAGAGAGTGAGATGCCAGCTCCTTTCATTCAGTCAGTAGCTTCAATCATTTCTGGTATATGAATAACATGATGTTTAACAATGGCAAAAATCAATGAATATTGTAAATGCACAAACAGTAATTTCTCCGCATTGCAAGGTGCAATTCTGAAATTTTTTGCTTTTTCCTGCTCCTCTTAGCATGATAAAGAAGATTCAAAGAGAGTGAGATGCCAGCTCCTTTCATTCAGTCAGTAGCTTCAATCATTTCTGGATGTTTTTCAATGGCAAAAATCAATGAATATTGTAAATGCACAAACAGTAATTTCTCCGCATTGCAAGGTGCAATTCTGAAATTTTTTGCTTTTTCCTGCTCCTCTTAGCATGATAAAGAAGATTCAAAGAGAGTGAGATGCCAGCTCCTTTCATTCAGTCAGTAGCTTCAATCATTTCTGGACGTTTTTCAACGGCAAAAATCAATGAATATTGTAAATGCACAAACAGTAATTTCTCCGCATTGCAAGGTGCAATTCTGAAATTTTTTGCTTTTTCCTGCTCCTCTTAGCATGATAAAGAAGATTCAAAGAGAGTGAGATGCCAGCTCCTTTCATTCAGTCAGTAGCTTCAATCATTTCTGGACGTTTTTCAATGGCAAAAATCAATGAATATTGTAAATGCACAAACAGTAATTTCTCCGCATTGCAAGGTGCAATTCTGAAATTTTTTGCTTTTTCCTGCTCCTCTTAGCATGATAAAGAAGATTCAAACAGAGTGAGATGCCAGCTCCTTTCATTCAGTCAGTAGCTTCAATCATTTCTGGACGTTTTTCAATGGCAAAAATCAATGAATATTGTAAATGCACAAACAGTAATTTCTCCGTATTGCAAGGTGCAATTCTGAAATTTTTTGCTTTTTCCTGCTCCTCTTAGCATGATAAAGAAGATTCAAAGAGAGTGAGATGCCAGCTCCTTTCATTCAGTCAGTAGCTTCAATCATTTCTGGACGTTTTTCAATGGCAAAATCAATGAATATTGTAAATGCACAAGCAGTAATTTCTCCGCATTGCAAGGTGCAATTCTGAAATTTTTTGCTTTTTCCTGCTCCTCTTAGCATGATAAAGAAGATTCAAAGAGACTGAGATGCCAGCTCCTTTCATTCAGTCAGTAGCTTCAATCATTTCTGGACGTTTTTCAATGGCAAAAATCAATGAATATTGTAAATGCACAAACAGTAATTTCTCCGCATTGCAAGGTGCAATTCTGAAATTTTTTACTTTTTCCTGCTCCTCTTAGCATGAAAAAGAAGATTCAAAGAGAGTGAGATGCCAGCTCCTTTCATTCAGTCAGTAGCTTCAATCATTTCTGGTATATGAATAACATGATGTTTTTCAATGGCAAAAATCAATGAATATTGTAAATGCACAAACAGTAATTTCTCCGCATTGCAAGGTGCAATTCTGAAATTTTTTGCTTTTTCCTGCTCCTCTTAGCATGATAAAGAAGATTCAAAGAGAGTGAGATGCCAGCTCCTTTAATTCAGTCAGTAGCTTCAATCATTTCTGGACGTTTTTCAATGGCAAAAATCAATGAATATTGTAAATGCACAAACAGTAATTTCTCCGCATTGCAAGGTGCAATTCTGAAATTTTTTGCTTTTTCCTGCTCCTCTTAGCATGATAAAGAAGATTCAAAGAGAGTGAGATGCCAGCTCCTTTCATTCAGTCAGTAGCTTCAATCATTTCTGGTATATGAATAACATGATGTTTTTCAATGGCAAAAATCAATGAATATTGTAAATGCACAAACAGTAATTTCTCCGCATTGCAAGGTGCAATTCTGAAATTTTTTGCTTTTTCCTGCTCCTCTTAGCATGATAAAGAAGATTCAAAGAGAGTGAGATGCCAGCTCCTTTCATTCAGTCAGTAGCTTCAAACATTTCTGGACGTTTTTCAATGGCAAAAATCAATGAATATTGTAAATGCACAAACAGTAATTTCTCCGCATTGCAAGGTGCAATTCTGAAATTTTTTGCTTTTTCCTGCTCCTCTTAGCATGATAAAGAAGATTCAAAGAGAGTGAGATGCCAGCTCCTTTCATTCAGTCAGTAGCTTCAATCATTTCTGGTATATGAATAACATGATGTTTAACAATGGCAAAAATCAATGAATATTGTAAATGCACAAACAGTAATTTCTCCGCATTGCAAGGTGCAATTCTGAAATTTTTTGCTTTTTTCCTGCTCCTCTTAGCATGATAAAGAAGATTCAAAGAGAGTGAGATGCCAGCTCCTTTCATTCAGTCAGTAGCTTCAATCATTTCTGGATGTTTTTCAATGGCAAAAATCAATGAATATTGTAAATGCACAAACAGTAATTTCTCCGCATTGCAAGGTGCAATTCTGAAATTTTTTGCTTTTTCCTGCTCCTCTTAGCATGATAAAGAAGATTCAAAGAGAGTGAGATGCCAGCTCCTTTCATTCAGTCAGTAGCTTCAATCATTTCTGGACGTTTTTCAACGGCAACAATCAATGAATATTGTAAATGCACAAACAGTAATTTCTCCGCATTGCAAGGTGCAATTCTGAAATTTTTTGCTTTTTCCTGCTCCTCTTAGCATGATAAAGAAGATTCAAAGAGAGTGAGATGCCAGCTCCTTTCATTCAGTCAGTAGCTTCAATCATTTCTGGACGTTTTTCAATGGCAAAAATCAATGAATATTGTAAATGCACAAACAGTAATTTCTCCGCATTGCAAGGTGCAATTCTGAAATTTTTTGCTTTTTCCTGCTCCTCTTAGCATGATAAAGAAGATTCAAAGAGAGTGAGATGCCAGCTCCTTTCATTCAGTCAGTAGCTTCAATCATTTCTGGACGTTTTTCAATGGCAAAAATCAATGAATATTGTAAATGCACAAACAGTAATTTCTCCGCATTGCAAGGTGCAATTCTGAAATTTTTTGCTTTTTCCTGCTCCTCTTAGCATGATAAAGAAGATTCAAAGAGAGTGAGATGCCAGCTCCTTTCATTCAGTCGGTAGGTTCAATCATTTCTGGACGTTTTTCAATGGCAAAAATCAATGAATATTGTAAATGCACAAACAGTAATTTCTCCGCATTGCAAGGTGCAATTCTGAAATTTTTTGCTTTTTCCTGCTCCTCTTAGCATGATAAAGAAGATTCAAGAGTGAGATGCCAGCTCCTTTCATTCAGTCAGTAGCTTCAATCATTTCTGGACGTTTTTAAATGGCAAAAATCAATGAATATTGTAAATGCACAAACAGTAATTTCTCCGCATTGCAAGGTGCAATTCTGAAATTTTTTGCTTTTTCCTGCTCCTCTTAGCATGATAAAGAAGATTCAAAGAGAGTGAGATGCCAGCTCCTTTCATTCAGTCAGTAGCTTCAATCATTTCTGGACGTTTTTCAATGGCAAAAATCAATGTACATTGTAAATGCACAAACAGTAATTTCTCCGCATTGCAAGGTGCAATTCTGAAATTTTTTGCTTTTTCCTGCTCCTCTTAGCATGATAAAGAAGATTCAAAGAGAGTGAGATGCCAGCTCCTTTCATTCAGTCAGTAGCTTCAATCATTTCTGGACGTTTTTCAATGGCAAAAATCAATGTATATTGTAAATGCACAAACAGTAATTTCTCCGCATTGCAAGGTGCAATTCTGAAATTTTTTGCTTTTTCCTGCTCCTCTTAGCATGATAAAGAAGATTCAAAGAGAGTGAGATGCCAGCTCCTTTCATTCAGTCAGTAGCTTCAATCATTTCTGGACGTTTTTCAATGGCAAAAATCAATGAATATTGTAAATGCACAAACAGTAATTTCTCCGCATTGCGAGGTGCAATTCTGAAATTTTTTGCTTTTTCCTGCTCCTCTTAGCATGATAAAGAAGATTCAAAGAGAGTGAGATGCCAGCTCCTTTCATTCAGTCAGTAGCTTCAATCATTTCTGGTATATGAATAACATGATGTTTTTCAATGGCAAAAATCAATGAATATTGTAAATGCACAAACAGTAATTTCTCCGCATTGCAAGGTGCAATTCTGAAATTTTTTGCTTTTTCCTGCTCCTCTTAGCATGATAAAGAAGATTCAAAGAGAGTGAGATGCCAGCTCCTTTCATTCAGTCAGTAGTTTCAATCATTTCTGGTATATGAATAACATGATGTTTTTCAATGGCAAAAATCAATGAATATTGTAAATGCACAAACAGTAATTTATTCGCATTGCAAGGTGCAATTCTGAAATTTTTTGCTTTTTCCTGCTCCTCTTAGCATGATAAAGAAGATTCAAAGAGAGTGAGATGCCAGCTCCTTTCATTCAGTCAGTAGCTTCTAACATTTCTGGTATATGAATAACATGATGTTTTTCAATGGCAAAAATCAATGAATATTGTAAATGCACAAAGAGTAATTTCTCCGCATTGCAAGGTGCAATTCTGAAATTTTTTGCCTTTTTCTGCTCCTCTTAGCATGATAAAGAAGATTCAAAGAGAGTGAGATGCCAGCTCCTTTCATTCAGTCAGTAGCTTCAATCATTTCTGGACGTTTTTCAATGGCAAAAATCAATGAATATTGTAAATGCACAAACAGTAATTTCTCCGCATTGCAAGGTGCAATTCTGAAATTTTTTGCTTTTTCCTGCTCCTCTTAGCATGATAAAGAAGATTCAAAGAGAGTGAGATGCCAGCTCCTTTCATTCAGTCAGTAGCTTCAAACATTTCTGGTATATGAATAACATGATGTTTTTCAATGGCAAAAATCAATGAATATTGTAAATGCACAAACAGTAATTTCTCCGCATTGCAAGGTGCAATTCTGAAATTTTTTGCTTTTTCCTGCTCCTCTTAGCATGATAAAGAAGATTCAAAGAGAGTGAGATGCCAGCTCCTTTCATTCAGTCAGTAGCTTCAATCATTTCTGGACGTTTTTCAATGGCAAAAATCAATGAATATTGTAAATGCACAAACAGTAATTTCTCCGCATTGCAAGGTGCAATTCTGAAATTTTTTGCTTTTTCCTGCTCCTCTTAGCATGATAAAGAAGATTCAAAGAGAGTGAGATGCCAGCTCCTTTCATTCAGTCAGTAGCTTCAATCATTTCTGGTATATGAATAACATGATGTTTTTCAATGGCAAAAATCAATGAATATTGTAAATGCACAAACAGTAATTTCTCCGCATTGCAAGGTGCAATTCTGAAATTTTTTGCTTTTTCCTGCTCCTCTTAGCATGATAAAGAAGATTCAAAGAGAGTGAGATGCCAGCTCCTTTCATTCAGTCAGTAGCTTCAATCATTTCTGGACGTTTTTCAATGGCAAAAATCAATGAATATTGTAAATGCACAAACAGTAATTTCTCCGCATTGCAAGGTGCAATTCTGAAATTTTTTGCTTTTTCCTGCTCCTTTTAGCATGATAAAGAAGATTCAAAGAGAGTGACATGCCAGCTCCTTTCATTCAGTCAGTAGCTTCAAACATTTCTGGTATATGAATAACATGATGTTTTTCAATGGCAAAAATCAATGAATATTGTAAATGCACAAACAGTAATTTCTCCGCATTGCAAGGAGCAATTCTGAAATTTTTTGCATTTTCCTGCTCCTCTTAGCATGATAAAGAAGATTCAAAGAGAGTGAGATGCCAGCTCCTTTCATTCAGTCAGTAGCTTCAATCATTTCTGGACGTTTTTCAATGGCAAAAATCAATGAATATTGTAAATGCACAAACAGTAATTTCTCCGCATTGCAAGGTGCAATTCTGAAATTTTTTGCTTTTTCCTGCTCCTCTTAGCATGATAAAGAAGATTCAAAGAGAGTGAGATGCCAGCTCCTTTCATTCAGTCAGTAGCTTCAAACATTTCTGGACATTTTTCAATGGCAAAAATCAATGAATATTGTAAATGCACAAACAGTAATTTCTCCGCATTGCAAGGTGCAATTCTGAAATTTTTTGCTTTTTCCTGCTCCTCTTAGCATGATAAAGAAGATTCAAAGAGAGTGAGATGCCAGCTCCTTTCATTCAGTCAGCAGCTTCAATCATTTCTGGTATATGAATAACATGATGTTTAACAATGGCAAAAATCAATGAATATTGTAAATGCACAAACAGTAATTTCTCCGCATTGCAAGGTGCAATTCTGAAATTTTTTGCTTTTTCCTGCTCCTCTTAGCATGATAAAGAAGATTCAAAGAGAGTGAGATGCCAGCTCCTTTCATTCAGTCAGTAGCTTCAATCATTTCTGGATGTTTTTCAATGGCAAAAATCAATGAATATTGTAAATGCACAAACAGTAATTTCTCCGCATTGCAAGGTGCAATTCTGAAATTTTTTGCTTTTTCCTGCTCCTCTTAGCATGATAAAGAAGATTCAAAGAGAGTGAGATGCCAGCTCCTTTCATTCAGTCAGTAGCTTCAATCATTTCTGGACGTTTTTCAACGGCAAAAATCAATGAATATTGTAAATGCACAAACAGTAATTTCTCCGCATTGCAAGGTGCAATTCTGAAATTTTTTGCTTTTTCCTGCTCCTCTTAGCATGATAAAGAAGATTCAAAGAGAGTGAGATGCCAGCTCCTTTCATTCAGTCAGTAGCTTCAATCATTTCTGGACGTTTTTCAATGGCAAAAATCAATGAATATTGTAAATGCACAAACAGTAATTTCTCCGCATTGCAAGGTGCAATTCTGAAATTTTTTGCTTTTTCCTGCTCCTCTTAGCATGATAAAGAAGATTCAAACAGAGTGAGATGCCAGCTCCTTTCATTCAGTCAGTAGCTTCAATCATTTCTGGACGTTTTTCAATGGCAAAAATCAATGAATATTGTAAATGCACAAACAGTAATTTCTCCGTATTGCAAGGTGCAATTCTGAAATTTTTTGCTTTTTCCTGCTCCTCTTAGCATGATAAAGAAGATTCAAAGAGAGTGAGATGCCAGCTCCTTTCATTCAGTCAGTAGCTTCAATCATTTCTGGACGTTTTTCAATGGCAAAAATCAATGAATATTGTAAATGCACAAGCAGTAATTTCTCCGCATTGCAAGGTGCAATTCTGAAATTTTTTGCTTTTTCCTGCTCCTCTTAGCATGATAAAGAAGATTCAAAGAGACTGAGATGCCAGCTCCTTTCATTCAGTCAGTAGCTTCAATCATTTCTGGACGTTTTTCAATGGCAAAAATCAATGAATATTGTAAATGCACAAACAGTAATTTCTCCGCATTGCAAGGTGCAATTCTGAAATTTTTTACTTTTTCCTGCTCCTCTTAGCATGAAAAAGAAGATTCAAAGAGAGTGAGATGCCAGCTCCTTTCATTCAGTCAGTAGCTTCAATCATTTCTGGTATATGAATAACATGATGTTTTTCAATGGCAAAAATCAATGAATATTGTAAATGCACAAACAGTAATTTCTCCGCATTGCAAGGTGCAATTCTGAAATTTTTTGCTTTTTCCTGCTCCTCTTAGCATGATAAAGAAGATTCAAAGAGAGTGAGATGCCAGCTCCTTTAATTCAGTCAGTAGCTTCAATCATTTCTGGACGTTTTTCAATGGCAAAAATCAATGAATATTGTAAATGCACAAACAGTAATTTCTCCGCATTGCAAGGTGCAATTCTGAAATTTTTTGCTTTTTCCTGCTCCTCTTAGCATGATAAAGAAGATTCAAAGAGAGTGAGATGCCAGCTCCTTTCATTCAGTCAGTAGCTTCAATCATTTCTGGTATATGAATAACATGATGTTTTTCAATGGCAAAAATCAATGAATATTGTAAATGCACAAACAGTAATTTCTCTGCATTGCAAGGTGCAATTCTGAAATTTTTTGCTTTTTCCTGCTCCTCTTAGCATGATAAAGAAGATTCAAAGAGAGTGAGATGCCAGCTCCTTTCATTCAGTCAGTAGCTTCAAACATTTCTGGACGTTTTTCAATGGCAAAAATCAATGAATATTGTAAATGCACAAACAGTAATTTCTCCGCATTGCAAGGTGCAATTCTGAAATTTTTTGCTTTTTCCTGCTCCTCTTAGCATGATAAAGAAGATTCAAAGAGAGTGAGATGCCAGCTCCTTTCATTCAGTCAGTAGCTTCAATCATTTCTGGTATATGAATAACATGATGTTTAACAATGGCAAAAATCAATGAATATTGTAAATGCACAAACAGTAATTTCTCCGCATTGCAAGGTGCAATTCTGAAATTTTTTGCTTTTTCCTGCTCCTCTTAGCATGATAAAGAAGATTCAAAGAGAGTGAGATGCCAGCTCCTTTCATTCAGTCAGTAGCTTCAATCATTTCTGGATGTTTTTCAATGGCAAAAATCAATGAATATTGTAAATGCACAAACAGTAATTTCTCCGCATTGCAAGGTGCAATTCTGAAATTTTTTGCTTTTTCCTGCTCCTCTTAGCATGATAAAGAAGATTCAAAGAGAGTGAGATGCCAGCTCCTTTCATTCAGTCAGTAGCTTCAATCATTTCTGGACGTTTTTCAACGGCAAAAATCAATGAATATTGTAAATGCACAAACAGTAATTTCTCCGCATTGCAAGGTGCAATTCTGAAATTTTTTGCTTTTTCCTGCTCCTCTTAGCATGATAAAGAAGATTCAAAGAGAGTGAGATGCCAGCTCCTTTCATTCAGTCAGTAGCTTCAATCATTTCTGGACGTTTTTCAATGGCAAAAATCAATGAATATTGTAAATGCACAAACAGTAATTTCTCCGCATTGCAAGGTGCAATTCTGAAATTTTTTGCTTTATCCTGCTCCTCTTAGCATGATAAAGAAGATTCAAAGAGAGTGAGATGCCAGCTCCTTTCATTCAGTCAGTAGCTTCAATCATTTCTGGACGTTTTTCAATGGCAAAAATCAATGAATATTGTAAATGCACAAACAGTAATTTCTCCGCATTGCAAGGTGCAATTCTGAAATTTTTTGCTTTTTCCTGCTCCTCTTAGCATGATAAAGAAGATTCAAAGAGAGTGAGATGCCAGCTCCTTTCATTCAGTCGGTAGGTTCAATCATTTCTGGACGTTTTTCAATGGCAAAAATCAATGAATATTGTAAATGCACAAACAGTAATTTCTCCGCATTGCAAGGTGCAATTCTGAAATTTTTTGCTTTTTCCTGCTCCTCTTAGCATGATAAAGAAGATTCAAGAGTGAGATGCCAGCTCCTTTCATTCAGTCAGTAGCTTCAATCATTTCTGGACGTTTTTCAATGGCAAAAATCAATGAATATTGTAAATGCACAAACAGTAATTTCTCCGCATTGCAAGGTGCAATTCTGAAATTTTTTGCTTTTTCCTGCTCCTCTTAGCATGATAAAGAAGATTCAAAGAGAGTGAGATGCCAGCTCCTTTCATTCAGTCAGTAGCTTCAATCATTTCTGGACGTTTTTCAATGGCAAAAATCAATGTATATTGTAAATGCACAAACAGTAATTTCTCCGCATTGCAAGGTGCAATTCTGAAATTTTTTGCTTTTTCCTGCTCCTCTTAGCATGATAAAGAAGATTCAAAGAGAGTGAGATGCCAGCTCCTTTCATTCAGTCAGTAGCTTCAATCATTTCTGGACGTTTTTCAATGGCAAAAATCAATGTATATTGTAAATGCACAAACAGTAATTTCTCCGCATTGCAAGGTGCAATTCTGAAATTTTTTGCTTTTTCCTGCTCCTCTTAGCATGATAAAGAAGATTCAAAGAGAGTGAGATGCCAGCTCCTTTCATTCAGTCAGTAGCTTCAATCATTTCTGGACGTTTTTCAATGGCAAAAATCAATGAATATTGTAAATGCACAAACAGTAATTTCTCCGCATTGCGAGGTGCAATTCTGAAATTTTTTGCTTTTTCCTGCTCCTCTTAGCATGATAAAGAAGATTCAAAGAGAGTGAGATGCCAGCTCCTTTCATTCAGTCAGTAGCTTCAATCATTTCTGGTATATGAATAACATGATGTTTTTCAATGGCAAAAATCAATGAATATTGTAAATGCACAAACAGTAATTTCTCCGCATTGCAAGGTGCAATTCTGAAATTTTTTGCTTTTTCCTGCTCCTCTTAGCATGATAAAGAAGATTCAAAGAGAGTGAGATGCCAGCTCCTTTCATTCAGTCAGTAGTTTCAATCATTTCTGGTATATGAATAACATGATGTTTTTCAATGGCAAAAATCAATGAATATTGTAAATGCACAAACAGTAATTTATTCGCATTGCAAGGTGCAATTCTGAAATTTTTTGCTTTTTCCTGCTCCTCTTAGCATGATAAAGAAGATTCAAAGAGAGTGAGATGCCAGCTCCTTTCATTCAGTCAGTAGCTTCTAACATTTCTGGTATATGAATAACATGATGTTTTTCAATGGCAAAAATCAATGAATATTGTAAATGCACAAAGAGTAATTTCTCCGCATTGCAAGGTGCAATTCTGAAATTTTTTGCCTTTTCCTGCTCCTCTTAGCATGATAAAGAAGATTCAAAGAGAGTGAGATGCCAGCTCCTTTCATTCAGTCAGTAGCTTCAATCATTTCTGGACGTTTTTCAATGGCAAAAATCAATGAATATTGTAAATGCACAAACAGTAATTTCTCCGCATTGCAAGGTGCAATTCTGAAATTTTTTGCTTTTTCCTGCTCCTCTTAGCATGATAAAGAAGATTCAAAGAGAGTGAGATGCCAGCTCCTTTCATTCAGTCAGTAGCTTCAAACATTTCTGGTATATGAATAACATGATGTTTTTCAATGGCAAAAATCAATGAATATTGTAAATGCACAAACAGTAATTTCTCCGCATTGCAAGGTGCAATTCTGAAATTTTTTGCTTTTTCCTGCTCCTCTTAGCATGATAAAGAAGATTCAAAGAGAGTGAGATGCCAGCTCCTTTCATTCAGTCAGTAGCTTCAATCATTTCTGGACGTTTTTCAATGGCAAAAATCAATGAATATTGTAAATGCACAAACAGTAATTTCTCCGCATTGCAAGGTGCAATTCTGAAATTTTTTGCTTTTTCCTGCTCCTCTTAGCATGATAAAGAAGATTCAAAGAGAGTGAGATGCCAGCTCCTTTCATTCAGTCAGTAGCTTCAATCATTTCTGGACGTTTTTCAATGGCAAAAATCAATGAATATTGTAAATGCACAAACAGTAATTTCTCCGCATTGCAAGGTGCAATTCTGAAATTTTTTGCTTTTTCCTGCTCCTCTTAGCATGATAAAGAAGATTCAAAGAGAGTGAGATGCCAGCTCCTTTCATTCAGTCAGTAGCTTCAATCATTTCTGGACGTTTTTCAATGGCAAAAATCAATGAATATTGTAAATGCACAAACAGTAATTTCTCCGCATTGCAAGGTGCAATTCTGAAATTTTTTGCTTTTTCTGCTCCTCTTAGCATGATAAAGAAGATTCAAAGAGAGTGAGATGCCAGCTTCTTTCATTCAGTCAGTAGCTTCAAACATTTCTGGGATATGAATAACATGATGTTTTTCAATGGCAAAAATTAATGAATATTGTAAATGCACAAACAGTAATTTCTCCGCATTGCAAGGTGCAATTCTGAAATTTTTTGCTTTTTCCTGCTCCTCTTAGCATGATAAAGAAGATTCAAAGAGAGTGAGATGCCAGCTCCTTTCATTCAGTCAGTAGCTTCAATCATTTCTGGACGTTTTTCAATGGCAAAAATCAATGAATATTGTAAATGCACAAACAGTAATTTCTCCGCATTGCAAGGTGCAATTCTGAAATTTTTTGCTTTTTCCTGCTCCTCTTAGCATGATAAAGAAGATTCAAAGAGAGTGAGATGCCAGCTCCTTTCATTCAGTCAGTAGCTTCAATCATTTCTGGACGTTTTTCAATGGCAAAAATCAATGAATATTGTAAATGCACAAACAGTAATTTCTCCGCATTGCAAGGTGCAATTCTGAAATTTTTTGCTTTTTCCTGCTCCTCTTAGCATGATAAAGAAGATTCAAAGAGAGTGAGATGCCAGCTCCTTTCATTCAGTCAGTAGCTTCAATCATTTCTGGTATATGAATAACATGATGTTTTTCAATGGCAAAAATCAATGAATATTGTAAATGCACAAACAGTAATTTCTCCGCATTGCAAGTTGCAATTCTGAAATTTTTTGCTTTTTCCTGCTCCTCTTAGCATGATAAAGAAGATTCAAAGAGAGTGAGATTCCAGCTCCTTTCATTCAGTCAGTAGCTTCAATCATTTCTGGACGTTTTTCAATGGCAAAAATCAATGAATATTGTAAATGCACAAACAGTAATTTCTCCGCATTGCAAGGTGCAATTCTGAAATTTTTTGCTTTTTCCTGCTCCTCTTAGCATGATAAAGAAGATTCAAAGAGAGTGAGATGCCAGCTCCTTTCATTCAGTCAGTAGCTTCAATCATTTCTGGACGTTTTTCAATGGCAAAAATCAATGAATATTGTAAATGCACAAACAGTAATTTCTCCGCATTGCAAGATGCAATTCTGAAATTTTTTGCTTTTTCCTGCTCCTCTTAGCATGATAAAAAAGATTCAAAGAGAGTGAGATGCCAGCTCCTTTCATTCAGTCAGTAGCTTCAATCATTTCTGGACGTTTTTCAATGGCAAAAATCAATGAATATTGTAAATGCACAAACAGTAATTTCTCCGCATTGCAAGGTGCAATTCTGAAATTTTTTGCTTTTTCCTGCTCCTCTTAGCATGATAAAGAAGATTCAAAGAGAGTGAGATGCCAGCTCCTTTCATTCAGTCAGTAGCTTCAATCATTTCTGGACGTTTTTCAATGGCAAAAATCAATGAATATTGTAAATGCACAAACAGTAATTTCTCCGCATTGCAAGGTGCAATTCTGAAATTTTTTGCTTTTTCCTGCTCCTCTTAGCATGATAAAGAAGATTCAAAGAGAGTGAGATGCCAGCTCCTTTCATTCAGTCAGTAGCTTCAGTCATTTCTGGACGTTTTTCAATGGCAAAAATCAATGAATATTGTAAATGCACAAACAGTAATTTCTCCGCATTGCAAGGTGCAATTCTGAAATTTTTTGCTTTTTCCTGCTCCTCTTAGCATGATAAAGAAGATTCAAAGAGAGTGAGATGCCAGCTCCTTTCATTCAGTCAGTAGCTTCAAACATTTCTGGTATAAACATTTCTGGACGTTTTTCAATGGCAAAAATCAATGAATATTGTAAATGCACAAACAGTAATATCTCCACATTGCAAGGTGCAATTCTGAAATTTTTTGCTTTTTCCTGCTAATCCTAGCATGATAAAGAAGATTCAAATAGAGTGAGATGCCAGCTCCTTTCATTCAGTCAGTAGCTTCAAACATTTCTGGACGTTTTTCAATGGCAAAATTCAATGAATATTGTAAATGCACAAACAGTAATATCTCCACATTGCCAGGTGCAATTCTGAAATTTTTTGCTTTTTCCTGCTAATCCTAGCATGATAAAGAAGATTCAAAGAGAGTGAGATGCCAGCTCCTTTCATTCAGTCAGTAGCTTCAATCATTTCTGGACGTTTTTCAATGGCAAAAATCAATGAATATTGTAAATGCACAAACAGTAATTTCTCCGCATTGCAAGGTGCAATTCTGAAATTTTTTGCTTTTTCCTGCTCCTCTTAGCATGATAAAGAAGATTCAAAGAGAGTGAGATGCCAGCTCCTTTCATTCAGTCAGTAGCTTCAATCATTTCTGGACGTTTTTCAATGGCAAAAATCAATGAATATTGTAAATGCACAAACAGTAATTTCTCCGCATTGCAAGGTGCAATTCTGAAATTTTTTGCTTTTTCCTGCTCCTCTTAGCATGATAAAGAAGATTCAAAGAGAGTGAGATGCCAGCTCCTTTCATTCAGTCAGTAGCTTCAATCATTTCTGGTATATGAATAACATGATGTTTTTCAATGGCAAAAATCAATGAATATTGTAAATGCACAAACAGTAATTTCTCCGCATTGCAAGGTGCAATTCTGAAATTTTTTGCTTTTTCCTGCTCCTCTTAGCATGATAAAGAAGATTCAAAGAGAGTGAGATGCCAGCTCCTTTCATTCAGTCAGTAGCTTCAATAATTTCTGGACGTTTTTCAATGGCAAAAATCAATGAATATTGTAAATGCACAAACAGTAATTTCTCCGCATTGCAAGATGCAATTCTGAAATTTTTTTCTTTTTCCTGCTCCTCTTAGCATGATAAAGAAGATTCAAAGAGAGTGAGATGCCAGCTCCTTTCATTCAGTCAGTAGCTTCAGTCATTTCTGGACGTTTTTCAATGCAAAAATCAATGAATATTGTAAATGCACAAACAGTAATTTCTCCGCATTGCAAGGTGCAATTCTGAATTTTTTTGCTTTTTCCTGCTCCTCAGCATGATAAAGAAGATTCAAAGAGAGTGAGATGCCAGCTCCTTTCATTCAGTCAGTAGCTTCAATCATTTCTGGTATATGAATAACATGATGTTTTTCAATGGCAAAAATCAATGAATATTGTAAATGCACAAACAGTAATTTCTCCGCATTGCAAGGTGCAATTCTGAAATTTTTTGCTTTTTCCTGCTCCTCTTAGCATGATAAAGAAGATTCAAAGAGAGTGAGATGCCAGCTCCTTTCATTCAGTCAGTAGCTTCAATCATTTCTGGATGTTTTTCAATGGCAAAAATCAATGAATATTGTAAATGCACAAACAGTAATTTCTCCGCATTGCAAGGTGCAATTCTGAAATTTCTTGCATTTTCCTGCTCCTCTTAGCATGATAATAAGATTCAAAGAGAATGAGATGCCAGCTCCTTTCATTCAGTCAGTAGCTTCAATCATTTCTGGACGTTTTTCAATGGCAAAAATCAATGAATATTGTAAATGCACAAACAGTAATTTCTCCGCATTGCAAGGTGCAATTCTGAAATTTTTTGCTTTTTCCTGCTCCTCTTAGCATGATAAAGAAGATTCAAAGAGAGTGAGATGCCAGCTCCTTTCATTCAGTCAGTAGCTTCAAACATTTCTGGTATATGAATAACATGATGTTTTTCAATGGCAAAAATCAATGAATATTGTAAATGCACAAACAGTAATTTCTCCGCATTGCAAGGTGCAATTCTGAAATTTTTTGCTTTTTCCTGCTCCTCTTAGCATGATAAAGAAGATTCAAAGAGAGTGAGATGCCAGCTCCTTTCATTCAGTCAGTAGCTTCAATCATTTCTGGACGTTTTTCAATGGCAAAAATCAATGAATATTGTAAATGCACAAACAGTAATTTCTCCGCATTGCAAGGTGCAATTCTGAAATTTTTTGCTTTTTCCTGCTCCTCTTAGCATGATAAAGAAGATTCAAAGAGAGTGAGATGCCAGCTTCTTTCATTCAGTCAGTAGCTTCAAACATTTCTGGGATATGAATAACATGATGTTTTTCAATGGCAAAAATTAATGAATATTGTAAATGCACAAACAGTAATTTCTCCGCATTGCAAGTTGCAATTCTGAAATTTTTTGCTTTTTCCTGCTCCTCTTAGCATGATAAAGAAGATTCAAAGAGAGTGAGATGCCAGCTCCTTTCATTCAGTCAGTAGCTTCAATCATTTCTGGACGTTTTTCAATGGCAAAAATCAATGAATATTGTAAATGCACAAACAGTAATTTCTCCGCATTGCAAGGTGCAATTCTGAAATTTTTTGCTTTTTCCTGCTCCTCTTAGCATGATAAAGATTCAAAGAGAGTGAGATGCCAGCTCCTTTCATTCAGTCAGTAGCTTCAATCATTTCTGGACGTTTTTCAATGGCAAAAATCAATGAATATTGTAAATGCACAAACAGTAATTTCTCCGCATTGCAAGGTGCAATTCTGAAATTTTTTGCTTTTTCCTGCTCCTCTTAGCATGATAAAGAAGATTCAAAGAGAGTGAGATGCCAGCTCCTTTCATTCAGTCAGTAGCTTCAATCATTTCTGGTATATGAATAACATGATGTTTTTCAATGGCAAAAATCAATGAATATTGTAAATGCACAAACAGTAATTTCTCCGCATTGCAAGTTGCAATTCTGAAATTTTTTGCTTTTTCCTGCTCCTCTTAGCATGATAAAGAAGATTCAAAGAGAGTGAGATTCCAGCTCCTTTCATTCAGTCAGTAGCTTCAATCATTTCTGGACGTTTTTCAATGGCAAAAATCAATGAATATTGTAAATGCACAAACAGTAATTTCTCCGCATTGCAAGGTGCAATTCTGAAATTTTTTGCTTTTTCCTGCTCCTCTTAGCATGATAAAGAAGATTCAAAGAGAGTGAGATGCCAGCTCCTTTCATTCAGTCAGTAGCTTCAGTCATTTCTGGACGTTTTTCAATGGCAAAAATCAATGAATATTGTAAATGCACAAACAGTAATTTCTCCGCATTGCAAGGTGCAATTCTGAAATTTTTTGCTTTTTCCTGCTCCTCTTAGCATGATAAAGAAGATTCAAAGAGAGTGAGATGCCAGCTCCTTTCATTCAGTCAGTAGCTTCAAACATTTCTGGTATAAACATTTCTGGACGTTTTTCAATGGCAAAAATCAATGAATAATGTAAATGCACAAACAGTAATATCTCCACATTGCAAGGTGCAATTCTGAAATTTTTTGCTTTTTCCTGCTAATCCTAGCATGATAAAGAAGATTCAAATAGAGTGAGATGCCAGCTCCTTTCATTCAGTCAGTAGCTTCAAACATTTCTGGACGTTTTTCAATGGCAAAATTCAATGAATATTGTAAATGCACAAACAGTAATATCTCCACATTGCCAGGTGCAATTCTGAAATTTTTTGCTTTTTCCTGCTAATCCTAGCATGATAAAGAAGATTCAAAGAGAGTGAGATGCCAGCTCCTTTCATTCAGTCAGTAGCTTCAATCATTTCTGGACGTTTTTCAATGGCAAAAATCAATGAATATTGTAAATGCACAAACAGTAATTTCTCCGCATTGCAAGGTGCAATTCTGAAATTTTTTGCTTTTTCCTGCTCCTCTTAGCATGATAAAGAAGATTCAAAGAGAGTGAGATGCCAGCTCCTTTCATTCAGTCAGTAGCTTCAATCATTTCTGGACGTTTTTCAATGGCAAAAATCAATGAATATTGTAAATGCACAAACAGTAATTTCTCCGCATTGCAAGGTGCAATTCTGAAATTTTTTGCTTTTTCCTGCTCCTCTTAGCATGATAAAGAAGATTCAAAGAGAGTGAGATGCCAGCTCCTTTCATTCAGTCAGTAGCTTCAATCATTTCTGGTATATGAATAACATGATGTTTTTCAATGGCAAAAAATCAATGAATATTGTAAATGCACAAACAGTAATTTCTCCGCATTGCAAGGTGCAATTCTGAAATTTTTTGCTTTTTCCTGCTCCTCTTAGCATGATAAAGAAGATTCAAAGAGAGTGAGATGCCAGCTCCTTTCATTCAGTCAGTAGCTTCAATAATTTCTGGACGTTTTTCAATGGCAAAAATCAATGAATATTGTAAATGCACAAACAGTAATTTCTCCGCATTGCAAGATGCAATTCTGAAATTTTTTGCTTTTTCCTGCTCCTCTTAGCATGATAAAGAAGATTCAAAGAGAGTGAGATGCCAGCTCCTTTCATTCAGTCAGTAGCTTCAGTCATTTCTGGACGTTTTTCAATGCAAAAATTAATGAATATTGTAAATGCACAAACAGTAATTTCTCCGCATTGCAAGGTGCAATTCTGAATTTTTTTGCTTTTTCCTGCTCCTCAGCATGATAAAGAAGATTCAAAGAGAGTGAGATGCCAGCTCCTTTCATTCAGTCAGTAGCTTCAATCATTTCTGGTATATGAATAACATGATGTTTTTCAATGGCAAAAATCAATGAATATTGTAAATGCACAAACAGTAATTTCTCCGCATTGCAAGGTGCAATTCTGAAATTTTTTGCTTTTTCCTGCTCCTCTTAGCATGATAAAGAAGATTCAAAGAGAGTGAGATGCCAGCTCCTTTCATTCAGTCAGTAGCTTCAATCATTTCTGGATGTTTTTCAATGGCAAAAATCAATGAATATTGTAAATGCACAAACAGTAATTTCTCCGCATTGCAAGGTGCAATTCTGAAATTTCTTGCATTTTCCTGCTCCTCTTAGCATGATAAAGAAGATTCAAAGAGAATGAGATGCCAGCTCCTTTCATTCAGTCAGTAGCTTCAATCATTTCTGGACGTTTTTCAATGGCAAAAATCAATGAATATTGTAAATGCACAAACAGTAATTTCTCCGCATTGCAAGGTGCAATTCTGAAATTTTTTGCTTTTTCCTGCTCCTCTTAGCATGATAAAGAAGATTCAAAGAGAGTGAGATGCCAGCTCCTTTCATTCAGTCAGTAGCTTCAAACATTTCTGGTATATGAATAACATGATGTTTTTCAATGGCAAAAATCAATGAATATTGTAAATGCACAAACAGTAATTTCTCCGCATTGCAAGGTGCAATTCTGAAATTTTTTGCTTTTTCCTGCTCCTCTTAGCATGATAAAGAAGATTCAAAGAGAGTGAGATGCCAGCTCCTTTCATTCAGTCAGTAGCTTCAATCATTTCTGGACGTTTTTCAATGGCAAAAATCAATGAATATTGTAAATGCACAAACAGTAATTTCTCCGCATTGCAAGGTGCAATTCTGAAATTTTTTGCTTTTTCCTGCTCCTCTTAGCATGATAAAGAAGATTCAAAGAGAGTGAGATGCCAGCTTCTTTCATTCAGTCAGTAGCTTCAAACATTTCTGGGATATGAATAACATGATGTTTTTCAATGGCAAAAATTAATGAATATTGTAAATGCACAAACAGTAATTTCTCCGCATTGCAAGGTGCAATTCTGAAATTTTTTGCTTTTTCCTGCTCCTCTTAGCATGATAAAGAAGATTCAAAGAGAGTGAGATGCCAGCTCCTTTCATTCAGTCAGTAGCTTCAATCATTTCTGGACGTTTTTCAATGGCAAAAATCAATGAATATTGTAAATGCACAAACAGTAATTTCTCCGCATTGCAAGGTGCAATTCTGAAATTTTTTGCTTTTTCCTGCTCCTCTTAGCATGATAAAGATTCAAAGAGAGTGAGATGCCAGCTCCTTTCATTCAGTCAGTAGCTTCAATCATTTCTGGACGTTTTTCAATGGCAAAAATCAATGAATATTGTAAATGCACAAACAGTAATTTCTCCGCATTGCAAGGTGCAATTCTGAAATTTTTTGCTTTTTCCTGCTCCTCTTAGCATGATAAAGAAGATTCAAAGAGAGTGAGATGCCAGCTCCTTTCATTCAGTCAGTAGCTTCAATCATTTCTGGTATATGAATAACATGATGTTTTTCAATGGCAAAAATCAATGAATATTGTAAATGCACAAACAGTAATTTCTCCGCATTGCAAGTTGCAATTCTGAAATTTTTTGCTTTTTCCTGCTCCTCTTAGCATGATAAAGAAGATTCAAAGAGAGTGAGATTCCAGCTCCTTTCATTCAGTCAGTAGCTTCAATCATTTCTGGACGTTTTTCAATGGCAAAAATCAATGAATATTGTAAATGCACAAACAGTAATTTCTCCGCATTGCAAGGTGCAATTCTGAAATTTTTTGCTTTTTCCTGCTCCTCTTAGCATGATAAAGAAGATTCAAAGAGAGTGAGATGCCAGCTCCTTTCATTCAGTCAGTAGCTTCAATCATTTCTGGACGTTTTTCAATGGCAAAAATCAATGAATATTGTAAATGCACAAACAGTAATTTCTCCGCATTGCAAGATGCAATTCTGAAATTTTTTGCTTTTTCCTGCTCCTCTTAGCATGATAAAGAAGATTCAAAGAGAGTAAGATGCCAGCTCCTTTCATTCAGTCAGTAGCTTCAATCATTTCTGGACGTTTTTCAATGGCAAAAATCAATGAATATTGTAAATGCACAAACAGTAATTTCTCCGCATTGCAAGGTGCAATTCTGAAATTTTTTGCTTTTTCCTGCTCCTCTTAGCATGATAAAGAAGATTCAAAGAGAGTGAGATGCCAGCTCCTTTCATTCAGTCAGTAGCTTCAATCATTTCTGGTATATGAATAACATGATGTTTTTCAATGGCAAAAATCAATGAATATTGTAAATGCACAAACAGTAATTTCTCCGCATTGCAAGGTGCAATTCTGAAATTTTTTGCTTTTTCCTGCTCCTCTTAGCATGATAAAGAAGATTCAAAGAGAGTGAGATGCCAGCTCCTTTCATTCAGTCAGTAGCTTCAATCATTTCTGGACGTTTTTCAATGGCAAAAATCAATGAATATTGTAAATGCACAAACTGTAATTTCTCGGCATTGCAAGGTGCAATTCTGAAATTTTTTGCTTTTTCCTGCTCCTCTTAGCATGATAAAGAAGATTCAAAGAGAGTGAGATGCCAGCTCCTTTCATTCAGTCAGTAGCTTCAGTCATTTCTGGACGTTTTTCAATGGCAAAAATCAATGAATATTGTAAATGCACAAACAGGAATTTCTCCGCATTGCAAGGTGCAATTCTGAAATTTTTTGCTTTTTCCTGCTCCTCTTAGCATGATAAAGAAGATTCAAAGAGAGTGAGATGCCAGCTCCTTTCATTCAGTCAGTAGCTTCAATCATTTCTGGTATATGAATAACATGATGTTTTTCAATGGCAAAAATCAATGAATATTGTAAATGCACAAACAGTAATTTCTCCGCATTGCAAGGTGCAATTCTGAAATTTTTTGCTGTTTCCTGCTCCTCTTAGCATGATAAAGAAGATTCAAAGAGAGTGAGATGCCAGCTCCTTTCATTCAGTCAGTAGCTTCAATCATTTCTGGACGTTTTTCAATGGCAAAAATCAATGAATATTGTAAATGCACAAACAGTAATTTCTCCGCATTGCAAGGTGCAATTCTGAAATTTTTTGCTTTTTCCTGCTCCTCTTAGCATGATAAAGAAGATTCAAAGAGAGTGAGATGCCAGCTCCTTTCATTCAGTCAGTAGCTTCAATCATTTCTGGTATATGAATAACATGATGTTTTTCAATGGCAAAAATCAATGAATATTGTAAATGCACAAACAGTAATTTCTCCGCATTGCAAGGTGCAATTCTGAAATTTTTTGCTTTTTCCTGCTCCTCTTAGCATGATAAAGAAGATTCAAAGAGAGTGAGATGCCAGCTCCTTTCATTCAGTCAGTAGCTTCAATCATTTCTGGACGTTTTTCAATGGCAAAAATCAATGAATATTGTAAATGCACAAACTGGAATTTCTCCGCATTGCAAGGTGCAATTCTGAAATTTTTTGCTTTTTCCTGCTCCTCTTAGCATGATAAAGAAGATTCAAAGAGAGTGAGATGCCAGCTCCTTTCATTCAGTCAGTAGCTTCAGTCATTTCTGGACGTTTTTCAATGGCAAAAATCAATGAATATTGTAAATGCACAAACAGTAATTTCTCCGCATTGCAAGGTGCAATTCTGAAATTTTTTGCTTTTTCCTGCTCCTCTTAGCATGATAAAGAAGATTCAAAGAGAGTGAGATGCCAGCTCCTTTCATTCAGTCAGTAGCTTCAAACATTTCTGGTATAAACATTTCTGGACGTTTTTCAATGGCAAAAATCAATGAATATTGTAAATGCACAAACAGTAATATCTCCACATTGCAAGGTGCAATTCTGAAATTTTTTGCTTTTTCCTGCTAATCCTAGCATGATAAAGAAGATTCAAATAGAGTGAGATGCCAGCTCCTTTCATTCATTCAGTAGCTTCAAACATTTCTGGACGTTTTTCAATGGCAAAATTCAATGAATATTGTAAATGCACAAACAGTAATATCTCCACATTGCCAGGTGCAATTCTGAAATTTTTTGCTTTTTCCTGCTAATCCTAGCATGATAAAGAAGATTCAAAGAGAGTGAGATGCCAGCTCCTTTCATTCAGTCAGTAGCTTCAATCATTTCTGGACGTTTTTCAATGGCAAAAATCAATGAATATTGTAAATGCACAAACAGTAATTTCTCCGCATTGCAAGGTGCAATTCTGAAATTTTTTGCTTTTTCCTGCTCCTCTTAGCATGATAAAGAAGATTCAAAGAGAGTGAGATGCCAGCTCCTTTCATTCAGTCAGTAGCTTCAATCATTTCTGGACGTTTTTCAATGGCAAAAATCAATGAATATTGTAAATGCACAAACAGTAATTTCTCCGCATTGCAAGGTGCAATTCTGAAATTTTTTGCTTTTTCCTGCTCCTCTTAGCATGATAAAGAAGATTCAAAGAGAGTGAGATGCCAGCTCCTTTCATTCAGTCAGTAGCTTCAATCATTTCTGGACGTTTTTCAATGGCAAAAATCAATGAATATTGTAAATGCACAAACAGTAATTTCTCCGCATTGCAAGATGCAATTCTGAAATTTTTTGGTTTTTCCTGCTCCTCTTAGCATGATAAAGAAGATTCAAAGAGAGTGAGATGCCAGCTCCTTTCATTCAGTCAGTAGCTTCAGTCATTTCTGGACGTTTTTCAATGGCAAAAATCAATGAATATTGTAAATGCACAAACAGTAATTTCTCCGCATTGCAAGGTGCAATTCTGAAATTTTTTGCTTTTTCCTGCTCCTCTTAGCATGATAAAGAAGATTCAAAGAGAGTGAGATGCCAGCTCCTTTCTTTCAGTCAGTAGCTTCAAACATTTCTGGTATAAACATTTCTGGACGTTTTTCAATGGCAAAAATCAATGAATATTGTAAATGCACAAACAGTAATATCTCCACATTGCAAGGTGCAATGCTGAAATTTTTTGCTTTTTCCTGCTAATCCTAGCATGATAAAGAAGATTCAAATAGAGTGAGATGCCAGCTCCTTTCATTCAGTCAGTAGCTTCAAACAGTTCTGGACGTTTTTCATTGGCAAAAATCAATGAATATTGTAAATGCACAAACAGTAATATCTCCACATTGCAAGGTGCAATTCTGAAATTTTTTGCTTTTTCCTGCTAATCCTAGCATGATAAAGAAGATTCAAAGAGAGTGAGATGTCAGCTCCTTTCATTCAGTCAGTAGCTTCAAACATTTCTGGTATATGAATAACATGATGTTTTTCAATGGCAAA